>NC_137814.1:7840705-7968205 GCF_963921795.1 Nannobrachium achirus
ACTCTATGCTGTGGATGTGCTCATTTAATCGATATGGCAATAATGGTATTCCTTGCTGATAGTCGTATCAATACAGAGGCTACCATATCGATGGGGCGGGGAGGGGGGGGTCGAGGACTCTGCAGAAGTATTCAAAATCAACGTGTGTGGCGATACGTGGCCTCTGTATGGTGATTGTAGGCACGACTACCCAGCCCTACCTTTTGCTTGGGTTTGCATCTTGGTGAGCGATACGCCTGGCTTTTCAAAAGATTTGCGGTTGGAAATATAATGGATGGATATTTTTTCTAAAAAATCACAAAGATAAGCTTCTTCGATCCTTACTGCCCTACAAATGCAGAGTGCAGTAACTATGTGGTGCCATGGCATTGGTCCGAAGGTTCATTAGTCCCGAATTTGTTAGGAATACTATGCCTAACTCTAACCCTAACCCTAACCTTAACCTCAGTAACCCTAACTAAATTCGGACTAATGAACCTTCGGACTAATGAACCTTCGGACTAATGAACCTATGGGACTTATGGGCAGTCCCCATTTTTGAAGCGGTGAAAACCGCTTCCAAGGTATAGCTTTGTCCCGTACATGTCCCGTGCATGTCCAGTCCAGAATGAAGAATTGAGGATTGGTCAAGCTTCACATGACAATTTGGCTCTCCATACAAAATCATTCATTCATTCAGAACACATAGAATCTAAAAAAATCTAAAAAAAAATCTAGAACTAAAGCACATAGAAAGTATAGATCTAGAACACAGAATGTATAGATCTAGAAGACGGATTTCATAGCTCTAGAACACATAGAATAAAAATTCACTGCTTCACTTCGAACCGAGGTTTGATTTTTCTAAAAGAATCGCAAAGATAAGCTACTTCGATGGCGTTATAAGACATCCTTAGGTCCTTCTAAAATCATATATATGGCAGTAAAAGAGTTGATGGGTTAAACCAACATATACAGTCTATATACAACAAAAACAACACATTTCTCCCCCTGAACCACAGAGAAAAAAAGCGAGCGATTTTAAAAACTGGTGAAGCAGAAACTCCTCTCTCTCTCTCTCTCTCTCCTCTCTCTCCTCTCTCTCTCTCTCTCATCTCTCTCTCTTCACTCTCTCTCTCATCTCTCTCTCTCTCCTCTCTCTCTCTCATCGTACCGCAACGCAGTATATCTCTGGGGGCCGAGAGCTGAAGCTTAATTGTGTGCTGATTTGCATAATTGTGCATATTAATGAGGCTCCGCTCTATGAATATTCATATTTTTTTGTTTTGTTGTCTAATTAAAACGTGGAGATGGGGAGGGAGGGAGGGAGGGAGGAGGGAGGGGGGGTTGTGGGCTGAAGGGGTAGGGGGGAGGGGGGGGGGCAGTGGGCTCAGAATCATGACAGGATCAGCAGTAGAACAGGAGTGATGGCTCCACTGAGACAGGGGGCGTCACAACAAGGGGGGGGGGGGGGAGAGTGGGACTGAGTTACTAGGGGGCCCAAGGAGGAGGAAGGGCCTTCATTATTTTATGCTTTAGCTATTGAAAAAGAGCAGATATACAAGCTCACAGCACGCTGCGAGCTTGTAGATCTGCCATCTTTGAAAAGTCCTGAAAATGTGTGCAAAATTTTTGAATATATGTATTTTTAAAGGGAACATTGTAACTCAAATTTTGCTTCTGTGGGGGTACCTGGAATTAAATATTTTGAGATGGGGGTCCTTGGCCAAAAACATATAATTTTGGGGGTCCTTCACATGAAAAGGTTTGAGGACCACTGACATTTTCCAAAAAAAAAACCTTAGAAGGATTTTAAATATTCCAACGACTTGCACAAAATGTTCACGCTTTTTCAAAAAATAGCAGATCTACAAGCTCGCAGCGTGGCACTCGGTGTCACGCTGTGAGCTTGTATATCTACTATTTTTTCAATAGTTAAAGCACAAAATAATAATAATAATAATGCGTTCCCAGTCTAAATGGCATTCATGGGGGGCCCCCGGCCCGCAGTGAACCATTGTACCCAGGGCCCAGCGTTTGGTGGGACACCCCTGCACAGAGCGCCAGAGGAAGCTGTCGTATTGCGTGACAACGGTTGATCTATAGACGCGACATCGGCAGAATAGGATATTGAAGGAGACGTCGCCGCCGCCGCCGCCTTGTCCTCCCGCGATATGGTCAACTGTCAGCCGCCACGTCAATCAAGGAGAAGAAAGCGAAAACGTTTCAGAAATATACATATATGTATATGTCGTACAGTAAATCACCATAAACATATTTGTTTCCACCCCCGTTAAACATCAATTATTGTGAGGATTGTGCGTTATGAACGTCCATAAATGGGAAAAAGTGCAAAATGTATGCATTTCTGATCCTGTGTTGTTAACTAACCCCTGACCCCCGCTTCTCCGGAATTATGCAAAGCATAATATTTATTTATGCATGTCCTGATGCAGCTGTCACACGCTGTCAATAATATATCACATATCGACACGCAGCGCTCAACCTCAAAAAAGGAAAAATCATCCACATAATACACATTTTCTTTTTGTTTACTTCTTGCATACACAGGTTGAGCCCTTAAGCACTTTCGAAGTGGTGTCCCTGGTTTGGGAATGTCTTTAGTTTATAGACAAAGAACTGACTAACAAGAAAGATTGCAGATCGGCAGATTTGACCCTATTCGTCCTACGACCGTGTATATAATAGGGCTTAAACGTTTACAAAAGCTGACCAGAACAAGGTTTACTTACAAAGCCTGCAGCACCTATAATTGTCATTAACAACACGAACGACTGGTCAATAAAACAAAACAGGCCTGGCCTTTGATGGGGAAACAAGCCAATTATTTAGAGGTGAGTAAGGTTTTATTGGTGGCCTTTAATTTAACAAAGGGACAAGCAGCAGTGGAACTAAGACTTTTAACTCTCAAAAACCTGAAGTCGCATTAGATTTGAACCACTTTGATCATTATTTTGTGCTTTAACTATTGAAAAATAGCAGATCTACAAGCTCACAGCGCGGCACCGAGTGCCGCGCTGCGAGCTTGTAGATCTGCTATTTTTGAAAAATCGTGAAAATGTGTGCGAGTCTTTGAATAGCTTTGACCCGATCTTTGACCCGACTTCTAAATCCTTCCTCTGAATCAGTGGTTCTCAAACCTTTTCATGTCAAGGACCCCCAAAATTACAGGTTTTTGGCCACAGACCCCCATCTCAAAATATGTTGTTCCAGCGACACCCCCAAGCAAATATTTGAGTTACAAATGTTCGCTTTTAAATAGATAGATTCAAAGACTTGCAAAAACGAAATCATGATTTCAGTGCCGCGCTGTGAGCTTGTATATCTGCTATTTTTCAATAGTTAAAGCCTTAAATAATTCTAGGCCTAAATGGGTTGACAAAGACAAGCAGCAGTGGAAGTAAGACTTTTAAACAGAGCTATGTGAAGAATGAAGCGGCCGCCCGCCGGCTAGGAAACGCACATCGCGTATCATCTCATCACCTCTCTGAGAGGGACTGACAGGTGCAGAGCAAAGAAGACTGACATCTGAACTGACGCCTTTCAATTGAACAATAGCAGGGTGTGCTCCGCAGGTAGCCCTACATCACAGCCACCCTTCCCCCCATCTTCCTCTGCTCCTAGAAAGACTTTCTCCAGGGAGCAGGGGTTGACAAGACACCAGGATATTGGATAGAGAGAGAGAGAGACGTTGCTTGGAATTCACGGATGGCCGTGGAAGAATCCATAGTGGGGTTAAGATGTGTAAACATATCGTTGTTGTCGGGTGGAAACCTTGTATGTCCAAAACCGTTCTTTTTGCATTTATCATTTTAAAAAAAATATTTAAACTAGTGAAAACAGCCGATCTACAAGCACACAACGCCTCGCACCGCGAGGCGTTGTGTGCTTGTAGATCTGCTGTTTTTCACTACTTTTGTGCGACGGCCTTGTATGATGAAGCAGGGCTTTACTTTGTGAAAGAATGTACACATTTGAAACTTGGAGATACAAGGTTTCCACCCGACAACGACGATATACTTCATGGTGTGTTTTCTCTTTCGCCCCGCAGGGCCAAACACTTTTGCAATGTGGGGTCCAGACTAGAGCTACAATTATGAAGCGCTGAAAGAATAAACGCCAGAGAGAGAGAGAGAGGTGAGGAACGACGGAGCAAAAAAAAAAAAAAAAAAATGCTTTCGTCACTTTGATTGCTTGTATTACGCACAAGGATTCCACCATTCCGCCTTCTAATTAACGGATCAGGTGATAAAAGCAGACGATGGAGAGAAGAACAAGTGAAAGACTTGTCTAAGTTGAATCTTTTTTTTTGTGTGTGGCCAGAAAGAACTTCAAATGGCTCGGAGAACACAGCTGTTACCATGACAACGCTGACAATCACTACTGAATAGTAGGGCATTCACGAATAGTGATTTTTTTTAATATTCGAATTATTCTACCTCAAAGTATTCGAATAGTCGAATATTCAACAGGACTGGCCAAACTGTCAAATATTAAGTAAGCAAGAGGCAAACATTATCTGTGGAATTTATCTGTGGAGTCACATTAATACAACTCTTTCTTATGACTTCCTATCTAGCCAAGCTTTATAAACTATATATTTTTTAAAGAGAAAACAATAAAAAAAATAAAAAAAAATAAGCAAATATTCGACTGCGGTGAACAACATCGAATAGTGACTTTAGTGAATATTTGGTGAATGCCCTACTGAATAGATATAAACACAGCCAGTGTCAGCCAGGTGTAACGGAGGTGAATCGGACCTCGGACCTCCCCACCCGGCTTCGAACCCGGGTCTCCCGTGTGAAAGTCCAATATCTTAACCATTACTCCAAAGGGATATGGAACGAGGGCAGATACTAGACTTTTGAGGCTTCAGGCTGGGGCTGCGACTCTCTCCGCCACACAGGCCAACACACATCGCCACTTCATACAAACCACAGCAACGCCTGGGAGAAACACAACACCACCACGTCGTTTGAAATTCACTTGACGCAAAAAGAAACCTCCCTGCATCATCAGTCCAGAATTCATCCATTCCTTATCCAACAGGCCACATATTAATCACAATGCGATTTCCTGCCGAACGGCCGGTTGGGGAGATGTGTCAGAACTAGAGACATTGTTGGCAGCTATTGTTGAAGAAGGCTTGGTCTTTAGGGAAGACTTTAGTTTCCTACTCATGACTAAATCATAAGTCTAAGACTAATGGCTGTAAAAATTAACACTGGTATGTAATTGTATGTAATTGTAGGTATGTAGGTAACACTGTATACATACAAATTAAAGCCAAATACATCTTTTATGTATGGTTTATTTTGACAAAGTAACAGGCAGTAGAAGACAATGACGTGTTCAGAATTATGTGGTTATATTTAGCCTAAACCTATCCTAAAAGATGAATAGACAGACAGACAGACAGACAGACAGACAGACAGACAGACAGACAGACAGACAGACAGATAGATACCTGTATTATCCCAAGGGGGAAAATCAGTTGCCCAGAGGCAGCACAGCAGTATAATAAGGTTATTTAAGAAGTTACAGAGAAGTATGAAAAAGATAAAAAGAAAAAAACAAGAACAGAGTACAGAGTACAGTAAGTACAGTAAGAGCAAGGTACAACAAGAAAGGGAACTAATAATTTATATAAATATATACTGTATATACATAAAGTGTCCTAAAGCACAACTATCAATATCAATCAACTATCAATATCAATCAAGCTATCAATGAAGACTAAAAGTCTAAGACTAATCCCAAAATACTAAGGTGCCGGCTACACAGAGATGGATATTTCTGAAGCTAGACATTTGCTAGACATTTATTGTGCTGTTGGGGCTTGCAGCCACAAGAAGCTGGATATTTTGGCCGCGAAGCTGGATATTTTTGAAACCGGATAAATAAGTGGAGACATTGAAAAATATCCGATTCACTAGATCCGTGTAGACACAGTACCCGGATATCTCTGAAGACTTTACTGTGTGTGTGCTTGTCCCCCAGTGGAGGTCTGGGGACTAAGATATAGACCTAGATATATTTCTCGTGTGGACCTAGATATTTTTCTATGTGGGAAAAAAACGGGATATATGAAAAATCCAGCTCCGTATAGCCATGGCCTAAGACTAAGACTAAATCAAAACTTGCTGAAAAATATTAACACTGCTGCTGGGAGGGCAGGGTGAGCAAGGCCAGACACATTCTCCGGTGAACCCCAATGCACTTCTCCTGCTCCTCCCAGCGCACACACACACACACACACACACACACACACACACACACACACACACACACACACATACAACGCCCCTTTAAGCACGGCACGTCTATAATTACACAGGAAGAGATACTGGAAACACACAGTCAGCCCTGAGTCACAGGCTTCACAGTTAAAAAACCTCATGCACGCACGCACACACGCACACGCACACACACACACACACACCACACACACACACACACACACACACACACACACACACACACACACACACACACACACACACACACCTCATCTCCCTTTTTAACAGGGAGACTTCTTGCCCCAGGCACCTATAACTGACTGAGCGTTGCCTTTTTGCCCTAGACACCCTCTTCCTTCCACCGCTAACGTGAGTCACGCAAGGCAGACACAAAAGGATGATGTCAGGTCCTAAAAGTCTCTGGAGAGACTGAGAGCGAACGTTGTTAATGAAATACTAACGGTGTACAATAACACAGGACCGAGCGGCTTTATCTCCTGAGTCACCATTAAGTCAGACGACAAGTCAGACGCCGCAAACACGCTACGCGTCAGATAACATACACGACGACCACTTCTCCCCTCTGGATAAAGTTCACATAGTCTATGCCACAAGAGGGAAAGAAACCTTGTTCTGATTAGAGCACTAGGACCAGTTGTTCTCAACCTTTTCAGGCCGCGGCCCCCAAAATAATCATGTTTTAACTGGGGACCCCCCACTCTGACAGGCACTTGGAGTTGAGGCATTACCGGTACATTTTTTACAACACGGTTCTATTGTGAAAATAGCAGATCGTACATGCTCACAACGCCTCACGCTGCGAGGCGTTGTGAGCATGTAGATCGGCTATTTTCACAATTTCTGCCTCTAATATTTGACAATTTGGCCAATGTTTAACTTGTCATTTTAGAGGTATACACTAAGTGTGCACTGTGCAGATACCCTCTATACCCTTAAACTTTATGTTGGTTTGTTTACTGTTGAGGGAGAAAACAATGCTGCATGTTAAGTTAATCGTCTGGGGACCCCCCAAAATAATTTGGAGACCCCCCCCCCCCCCCCCCGGGGGTCCCGACCCACAGGTTGAGAACCAGTGAACCACTAGACAATCTCAACACATGTATTTTCTATGCAGCGTTATGTACAGCCTGCGGAGCCTCGCGCGCTGCTGAGGGAATTCCATTTAACCCATTCAGAACGGGTTCACTATATTGTGTATCATTATTTTATGCTTTAACTATTGAAAAATAGCAGATACACAAGCTCACAGCGCGGCACCGAGTGCCGCGCTGCGAGCTTGTAGATCTGCTATTTTTGACAAATCGTGACAATTTGAATTTTGACCCGATTCCATAAGTGTCTTTTGAATCCTTCTATGGTTTTTTGAAAAACCTATGTTTCTATGTCAGCAATCTGGCCAGCCATCGTCAAAGAAAAGGTCCTTTTCACTTAACTGGAGCTCAGTTAGTCTGTTCTTGAGAGACTACCATGTCAGTGGTTCTCAAACCTTTTCATGTGAAGGACCCCCAAAATGATATTTATTTGGCCACCGACCCCCATTCAACATATTTAGTTCCAGGAACCACCCAGAGGCAAAATCTGAGTTACAAACGTTCGCTTTGAAAATACATATATTCAAAGATTTGCACACATTTTTACGACTTTTTCAAAAATAGCAGATCTACAAGCTTGTATATCTGCTATTTTTCACTGGTTAAAGAAGCATTCAATAATTCTAGGCCTAAATTTAACAAACAAATGTGGTCATCATGTCACACGTCTTTGATCTATCAATCACAACGTGAAGAAGAATAGGAAACTCATGTAAACTTTCACGCATTCCATTTCTGCAATTTCAGCCCCCAAACTAGTTTAAAAATAAACTTTCAGAAACTCTCGGTTTCTGACCTCCCGTAAACGAAAGCGCCACTGAAAGATGGATGATGTTGACTTACTACCCAGTGAAGCATGAATGAACCTGGCAGCAGCATGGGTGTCGCACCAAACTCTGGGCCCAGGCCAGGGTACAAGGATTCACTGTTATTACGCATTATGTTGTGCTTTAACTATTGAAAATAGCTATACATAATAGATATACAAGCTCACAGCGAGCTTGTATAGATCTGCTATTTTTTTTTTTTTAATCGTGAAAATTTGTGTACATTTTTGAATATTTTTGACCTTCTAAATCCTTCTAAGGTCTTTTTGAAAAACATATGTTTCTATGTCAGTGGTGCTCAAACCTTTTCATGTGAAGGACCCCCAAAATATGTATTTGGCCACGGACCCCCATCTCAAAATATTTCGTTCCAGGGACCCCCCAGAAGCAAAATTTGAGTTACATGTATTCAAAGTTTTGCACACATTATCACGACTTTTCAAAAATAGCAGCTTGTATATCTGCTATTTTTTCAATAGCTAAAGTATAAAATAATGAAGGCCCCTCCACCTTGGGCCCTTGTAACTCAGTCCCCCTTTCCCCCCCCCCCCACTCCCCCCCTTGTGACGCCCCTGCTGACAGCAGCAGCAGAACCAAAGTAGACGTGTCAGACCGCACCACACCTGAGAAGAGATTCTCCTCCTCCGCTCCGACCCACATCTACAACCAAAGGGTTCCTAAACTTTACAGTCCACGACCCACTGCCCGTAGTACTGTTAATAATCATGGTATTTTAATATTCAGTCAATGATTCAATTCAGTGCAGGGCCATGGCGCTGCACCGCGGTAATCCTTATCAAATTCCTGGATGTTTTTGGCATCCCAAGTGTTAATCATGCTAATAAACCAGTAAGACTCCCTACTTACTCGGGAGATAAGCGACCGTCAAGTCGCATACACAAACTTTAGAGGGCAGTCGTAGCCAATCAGGAGGGAATATGGGAAATGGGACAGATCCATGTTGATGACATGACCTTTTAGAGATACTGTGTACCGCTTTGCGTGATTTTAGGCCAGAATCTGTAGGAGCAGTGTCCAAAAATGTGCAAAAATCAGCCTGATCCCCACACATGCTATCTCCTTTACAAAAGCACAGGGATGCAGACAAAACTAACTCTAATCAAAATGATTTTTTTTTTAAGAGACTTTCAGTGGAAACATTGTAAGAGAATCCACACCACAGAAATATACGCGCTGGGTTGTAATATGAGTGTGACAAGTTCCCTTATCGAATTACAAGAACGATAATGCACTGTACTTCCACGTAAGTAGCAGAGGAAATGTTATCTCTCATGCTGAACGATAAGATCCACCACAGATAACACCATCTGATATCTCAACGTAGTTTCTTTTTTCTTTCACCCACGTTGTTCACGACGCGTCACACGCAACACACTGTGAGCTTGTAGATGGGCAAGATGCCAGAGTTAATGTGGTTAAACATCGTCTCTGTCAGGTGGAAACCACATTGTGTCCAAAACCTTTACTTTTCAGGATTTAAATTTAAAAAAAAGTATCAAAAGTAGCGGATCTACAAGCTCTTAATCGTTTGCCAGTTTGTAGATCTGCTACTTTTGAGAGTTTTGTGTGACGCTGTAGTGTGACCAAGTAGGGCATTAATTTACAAAGCAAAAGAAAATGTTAGATGGAAACCAGAGGCGTCAATTGGGTATGGCAGAGGTATGCAGCTGCCATACCCTGGGTCCAGGGGGAAAATAAAAGTTACTTTTAAATATAAGTCCATGAATGTCTCTTTGTCTATCTGCGCTGGTTATTATGTTGTTAAATTACAGTAAAATAACTACAAATGCAAAATTTAACAAAATGGTCACTTTAACAAGGTATTATGATAATATTCTCCAGACTTGTATTCTTCCCAGCTTGACAAAATGATATATTCCCAGGTTCCGCAGGTCAGCTGCACAGGTGCAATGCATTATTGTTAATTGTGGCACATTTACTAACATGCTAAGTTTAGCTGCACTTGAACAATCATTCCAGGCTGCCATATCCAGCCCAAGAAACCGTAGAAACCTATGTAAAAAACATTGTGAAAATAGCCGATCTACATGCTCACAACGCCTCGCAGCGCGAGGCGTTGTGAGCATGTAGATCTGCTATTTTCACAATAGAACCGTGTTATACAAAATGTAACGCCACTTTTCCATGAGGACTCCCATCTTTGCCATACCCTAGCTTTTGCTGAACTGACGCCACTGATGGAAACAGCAAGGATATTCCTAACAGTGGAGAGATGTATACTACAGTACAGTACAGTGGTTCTCAACCTTTTCAGGCTGTGACCCCCTAAAATAATCATACAGGTATGTGAACTGCAGACCCCACAAGCACTTCGGATGTTGGAGCTTAGGCATCTTATTTAGTTTAACTCCCTTCCACAGATAAATAATGTGAAAATAGCAGATCTACAAGCTTGTAGGTTGTCATTTTCAAAGAATATTGCCTCTTTCTTAAAATATTCGACAATTTGGGCAATGTTTTATAGCATAGTTTGAATGTTACTTTTGATCCAGTAATGGTCTTTTCCTTTTCTATCTTTTTTTTGGGGTATTTAAAGGGTCTTAAAAGTCACCTCACTGTCACCTGGGGTCCCCCCCAAAAAAAAAAAAAAATAATAATAATAATTATCATGTGGGGACCCCCCTGAGGGCCCTGCCCCACAGGTTGAGAACCACTGGTATAGTATATCCACGAGTTTCCAACGCCCCATAGTGCATTGCGCAGACGCAGTACCGAGCTTCCGGCGCCGCAGCCGAGTGTGATTTACAAGCTCACAACAGGCTGCATCTGCGACGCGACGTGAGCTTGTATGTCTGATGTTAAACCGGAAGTGTGGTCCAAATAATCTCCAGTCGCCTCCAGCAAACTCCCGCGGAAAGAGGTGGATATATTCCTATTAGTCAGTATTCCAGTGGAGAAAGGGCCTGCTATGCTCATACTACCCATAATGCAGCAGTGAGCGGGAGTGGAGGAGGGTGTGTGTGTGCTTCCCCAGTGAAACCAATACCCCTCCAACCCAGGCCCACATATGCTGGCTTTGACTCTCCGGTCTCCCTCTTTTTTCCTGTGACCTGGTGGTGCCTTTTGTCTAAAAGAAGCACGCAGCAGCGTTGCATTGTGTTGCAGCCTGTGTGTGAAACGCAGTAGAAACAATAGCAGGCAGCAGCCGTTGAACTGATAACAGCCCAACGTCTCGCCTTTGTAAAAGGCTGAAGCCGTAAGCGAGCTCACCTTGGCTGCCACAAAGGAACACCTTAAAGTAAAGTGGCCCCTCAATGTGAACGCAAGACATAGACCCCCCCCCCCCCTACCTACACACACACACACACACACACAGGTTTGTATTGCTACACTTGTGAGAACACATGCTCACAACGTGCTGTGAGCAGAGGTAGAAGAGCTGAGCCGACGGTTGGATTCCAGGGGGAAACGTGCGATCCCTGACGGGGTTGAAACGCTAGGGCAGGGGTTTTCACACCTTTTTTAGGCCGTGACCTCCAAAATAAACATATATGAACTGGGGACCCCCACCCTGACAAGCACTTGGAATTCACCGTTTGTCAGCCTTCTGATTGGTCCCTGAGACTCCCTGACTGGCCAACCAGAAAAAAACATTCACTTTTTGCTATCGGGGGTGGAGTTTGTGCAGTGGAGGATGTTGCTTCAGGCTTTCAAGAACGGTCCGCACTGTGCGACACGGCGTGCGTCTAGTACGGCCGCGCGAGGTGATCGCGATTTCGCTCAATATAATGAATAAGCTTCAACAAACTAGTTCACATGGACCTTATCAATGTAACTAAGAGTTACGATTGGGTACATATATTTTAAATGGGCAGAATTACGAAAGCCAGCCTATTATGTGAGGAGAACTATAATCTGGCTGTCATCTTCCTACCCAAGATGCACTGCGCTTTCTCTTTCTATTTCTATTCTCTCTCTGATCCAGAGGATTAAACTAATTAAAACATATATTTTCGGGGGAAAACTACTGTTTTGCTATGTAATTATTGTACCTTTTTCTTCCCTTTTTATTAATATCACGTAGATGTGTTTTTTTGGGTACTTTATATAGCTGTAATGAGGCTATGAAAAAAAGAAAAATCCCATCCACTTCCACTATAAAAGAATCTGCAATGGTGATTCTGTCCCACTGGGATTAAACAAATTAAAACATATATTTTCGGGGAAACCCCCTATTTTGCAATGTAACTACTGTACCTTTGTCTTCCCTTTTTATTAATATCACCTATATGTTTTTCCTTTGGTACTTTAAATAATGAGGCAATGAAAATACCCTCTCCCCCCATTCACTGCCACTATAAAAACAATCTGCCCAGGGTCATCTGTACCACCATAGTAACAGGGCAGAATGGGGCGGGATTTGCAAAGGGGAGAATTGTAGGTATTACATTTAATGTGACTCGGTTCCACAGATAAATATTGTGAAAATAGCAGATCTACATGCTCACAACGCCTCGCACAAGTGCGAGGCGTTGTGAGCATGTAGATCGTCTATTTTCACAATGTTCGCCTCTTGCTTACTTAATATTTGACAGTTTGGCCAGTTTGGTATTAAAGCGGTCTTGAAAGTCCTTACATTGTCACTTTAGAAATGTGCAGATACCCTGTATACACTTATACTGTGTGTTGGTTTGTTTGCCATTGAATGAGAAAAGAAATGACATTAAGCTAATCATCTGGGGATCCCAAGTTTGAGAACCACTGCACTAGGGTGAGAGAATGATGCCGAACCACAGTGTGGAAGAAGAGAGGTTTTGCACCCGTTTAAAAGAGGAGTGAAGGATTCATTGGTCCCCCCCACTGTGACTGTTGTCCCTATTGTCCTCCCCACCCAGGGGTGAGAGTGTGATGGAGTGGTGACAGCTGAGAAGGGACACTTTGGAGGGGAGGAGAGGAGAGGGTGATGTTGACTCTATGCCTGGTCATATCATTCAGAGCCTCCAAAATGTCTTCCCGACTCCCTGTAATCTAAAGCAGGGCTTCTCAAAGTGGGTGCTGTGGCACCCTAGGGTGCCTTGACGTGAGTCCAGGGGTGCCTCAGGATACGTTGATAATATTTGGGATTTATCAATGTCACTTCAGTTTAACCACTTAGACCCTGGTCTATACTTATCCAAACGAACTGTACTTGGGGCGTTCTTTTTCAGCCTACAGTACACCAAGTCTGTTCACCAAAAATAGCAGATCTAAAAGCTCACCCAATATGATTTACATATTTACATATATGACAAAAAGGTGCTATAAAGTAACAATGTAATTCAGGGGTGCAGTGGATGAAAAGGTTATTTACAGGGTTTACCGGAGCCAAAGATGTTTGAGAACCACAGATCTAAAGTGACCCATCTTCTGGCAATGAATGAATGCATGCATGCATTCATTCATTCATTTTATGCATTCATGCATGAATGAATGAATGAATGAATGAATGAATGAATGAATGAATGAGGAAGAAACATCATCTTCCTAGCTGCCATTCAAAACATTTACACTGCACCACAGGACTGGGTGATACTAACTAAAATCACATTATTGTCACCCATCTCCAACCGCTTATCCGTAATCGGGTCGCGGGGGTAACAGTTCCAACTGAGACTTCCAGAGTTCCTTATCATCACATTATTTTATAACATTTTAACTGTATACCTTTGATAGTGTTACACCCCGCCAACCCAACATGTCTCCTTTCCGACATGTCTCCATTCCGACACTAACCCTATCTCTAACCCTAACCCTAAACTTAACCCCTATGGAAGTGTCGCCACTCCGACAATAAGAAGTCAATTTCGGGGTGGCGACATGTCGGAATGGAGAGCGACACCCAGTGTTCATGTGATGATATTTGGGGGGGGATTGACCTATTGGTACTTTCACGAAATGTTAACCACACAACCATTTTGAGAATGTTTGGTTGGTAATGATATGATGACCATGAACTGATAGAGAGGCTCTCTGTATTCATTTCACTACGCTACAACGGTCTAAATAGATTACACAACTTATAACACTTTTATGTAATTCAGCCCTTAACCACATTAACCCATCTGCCGCCGTTGACAGTCCTCACCGTCATTGAAAGGGTTAATACCATGGCGCCGTTGACGGTGAGGACTGTGAATCTTACTGTATATACAGTAAAGATATTATTACTTACTTAATGTCGCTCCGGTCCCGCTCGCATCGGTAATGTCGGCGATTTGTTTACAACGCACGTTGGGCGTGCACGCGAAGTGAAGCTCCTCAATGTTAAGTCAATGGAGAGGCCCATAAAGAAACTTCATTTAAACAAAATAGCCATTTTGAGACATTTTGCAGCAGATCTAAATGTAAACAAGGCACAAGGCAGGGCGCAGCCATCTTGCCTCTTCTTGTCCCACACTGTCATGTGACTAGATGTAATCGTTGCCGTCAAGTGATAATCCAAAAAAACAAAAACAACACCCTTCCAGCCCTTCAAAATAATAGCGGCGGCCTATGGAGGAAACCGCGTGGCACCGAGGCACCAAGCAACCTTCAGATTAAGAGGCACTAATTGTGTTAAGCATGGAGTCCCTATTTTGGGCATATCATGAAGATTTTCACACAGAAAATGTGCAGATCTACAAACTCACAGAGGTGACAGATAGGAACGCGTTGTGATCACATGGATTGGCTCATTTTTAAATTAGGGCTTAATTGGTTACGACCGAGAGAAGACAATACTTAAGCTATAATATCCACAATATTACCATCACAAAATTCTCACATGATATCTAGTGGATCATCTCTGTCAAAAACTGATTTTGTGCCGACGACATGAAAGGGTTAATTGTCCAAAGTGCCGGCCGTTTTCGCCATTCGCGGCCACTCTCTTATTTTGAAGGCCGGAAGTAGATCGAGCTCACAATTCCCACTTGACGATGTTCGAGATTAACCCATGACTAGTTCCGGTCCGGAACGTAAAAAGATCTAAGATGGATGCTTTCATGCTTTTGCTATGTTAGCGAGAATCCAATGCCATCGTTGGCATCAAAAGTGTTTTTTTTTTTTTAGAAAATGGACTGTAAAGATGAGAAGGACCATTGTTTTACATGGGACGCGGCACTTTTGCGTGCACGTGGATGCGCGATGATGATGAATCTGCGACTTCAATCGTGCCAGGCTTATTCACCGGACCGCAGGTAAGAAGCGCCAGCTTTACTGTATATACAGTATATTTCGTGAGACATCGCGGGATCAGCACTGTGGACACCTTTTAATATTTCGCGAGACATCGCGGGATCGGCATTAAATTAGTTAATTTTCAGCATTCAAATTCAAAAGTAGCAAAAGTAACTGATCTAAAAGCTCAAAACGCATTTCGAGCGTGTGGCTCTGCTAATTTTGATATTTTTGTGTAACGCTGTAGTATGATCAAGTACGATAAAACACAACAAGTTATGCCATTTAGAACGGGTACACATTATTGTGTATCATTATTTTATGCTTTAACTATTGAAAAATAGCAGATATACAAGCTCGAATCTGCTATGTTTGATAAATCGTGAAAATTTGAATTTTGACCCGATTCTATGAGTGTCTTTTGAATCCTTCTAAGATTTTTTGAAAAACCTATGTTTCTATGTCAGCAATCTGGCCAGCCATCGTCAAAAAAAAGGTCCTTTTCACTTACAGTAACTGGAGCTCAGTTAGTCTGTTCTTGAGCAACTATGTCAGTGGTTCTCAAACCTTTTCATGTGAAGGACCCCCAAAATGATATGTATGTGGCCACGGACCCCCATCTCAAAATATTTAGTTCCAGGGACCCCCCAGAAGCAAAATTTTAGTTACAAACGTTCACTTTGAAAATACATATATTCAAAGATGTGCACACATTTTCACGACTTTTTTCAAAAATAGCAGATATACAAGCTCACAGCGCGGCATCTTCTATTTTTCTATAGCTAAAGCATTCAATAATTCTAGGCCTAAAAAATACAGACATAGGTTTCTGACAGCAACGATATATATTGATATTATATCGATATTGATATTATATCGATATATCACCCAGTTCTTTTACACTGGGCAAATGAATGAGAAGATTCTGGGTGCTGGAAGACAGGGCTGCTGAGAAGGCGAAACAGCACCGTTGCTGCCAAGTAGCTCTGCCAAGATATATTGGGGGGTGTCATTACAGAGCAATAATGGCCTCACTAAAGCAGCTTCAGGTGAGAGAAAGGAAGGGAGAGAGAGAGAGAGTTTTTATTTTGTTGTGACGGCACTTTAATTGCCAATGTATTCTGGGCGAAGGGAATCCACATACTGTAGCACACGAGCACAAGTTGCCCAACAGTTTTCGCAAATGTATGGAAAAGCATTTTATTACAACCATATCCTTAAGGCACAAACCTCTTATCTCCATATTGTAACTTTCATTAATTCGTAAATAACCCCCTAATACTTGATTATAACAGTGCCACACACACTAAAGCACATCCGCAAGCTCATTTTGAGCCTGTCGATTAGTTTTTTTTTTTTGCTACTTTGGAGTTTGAATTCTGAAAAGTAACAGTTTTGGACATATGAGGTTCCCCAGGGGTGTCACAACAAATCTGGGCCCTGGGTACAAGGATTCACTCACATTTTGTGCTTTAACTATTGAAAAATTGTGAAAATTTGAATCCTTCTAAGGTTTTTTGAAAAACCTATGTTTCTATGCTCAAACCTTTTCATGTGAAGGACCCCCAAAATGATATGTATTTGGCCACGGACCCCCATCTTAAAATATTTCGTTTCAGGAACCACCCCCCCCCCCCCCCCCCCAGAAGCAAAATTTGAGTTACAAATGTTTGCTTAAATATTCAAAGATTTGCACACATTTTCACGACCTTTCAAAAATTACAGATCTACCTGCTCGCAGCGCGGCACAGAATTGTTCAATAGCTAAAGTATAAAATATTGAAGGCCACTCCACCTTGGGCCCGAGTAACTCAGTCCCACTTTTCCCCCCCTTGTGACGCCCCTGAGGTTCCCACCCAACAAGAGACGATATGAATCAGGGAGAAGGATTTGAACTGGGAAGAACCGGAGAGGAGCTCCTTACCTGAACCTACTCCGAAATGACCGCTGGCTAGTGACGTCTGCCGGGCCTTCCCGGAGGACACTGGTGGTGCAAACATCTGAAACGGAAAAAAACATTGGGAAAAATAAAAACACTGGCACCATAATAAATATATCTGCAAATGTGTTGCATTCTTTTTCTTCAATCCCCTTACATAAAAAAGCCAACACTGTTGAATTGGGTGCAAATTGAAACGATCTAATAGGAATTTAGTAGCACAGTCAGCTACATACCAAATGCCAAGAAGTAAAAAAAACGACTCGTTCCAGTTTCTGACTAAAGCCAGTAATGACACCAAAGTGACTCGCTACAAAGACAACAGTGTCATAAAACTCTGGCTGGATTTATGGCTTGCAATCCTTCAGTTTACAGTCCTCAGTTTAAGACATTCTCAGAGCTACTGGTTTATTTGTTTAGACGCCTTGTTCTCCTGTGATGACCCCAACAAGACTTCAGTCTCTTAGCCACTTTATTGACTTTAACACTGGCATCCCTATTCTGGGCAAGTCATTATGGGCACAAGATGTTCAAAAAAAACGATAGGGCCTTTCTGTGTGGAGTTTACATGTTCTCCCCTTGTCTCCCAGGGTAGATGCCCTCAGAAAAACATGTAGTAGTCCTGGTTTCTATACTACCTTCCCCTAGCCAGCCAGGTGCTCCCCAATTCCCCTGGCGCGGCAGGGGGAGCGCGGAAACCAGGACTACAGGTTAGGTAGTTGGCACTGGGTGAGAAAATGGGTTGCGGGATAAAAATTATTATTAAAAAAAAAAAAAAAAAAAAATGTCCTACAATCCGACCTACAAGCTCACAACGCCGTCGTAATTGTGAGCTTGCAAATCGGCATTTTTTTTTTTTTTTTTTTTACATGTTCTGAATAGGACGTAAGCGGTTTTAAGGTAGGAGTCAATTCCAGCCATCATTCTCCGAGGATCAGAGTTGCCAGATGTACGATAATTATCGTATTTGTACTATAATGTTATCCTCTGTACCGATGTACGATCAATAATTCCAAAAATGCCCAAATGTATGATTTTGTGATATCACAAAAAAGGATGTGAATTTACTCAATTCACTGGCTTCTGATTCGGAAAAGTAAATAAATCTGACCCTAGATATGTTCTTGAAGGCATTAAAAAGTCGAGTCTTTCCAAGCTTTTATGTGTGTAAGCTCCAGAAGTTGCCTGCTTCCACGCAACATAAATGGAAGTGATATTTGTCATGTAAGAGTCTCAAACTGGAAAAATGGAAGTCCAGAAGTTGCCTGCTTCCACGCAACATAAATGGAAGTGATATTTGTCATGTAGGAGTCTCAAACAAGGTTGTTTCGAGTGCCGCACCGAGTGCCGCACTGCGAGCTTGTAGATCTGCTATTTTTGAAAAATCGTGAAAATTTGAATTTTGAATCCTTCTAAGGTTTTTTGAAAAACCCTATGTTTCTATGTCAGCAATCTGGCCAGCCATCGTCAAAGAAAAGGTCCTTTTCACTTGACTGGAGCTCAGTTAGCCTGTTCTTGAGAGACTACTATGTCGGTGGTTCTCAAACCTTTTCATGTGAAGGACCCCCAAAATGATATGTACTTGGCCACGGACCACCCAGAAGCAAAATTTTAGTTACAAACGTTGGCTTTGAAAATACATATATTCAAAGATTTGCACACATTTTCACGACTTTTTCCAAAAATAGCAGATCTACAAGCTCACAGCGCGGCACTCGGTGCCGCGCTGTGAGCTTGTATATCTGCTATTTTTCACTGGTTAAAGCATTCAATAATTCTAGTGGGTTTAAAATGTCCCATCTGGCAGCTCTGTGGAGCAGCGAGTCTTCAGGTGCATCGTTCTTACCGCGCTGAAATCCAGCAAGTCGCTGAGCTCCTTGTCCGTCCCCACTGCAGCCATTCTCTGCTGAGGCTGTTTACCAGGATGCTCCAGTCTCAGTACGTGACTGCAGGCACAAGGAGGCAGAAGAACAACATTAAGATACGTTTGCACAAATCAGGGCTCGTCAAAACATGTTTTGATAGTTACGTTTAGACTAGAGCAGTGATTTATCATCTTTTTCCGGTCAATAGGTATGTACTAGTCTTGTGTAGCCAGACAACTATTTTCACAATCTCCGAATGCTATATAGAGTCTGGAACTACAGCTCATGAACGGCGAGTAATGGAAGCTGGCATTTCTGTTCAAGAAAATATATATTTTTTAATCATTTTTATCATTTCTGCTAAGCATCAAGCCAAATATGCTTAGATGATTTTTATTCATATTAGGTTAAATGTGCGCGATGTGAGACGGAAACGGAAGTGAGGAGGCGGCTTCACTTCCGCTTAAACCGGGTACTCATCGTTCTTCTGTATGACGAGAGCATTTGCAAATCGCGGAGTCAACGGTCTGGCCACGCGATACTAATAGTTATGTATCTGGCCACGGACCCCCATCTGAAAATATTTCTGAAAATAGCAGATGTACGAGCTCATAATGTGTACGCATGGTGACAGGTCGAGAGCTTGTAGATCAGTTAGTTTCAAATATTGTTAACTGTTTATATTGGGGTCCCCGGACCCTACTTTTGGAGGACAACTGTGTTAAAAGGCTACAGACCTCCGTCTGATCGCTGACTGTATGTATACTATGTATACCCCCAGTAGGGCAGATCATTGTCAGACATGGTTTAGTACTGGATTACATAAGTGTAAATGGGGAGGATGACATGCGTTGAGAATTGTGGCAAGATTTCTAGTTAATTAAATGACAGTGAAAGTATTTTCCTATAGGGACCCCCCCCCCCCCCCTTGTCATCACATCCTAGACCCCTGAGGGAGGGTCCTTGGAGACCTAGCCTAGAACGGTCAACTAACTACCGTAGATGACTGACAGGAGGAACCCCCAGAGGATGTTGTCGACAATTTAAATGCATTTACAAGGCAAGGCCAATAAACAAGGTTGGTGTGGTGGGCTGTAGTCGTGTATACAATCAATGAATGAACCCATCTCATTGGCATTTGAATAGGAGGCACCAGCAGGTACATGCAATTACAAAACCCAACAATAACGTTAATTGGTGAATAACTAATGCTTTCCATCATCGCAAACAACAGTGGCTGCTTTCAATCTTGTTGGGGAGAGACGGGCAGAGCTGCAGTTGTTGTGTGTTGTGTGTGGAAGTGACTACGTCAATACAACATCATTGAGTCGTAGGACTTTCCCCTGCTAAGCCCACATCTAAAAGGTGCCTATCTTGAATTATGACCTATGGTTAAGCCACAAGGCCACACTCGTACTGCTCTCTCTCTCTCTCTCTCTCTCTCTCTCTCTCTCTCTTCTCTCGCGTGTATCAAAACAGCATCCCGGTATCGGCAGTGGAAGCTTGTGATTGGCTGAACCGGAGGTAGGGAGCGCTCCTTTGTGTTCGCCTGGACCGCGCGGAGGTGACGTAATTCGGGGGGCTGAAGATTTACTATTCTGTCCATAACGGCACATAAGTCGGTAACGGCGCTGAGTCGGCTCATGCGACCGTCCCAACGCTCGACTATGCGATGTTTCATAACATATATAATCATAAACATTCTATATTTATAAGGTCAAGTATTATACTTAATAATTGGGACTAATTAATAACCATTATCATAGTTATAATAGGCCTACATTTACAGTAGTTTAGGCATTTTGGTTTGATAAGGTTGTGGGCAGAACAATTTGTCCTTGTTTGTTATTTGACTATTTTTACTCTAATTATAATTAAAGACACTTAGTGAATTAGTGATTATAATAAATAGCCTATGTCATGATTGCTAGATCAGATTGTGTTTATAATATAACGCCGGCGTGCCTCCGTCATCTCCACCGAAAACAAGCGCTCCCCCCTTGTTCCATTGTCGAAACCGGGATGCTGTTTTGATTCACGCCTGCCCTATTAGTGGGATTGTTTCAGGCAAAAATCGTGCACTTTATGAAAGAAGCATGAAATTTGGCACAAAGTTAGAACATGCCATATGGAAAATTTTTGCCTATAGGGGCATCGCAGATTTGTCTTGGGAAACTTGTGGGAGCCAATCAAAGTTGGGCTCTCATAGACTTTACTATAGAGTAAAATAATACAAAAAATAAATATGCTTTAAGTAGCATGTGAGGGGTCAAACTAGGTGTTTTTCGGGATTCTGAATCCAATGCAAGCATTTGTTTTGCACGAAAAACATTCCTTTCAGAGAAACGGCCACCACAAAACTGTTGAAAAGTGATGACTCATCACTAAACCATACTTTTATCACTTATATGGGGTCCGTTTTTAGCCCAAGGAATGGTTTTCCTGCAAAATACATGTTTGCATTGGATTCAGAATCCCGAAAAACACCTAGTTTGACCCCTCACATGCTACTTAAAGCATATTTATTTTTTGTATTATTTTACTCTATAGTAAAGTCTATGAGAGCCCAACTTTGATTGGCTCCCACAAGTTTCCCAAGACAAATCTGCGATGCCCCTATAGCCAAAAATGTTCCATATGGCATGTTCTAACTGTGTGCCAAATTTCATGCTTCTTTCATAAAGTGCACGATTCCATCAAAATACTGCCCGAAACGCCTGCACTATATGGGGGCCCAGCATGGAGCTGGGTCCCTCTCCTCTACCTCAGAATACAAACCTGCTTTAAGGGTTGTTAGCCTGAAGTTTACAGAACAATCAAAATAACACAAGGAGGGGCAGAGTGTCCGTGTGTTTGTGCAACACCCATTATTGTCAACGGTGAGCAACCAACGCCTGGGACAAATCTAAAACTCATCAACATTTTTTTGGGGGGGGGAAAAAACATCCCACAATAATATCGTCGTTGTCAGGTGAAAACCTTGTTGTGTCCAAAACCGTTTGTTTTGTATTTATCATTTTTAAAATGATTTAGACTAGTGAAAACAGCCAATCTACAAGCACACAACGCCTCGCGCCGCGAGGCGTTGTGTGCTTGTAGATCTGCTGTTTTCACTACTTTTGTGCGACGGCCTTGTCTGATGAAGCAGGGGGCTTTACTTTGCGAAAAAACATAACAAATTTGAAACTTGGAGATTTTTGCCCGAAAGTGACAATATACTATTTACAATTTAGGCATTTAGCAGACACTTAATCCAGAGCGATTTACAGTGGGGGGCAGACCTCCATTCAGAAACACCCCCACTTAGAAACATCCCCATTCAGAAATACCTCCACTGAGGTTAGGGTTAGGGTTAAGGTTAGGTTTAGGACGGTGACACCTCCATTTAGAATAATGGAAGTCAATCTTCTGAATGGCAATGTTTCTGAATGGAGATGCATAGAGAGACAGTGTAGTGCCTCAGTAATCTAGGATCATAGGTAAGCCAAGAACCTATCATCATCAATCTAAAACTGTACAACATCAACAAACAAACTACATTCTGTACCTTGAAAACTATACAAACTAAAGGATGCCATGTCAACAAATTAACCTGGCATCTGTAATAACGTTCTTATATGTGTATGTTTGAGACTGAGTGTGTGCGTGCGTGCGTGTGTTCGTGTGTGCGTGCGTGCGTGCGTGTGTGTTATTACCACAAAGAAAACATATATAAATGTCATAAATACCTGTTCATTGTCTCACACTGCTTAGAACGCCAATTAGCCACACGTTTTAAAAAAACTAAACTTGCATTTAGTAATTTCCAGTAGTACGCATGGCTAATAAAGATCTCTCCGGAAGCCCTGCTAGTCCTAATACTCCTCCTGTGGGAGGTAGTCGAGGAGAGAAACAAAACAAGAAGAAAACAAAAAGAGCCAAAAGGTTGAATTGGTATGTCCAGGATACGCAGGCCAGCAGATCCACCTCCTCAGTAGTAGCTGACACACAAACACACTCCATTCAATCAAAACAGCAAAACTCTTTTTCCCCAGATATATAAAGTTGTTTCTTTCTTCTCCCAGCTGCCCTGCTCTGCTCTCCTCTCATTGAGCCGAGGTCAAAATGGGGGAGAAGAGGAGTGCTTTAGCCCCTCCTAACAAATGGAAGTTAGCCCCCCCACCCCACCACCTCCTCTAGTCCCCCCCACCCATGCAGGGGTGTCGCACCAAATTCTGGGCCCTGGGTAGTGGGTACAATTAAGGATTCACTCACATTTTGTGCTTTAACTATTGAAAAATGGCAGATCTACAAGCTAACACTGCGAGCTTGTAGATCTGCTATTTTTTGAAAAAATCGTGAAAATGTGTGCAAGTCGTTGGGATATTTCAAATCCTTCTAAGGTTTTTTGAAGAAAAAAAAATATGTTTCTATGTCAGTGGTGCGCAAACTTTTTCATGTGAAGGACCCCCCAAAATGATATGTATTTTGCCACAGACCCCCATCTCAAAATATTTGGTTCCAGGGACACCCCCCCCCCCCCAGAAGCAAAATTTTAAAATACATATATTCAAAGATTTGCACACATTTTCACGACTTATAGCAGATCTACAAGCTCGCAGCGCAGCATGCACTCTGCTATTTTTCAATAGCCAAAGTATAAAATAATGAGGGCCCCTCCACCTTGGGCCCTAGTAACTCAGTCCCACTCCCCCCCCACCCCATTGTGACGCCCCTGCTCCCAACCACCCCTCCAAGTCGGCCTGCCTTGCCTTTACCCGATTGGAGAGAAAACTTTTTTTTCTCCTCTTTCTTTTTTTTGTGTGATAGACAAAACACTTTGCGTTTTTTAAAACAAAAGAACAATTCCTATGACAGGGAAAGGAAGCGACTAGACTTTATCATCGTGACTCCTTCTTCTCAAAGGGTCAAACAGTCAGTCAGTGCTGTTCAGAAGGGAACCTTAGAAGAATAAATAAATAAAATACCTGTTGCCCCGTTTCTTCTCGCTACAGGAGAGGAGAATGGAGTCACTCGGTGAACCCCCCCCCCCCCCTCCCCCCGGCCGCCCCCCTTCCTCTGATCCACACAAAGACCCCGTTTAAAAGACCGACTGTTTAGCTAAACTTTGACAATAACGCGAGGTTCCAGACATGAGTCAAACTATAAGAAAACACATAGTTTTCTCTGGGTTTAACGTTATTTAGGCGTGAATAGGCGATAATAACAATGGTCTTAAACTAACTCCCAAGTTCAGTTGTAGCTATGTTATTAGTATAGTTTTGGATGTGAAGGAACAATATTAGGCTACACTGTGTCTACAACCAACCACCGACACACACACAGTACAGCCCTGGTGCAGTGGTTCTCATAAGTGGATTCTAGGGAGTGGGACTCTCTAGTTCCTTTGTGGGGGTCTAAATTGACCCTTGCAATTTCTCTAACTTTGACAGTGTACAAAGGGTCCATTTGGTTCCATTTGTACACTGTCAAACAAAGTTAAGGGGGAGACCTTCACAAATGTCAGTTTTTGGGAACCAATGCTGGCCTAGTAAAGTGTAGCCTTGCCTATCATGGAAAGTTGGTGTTGTTATCATGCAATAAGTTTACTTTGGTGCGAGTTTTGGGCCAAAAAATAAATGTGGATAACAGGTGCGTGTCTGTCCAGCCATGGATGTTTATAAGACACAAGAATGCATGTCTTGTTTTCTGCCATTGCCCCCCCCCCCCCCCCCACCCCCACCCCACCCCACCCCACACACACACACACCCACACACACACACACACACACACACACACCCACCCACCCACCCACACACACACACACACACACACACACACACACACACACACACACACCAACGTCAAGCCATCTCTATCTCATTTCCAGAAAGATATGCAAGACATGGCAATATAACAACCCTGTTCCAGAAGTCAACAACTCAAGTGCAGCATCATAATAAGTGCTCCTAATGATAAACATGCCATTAAAGATAGTATTTATCAAGCCATTCAAAGAACACAAAGTATTTTTTTTCCCCCTGCAGCTTGTTAACCTAAAAGAAAAGGGGGAAAAAAACTGAGAACTATCCATTCCAGCTATAAGACCAGGCCGGACACACACACACACACACACACACACACACACACACAAAAGTTGACCAATAACTACGCCAACAAGGCCTATATAGAATACTATATAAAATCATGACAGCCTCCTATAACAGACTCCTCATAACGCACTTTAATAACGGCTCTATTAAGACTTCTTGAACATTAAAGGCCGCGTTAATGTTTACCTGCGTCGAACAGCGTGTCATCCAACAAGCAGGAGAACGAACAGAAGAAGACAGAAAATAAAACAAAACAAAAACAAAGTTGTTTTATGGTGTTTTAGCCTGCAGCAGAAACACTCTCTCTCTCTCTGTCTCTCTGTCTCCCCCGTGGCTCCGGAGCTTTGATGAGGAATGGAGACAAGAAGAATATATTCCACAAAAACGTCTCTTTTCGACGCACAGCACAGTTCAGTCAGTTCCCCCCCGCCGTCCGTCCGTCACATCAAAACCCCCAAAAAATGTAACCACCAAAACTACGACACAATGTTTCGAGGCAGCAGCATAACTGGTAGAAACTCCGCGGGGAGGTTGTTGTTTGCGCCTTGTTTTCTCCCCTCTCTTCTTCTTCTTCTCCCCTCGGCTACAAATGTAACCATTTCATTTTCCTCGTAGACATTTTTAACAGCCTCCACATTGTCGCTTCTTTCCGTGCAGAGCAGTTGTAATACTAATATCCCTCCGCCGAGCAGACTGAATGCACTGAAACCCACCACCAGGCAGGGCAGGCACACCGTACGGCCTGGAAAAGGCAGCCAGAGAAGAGAAGAGAAGAGACGGTTATTATTAAAAAGCGGGGGGTCGGTGGTCCCGGACCGGTTCCGATATAAACCACCACCCCGAGGATAAGTGCTCGTTTTCGGTGGGCGGCTGTCCTGTCGAGGACTCGCGCGGAGGTGGTGGTGTGGTGGCAAAACAGCCGGGCGGGCAGCAAACGTCAGCCGACCAAGCCTCCTCTTCTCCTGTCCTGAGTCTCCTCCTCCCAACCAACCAACCCCGGGTCTGTGGTGTCCAGGCTGGGCTGCACAGCTCTGAGCACCGCGGTGTGGGACTGACTGTGTGAGGCTCCCTGCTGCTGGCTGCTAGCCAGCCCTGGTTCTGCTATAGAACCCCCCCCCCCCCCCCCCCCCCCAGTGGTGGAAAAAGTACTCGCATGTTTTACCTAAGTAAAAGTATCAATATTGTAATAGAAATACAAATTCAGATACTCTGTTACTCTAGTAATAGTCCGGAATTCAAAATGACAAAAGTATCAATTGGCAAAAGTACTTTTAGTTGACCTTGTACCAGTGATTTGTAAACTGCTAATAAACTCTTCAATCAATCAATCATTCAATCAATCAATCAAGTTCCAAAAGTAAAAGTACTCATTATAGGCAGTCAATTGTCCTATTTGCTATTTCACGTTTTCAAATGTATGAAAAATGATGTGAAAATAACAGATCTACAAGCTCATGCGACGCATTTTGAGCTTGTAGATCTGCTATTTTCAAAAGGTCGATGTATAAAGGGCTGAATAAGTGTTTAATGTGTGTTTTGTAAGAATAATCAAAATGTGTAGAGTAAGTAA
Source organism: Nannobrachium achirus (assembly GCF_963921795.1). Classification (NCBI taxonomy): domain Eukaryota; kingdom Metazoa; phylum Chordata; class Actinopteri; order Myctophiformes; family Myctophidae; genus Nannobrachium; species Nannobrachium achirus. Next base: position 7,867,533 of record NC_137814.1, read on the forward strand.
CTAACTAGTAATTAAACTGTTCAAATAAATATGTAGAGTAGGCCTACAGTATTTTCCTCTGAGATGTAGTGGAGTAGAAGTAAACCATATTGGAAAGCGGAAATACTCAAGTAAAGTAGCTACAAATACTTCAAAAGTGTACTTATAAGTACAGTACTTGAGTAAATACTTGACACCACTGTGTCTCACTAGAGGATCTATATGTCTCTGCGCGGAGGAGCAGCACAGAGCCTGGTAGTGACAGAGCCCTACAGTGCTGCTGGTACAAGATGGAATGATAAATATCCACCCCGCCGACCAATGGCGTGGCGGCCTTGGCGGGGGAAGCTGTGATGGACGTGCGGGGCGCGCGAATAACGTCGCGGCATGGTTGGTTCCCCCCATCAAGGGGGCGGGGCTCGTTTTGCATGGGGGGGGGGGGGGGGGGATTTTAATGTTGTGCTGAAATGCTGCCAAGCTACTAAAGAAGAAAAAAAAAAACTTGCATACATTTTCTGTGTGTGTCAGTGTGTGTGTGTGTGTGTGTGTGTGTGTGTGTGTGTGTGTGTGTGTGTGAGAGAGAGAGAGAGAGAGAGAGAGAGAGAGAGAGAGAGAGAGAGAGAGAGAGAGATAACTTGGTAGTGGGAATTTAATGTTCGTGTGTAAACTGTTTAGAGATGCATCTTCATACAGTCTAAGTAACGTTTGCTTAGCACTAGGAGTTTGATTGGTTCCGGTCATGCTTGGTTGGTCAAAATTGTGGACAAAGTTTTTACAGTTACTGTAAAAGCCTTTGATCTTGTATGTAGGCTGTGTGTGTGTGTGTGTGTGTGTGTGTGTGTGTGTGTGTGTGTGTGTGTGTGTGTGCGTGTGCGTGTATCAACTGCACAACTGCACATTTAATTGGGACTATTACTGTAACCCCCTTTCAACCTGTCTGGCATCCATATTTTGGGCATGCAAGCTTGTAGATCAGCTATATTTTCTATTTTTGTAGATTTTTGAAAATACTAAATAGGGCTTAAGAGGTATAGAGCAACATACTCCATATTTATATGATCATGTTCAGATTCAGTATAGCCCAATTATGTCAAAGATTCAACTGGATGCCTAATTTCTGTCTTCAAAACAGAGCAAAAAGTGTATTCCAATGAGAGAGATATTTAGATAAACTTGTTTTCCCCTCCAATATATTGTACCACTTTATTTCAAACATTGAAGGGAAAATACTGGCCACCAGTAAATAAAGACACAATGTGTAACTGTTACAAGACACGACACATCTTTTTACAGCATGGATGAAGGACAAGCTAACTAGAACCGTGGCTGTCCATCCATCCTCCGCACCCAACGGAAAACAACAAACAATGCTTGCAGGGCAGAACTAGGATGATACCCACTCATTATTAAAGTAAAAAAGAGAGCACTTAAATCTTATAACCACCTAAAAGAAAGCAACCCAGACACGCTTCATAACATAGCCCTCAACCATAGTGAAAACCTACAGGGATGCCCACTGAGTCTGCTGGCCCAGGGACTCCATGGGTGCAAGCACAACTACCAGACGGAAAACCCATTGGACCAAACCAGATTATAAGAAAACAAAAAGAAAGCTACCTGACATACTGGAAAGAGACAACCCAAAACCAAAGCAAAATGGAACGCTACCTAGCACTAAAAAGAGAATATACATTGGCAGAATATCTGAGCATGGTAAACGACCCAAAACTTAGGAAAGCCTTGACTAGGTACAGACTCAGCAAACACAGAAAGGCCGCCACAGACAGACTCCACTTCCAAGGGAAGACAGGTTATGCAAAATGTTGTGGAAACAGAGCTACACTTTCTAACCACCTGCCCACTATACCAAGACATCAGAGACACATACTTCCCACAGATTACACACACCCGAAGTGAGTTTGAAAACATGACCAATGATGGAAAACTCCCATACCTACTGGGAGAAATACAACAATGTGCGAACACAGCAGCAAGATTTGTGAACTGTTGCGACAAAAGAAGGCTAGAAACACAACCACCCTAAGGACTACAAGCCATGGATTGACATCTAGACCTACTGCACAGTATGAAACAGAGCTGCTACCTTTAAATGCATTTTGAGAAGAAATAATGCTATTTGTTCCAAAAGCTTTATACCCTGTATGTACACACGCAACATAGCTCTTTACACAATGCTGTACCCCCTCCAACTGTATATACGTTCCCCATTTTCAACTGTTTTTATTTTATTTGTGACACTTGCTTTAGCAATGTAAACGTATGTTTTCTCATGCCAATAAAGCTCCTTTGAATTGAAATTGACGACTCACGCTCGGGGTATAGGACAGAGTACAGCAACTGCAACGGCCCAGTGCATGTACCCGTCTGACTACTTCAAAAGAGTGAGTAACGCTGAAGCCTTTCTGTGTAGAGTTTGCATGTTCTCCTCGTGTCCCCGAGGGTAGGTACCCTCACAAAGAAACATGCAGTAATCCTGGTCTCTATACTGCCTCCCTCTGGTCAGCCGGGGCGCCTGATGGAGGGGGAATAACGTGTTCCTTCCACGTGTTAGGTCCTACCGGGGAAACTATACCCCCTGTCAGGTGATAAGAAGTGGCCTGCTCACTCCTCATGCATTGAAGGAAGCGTGAGCTCAGTTCAGGGCTCTCCCAGAGGGAGAGTATAGCACCCAGGATTATAGCTTGGGCAATTGGACACTGGGTGAAAAATGGGTTACAAAATTGTGGGATAAAAATTTAAAATGAAAAAAGAGTGAGTAAAAAAGTCATCTTTTTACAGCATGGATGAAGGACAGGCTAACTAGAACCGTGTTTGGCTGGACGTAACCACAATAGTAGTAGAACAGCAGGGGGTCCGGGACCCCTAGGGGGTCCTCAGAGGTACTACAGGGGGGCCACCAAATCCTTGTGTGATAAGATAATTATTTTAAATTAACAACTTGAACCCTCGCATCCCTATTCCAAGGAGAACTTTAGCCAAAAATAACAGATCTACAAGCTCTCAACGCCTCGCAGCGCGAGGCGTTGAGAGCTTGTAGATCGGCTATTTTCAGCAAACAGGTTTGATGTAGAGGTAAAAAAAAGAGCAGACCAAGTACATAGTGAAAGGTGAAGTTTACAAAATATCGACGATTTAAGTGGTTAAATGTCTGAAAATACACATTAACATGAATCCAACATATTAGACCGCTGACAAACAAGTCTATGAATCTACCTATGAAATCGATGAACATCAGCAACAGTGTTATACAACATGTAGAGGGGGTCCCTGCTTCATTTGTCTCTAAGCTAAGGGGTCCTTGGCCTGAACACGTTGAAGACCCCTGTAGTAGCACAATGACATCTCATGTCACTATATGTGCTGTGTGTGTGTCGACAAAAGTAGACCAATGACATCTCACGCTCATATTGTGACACGCACATGCATGCACACACAAAACACATATCTAGGCTTGCTCCATGAATATTGTGCTATGTATCACTTTTAAGCCCATCACTACTAGCTGAACCACATATAATGTTAGGCTGTATGAATCTGAATCTGCATTGACTCATCATCACTGTAGATGGAGCAGCAGACAGCTGGGCCCTGTGTGGTGTGTGTGTGTGTGTGTGTGTGTGTGCGTGCGTGCGTGCGTGCGTGCGTGCGTGCGTGCGTGCGTGCGTGCGTGCGTGCGAGCGTGCGTGCGTGCGTGTGTGTGTCATATATACTTTGGTGTGAGTGTGTGGAGAAGCAAACGGAAAAAAGAAAAAAAGATGGCAAGAAATAACCGTGGACAGGTTTTGTTTTTGATGTTTTTCCCCACACATTAAATTGCATCAAGAAATGTATTTTTCCTCTAAGCTTCAGTGGAGAAGAAGAGAGCGAGAAGAGGACAGACTCTCTCAGGCTAACAGCTTGGCGCTGCAGGTTCTCATGAGAGGTGTTCTCGGTGGCTGTGTGTAAACAAGTGTCTGCAGTCACTGGTGCTGTTTGTTTTGTGACTTTCTAGAGAAAACCTCAACTTGGTTCAAGGGGGAAAACCTCACTAACATCTGGCCTGGTCTTTACGAGAACATCTGAGCCCTGTGTTCACTCACGGACGCGCGCAGCCACGCACGCACACAGAGACAGACACACACAGACACACACGCACGCACGCACGCACGCACGCACGCACGCACGCACGCACGCACGCACGCACGCACGCACGCACGCACGCACGCACACACACACACACACACACACACACACACACACACACACACACACACACACACACACACACACACACCTGTAAGCCATTAACAGCCAGTGTAAAAAGACAGGTTATAATGTTAAACAGCATGATTAACTATAACTATAAGGACCAAATAAATGAATACAATTCATCGTAGGACAGGAACAAAATGGAAGCAACAAAATGTGTTGCTTCATTTTGTGATGTTTATTTTATGAATTTAATGCACACAAAAAACATTATGAATACCAGGACTTTCAATTGTAAGGTCACGATTACAATGCACTTTTATTCTACCTATGAAATGGCAAATGGTGCATTTATATAGCGCTTTTATCCGAGGCGCTTTACATAGATTGTGCATTACATTCACCCATTCACGCACACATTCATACACCGGTGGCGTAAACCATGCAAGGCACCAACCTACTCACCGGGAGCAATTAGGGGTTCAGAGTCTTGCCCAAGGACTCTTCGACATTAACCCAGGGGGAGCCCGGATTCGAACTGGGAACCCTTCGTGAACCCTTCATGCTCTAATAACGGTTTCTCTACCCCTGAGCTACCCCTGAGTTGCAGAGAAATCTGCCATTTGCAGATTTCTCCAAAAATCCGCTCCATTCCCATTGAAATGCATTGGCAGAATCCGCTTATCAGCTGACAACCATACTTTGGTGTGAACGTGCCCTCACACAGTATTTCTATATGGTAGTTTTGATAGGTTCACTTAAAGAAAGTGAGTACTTCTTCCACCACAGGTACAGGAGCATCTTCAGACATCACAGCACAGCACGGCGGCAGCGACTCAACCCCATTATGACAAGAGGCGTCTCAGAGAAGATGTCACACTTCTTTTTTTTCTTCTCTTCTTTCCGTGCCAGGCTCCGTCTCCTCCGTACACCTGGGGACAGATGGGGGCACATCTCTCCACTACAGCACTGATCAGAGCCTTTCTCTTGACGAAACATCAAACAGTTGCTTGTACTGTATCTATGTATGTATGTATGTATGTATGTATGTATGTATGTGGGGGTTGTTGCCTTTTTAGAAAAGTAGGACAGACAGTGCCAAGGTGCACGGTGACAGTGAGGTGTCAGGCTAAAAAAGGGGATACAGAGAGAGTGACAGAGAAACTCCATGTTCCCTTCACATATAAAATATGAACACTGCAATGTAGAAATACTCTGTTTCATAAAGTCTGGAATAAAAAGACTACTTGAGTAAAAACAGCACAAAGATATTGGTATAAAAATGTACTTAAAGCACCAAAACTAGAAAGTACTCATTATGCAGAATGTACCATTTAACAAGTTGTGAAAATGTATAACGCTCAAAAATATATGTTGATATATACTGCACATAGCAACAACTACCCCAAAAGGGGCTTCCCCGATCGAAAGGTAAAAATCTCAAAAGGGGTTCTCCGAATTTCAAATGTGTGATCCTTTCGTAAAGTAAAGCCCTGCTTCACCATACAGGCGTTGTGTGCTTAGATCGGCTATTTTCACTAGTTTTGTGTGCTTGTAGATAGACTATTTTCACTAGTTTTGTGTGCTTGTAGATCGGCTATTTTCAAAACTTTAATTCATTATTAAAACGATAATACAAAACGAAGGACTTTGAACATAAAAGGTTTCCATCCGACAACGAGATATAGAGAGACTGACTCCATGTTTCCAACACCCCAGACGGTGCTCTCCTCTCCACCCACTCTTTCCTGGGTTCTCTCTCTCCCTCGTCTCTCTCTCTCACTCGTCTACGACGCGACAGTCTTCTTCTTCACCTCCAGAAGTGGGTTGCCCCCCAGTTCAGCCGCCCACGCATCAGGTACAGTATGAAAACGTGAGGCTTCCTGTTATGACTTCTGGTTTCCTGTTTCCTGTAAAATATGCAGTAAACCCCCCTAGTACACCCCCACCCTATCCCCCAACGTGCTCACACATGCACGCACACACACACACACACACACACACACACACACGCACAGCCGCACTCACACACACACACAAGCATCATGAAAAACCCCAAACAGAGCAGTTCTGGAATCAGCTGCAAAAGCTAATGTGTGTGTAAAGCTGTGTGTGTGTGTGTGTGTGTGTGTGTGTGTGTGTGTGCGTGCGTGCGTGCGTGCGTGCGTGCGTGCGTGCGTGCGTGCGTGCGTGCGTGTGCGTGTGTGCACTCGTGATCCAACCTAAAACTATTTGGGGAGTATTTATTCTGCTGCTTTGATGCAGTGAGACCTGAAACGGAGACGTAAAGGAGAGGCACACCTTGAACGTTCTCCCTGTTATAGAGCATTCATGGGCTGTGTGTGTAAAACGGTACCACTACGGGCTGCAGTGACGGTTTTATAGTAGCTAATAGCGTTCGTCCGCGTACACAATACGAAGGTACAAAACAAACCCACGTACGCAGCGACGCGAGGGAATCATCAGGCTTGGATGAGATGACAAGGAAGCAGCTGTCCTTTTTTCCCCCTCATTTTCTCACAAGATGAATTTGTTGTTATTCCGTGTATATCGTCACTGTCGGGCAGAAACCTCGTATCTCCATGTTTCAAATTTGTACGTTTTTTTCACAAAGTAAAGCCCTGCTTCATCATACAAGGCCGTCACAGAAAGGTAGTGAAAACAGCAGATCTACAAGCACACAACGCCTCGCACCGCGAGGCGTTGTGTGCTTGTAGATCGGCTGTGTGCCGATCTACGGCTGTGTGCCGTAGATCGGCTGTGTGCTTGTAGATCGGCTGTTTTCACTAGCTTAAATCATTTTTAAAATGATGAATACAAAACAAACGGTTTTGGACATACAAGGTTTCCACTCGACAACAACGATATATACTGTATACTAGGGATGGGACGATAATCGATATCATTTATCGCGATAAAAACACTTACATAAATCGTATCAAGGAGATTTAAATTCATCGTGAAATTATCCAACGTCATGATGCACTGGGATCGATTCACCTTTTATTTGCCGAGCTGCATATCCGGTACCATTTAAACCCTCTATAATTGGTAAAACGGTCATTTTTGAGCGGTGGTCACAACGCTACTATACGTGGCTGTGTGTGTGGGTCTGTCTGTCTGTCTGTCTGTATGCGTGTCTGTCTGTATGGTGTATGTAGCCTGTATGTAGTACCTTTTGTGACCACACATGTTAAGGGAGGGGCGCTGTTGTTCAGGCCAGGCCAGGCCAGACACCCACCCACCCACACACACACACACACACACACACACACACACACAGACACACAATATATATATATTTGTTTTGCTGTTGCGCAGCCTCCACGACCACCGCTCAGTTCACACTGGTGTGATTTTTTTCACTTCCTACCGGATGTGTTTGCCAAAAAATAGCCGGCCTACAAGCTCACAACGTGCCACGTTGCAACGCGTTGTGAGCTTGTAGATCGGCTATTTTTCAGCAAATATGTTCCGCCCAGGAAATAGGATGTTGGGGATATTTTGATTATCGTGATATTGTGACATGACATTTTCATATCGTCCGATCCCTACTGTATACATGTTTCCCCCATTTTAGGTACGACAGAGGCGGACATATACTTTAAGAAACACAGGACAAGATGTTGATACATACATAAATACATACAGTACATACATGCATACATGGTACCAATGGACCACCCAGGCAGCAAAAACAAAATGACCATACATGAAGATAGCATTTTTAGGTTTTTAGAAAGGTTACCGGTTAGGTGCGTGGTCTCCCTATGTTATTGTTTTCCTAGATTGATATTCCTATGCCTCGTTATATTGTTGTTGATTTACTGACATATTATCTTGCTTATTGTATTGATGCATTACCTGCTTTGGATTAAAAGTAGGGGTGGGCGATATGGAAAAATACAATATCACGATATTTTCCCAAGCTGTATCACGATACACGATTTTATCACGATTCTTTTTCACATTGGTTTTTATGGTTATTTTTCAAGTTACTTGACAAAAACTACTAGACTCTCTGGGTTCCTTTTGGGAGGTCTAAATTGAACTTTACAAGTATGTAACTCTGACAGTATACAAATGAAACCAAATGGACCCTTACCTTGACATTTTAAAGTTTGAGAGCCACTGATTTAGACCAAAATGCAGGTTTAAATTGAATTCTGCAATGAATCTCTGTATGAATTCTGCAATGATTCTCTGTATTAATGATTCAACAGGATTTCTTACAAGGCTCCCTCAATTGTATCACAATATATACGATACCTCTGAAAAGGCATATCGTGGAGACATTGTATCGTCTCAACGATAATCATCACCATATCGCCCACCCCTAATTAAAAGCGTCTGCTAAATGCCTAAACTGTAAATTGTAACAGCAGCCTCACCTGCCCGTGTCGTGTGTGTGTGTGAATTATTATAGGGACACGGCACGTTTGCCAAAAATATCAAAAATAACATTGTTTGTGACACATGACATGCTGCCACTGCTGCAACCTCCCGGCGAGGGCACCTGAACAGCGGCTCTCTCGCTCTACCCCTCCCTCCCTCCCTCTCTCCCCCTCTCCCCCTCCCTCCCTCTCCCCCTCTCTCTACAGGGGTCAGCCCCATCACACTCTAACGAGCAGGGAACCTGTCTCCCATCCCGTGGTGACACGAGCCCCCCACGCTGTGAGTTTAGTGATGGTGTGTGGTGTTAATTGCCTTCGATACAAGAACCTCCACCCTCATCCCCTTCAGTTTATTATCTCCTTATAGTCGGGGGGCGTTAGGGATATGTTGCACTATATTAGTCTAAAAGCACCAAGTTTTGCACAGATAATAGCTCCCATCGACTTTCTATACAGGTGGAAAATACCCAGGAAAGAAATCTGCTTTAAGTAGGATGTGAGGGGTCTAACTAGGGGTTTGTCATGATGCTGAATACCCTAGTTAGACCCCTCACATCCTACTTAAATACCCAGAAAAGAAAAAATGTTTTTCTGGGTATTTTCCTCCTGTATAGAAAGTCGATGGGAGCCCAACTTGATTTGGCCTCTGTGGCGACCCCGAAGGTCGCCTACTCGGGCGCCCTATAGCTAAATCATTAGAGCATGCCATGGGCTACATCTGTGCAAAATTTGGCGCTTTTAGACTAATATAGCACAAAATGTCCATGTTATCTCCCTAACGCCCCCGACTATTATTCCAATGCCCATACATGAGAGCTCGTACTGTGTTGGAACAGTGTGTGTGTACCAATCTGTATCTATGCCTCGTCGCATGACGGTGGCGCGCGCCAAACACAATAGTCGAACTGCCAAGTCCACGGGGGGCATTGCCATGCATGCGACCGCCTCGTGGGCTTGCAGATCGGATGTTTTCGGCGGATCTTAGAAGCATCCTTCGCCCCTTTCAGACTACAACTGGTGTCAGATGTTTTGCGATGGGCCGTTGTTGTCTGAGGGTTTTTTACGTGCTTTGTGCGTGTCTGACGGACGGGCAGACACGATTCATGAGGCTTAAAAAAACACACAAAAAAAAACGTGTAAATTGTTTTTTCTATAGGTTTTTTTTACGACTCCCCACGTCGTGGTTTTGATGAGGCAAAGGAGAGGAAAAATGCACACAATACCAAGCCCTTCTCTCCCCGTTTCCCTCGTTTTCAGCTCATCATCCCCTCCCCCTTTCTTGCAGATTGGAATTCATTAGCAATCAAAGAGCCACTGACAAACGCCCAATCTTAATTACCCTCTCATTTGCATATTTGCATATTAATGACTGCAGACTTTGCCGTTTTCTCTGCTGCAGCAGTCCCCCCCCCCCTCCCCTCCTCCTCCTTTTAGACTTGCCAGGCACCCAGCGCGCACATACACACACACAGTCTCTCACAGTCACACACACACACACACAGGGGCGTCACAAGGGGTAGGAAAGTGGGACTGAGTTACTAGGGCCCAAGGTGGTGGAGGGGCCTTAATTATTTTGTACTTTAGCTATTGAAAAATAGCAGATATACAAGCTCACAGCGCGGCACCGAGTGCCGCGCTGCGAGCTTGTAGATCTGCTATTTTTGAGAAGTCGTGAAAATGTGTGCAAATCTTTGAATATATGTATTTTTTAAGCGAACATTTGTAACTCAAATTTTGCTTCTGGGGGGTCCCTGGAACTCAATATTTTGAGATGGGGTTCCGTGGCCAAATACATACCATTTTGGGGGTCCTTCACATGAAAAGGTTTGAGCTCCACTGACATAGAAACATAGGTTTTTCAAAAAAACCTCAGAAGGATTTGAAATATTCAAAGATTTTCATGATTTTTCAAAAATAGCAGATATACAAGCTCGCAGCGCGGCAATCGGTGCCGCGCTGTGAGCTTGTATATCTGCTATTTTTCAATAGTTTAAAGCACAGGGGCCCCGCAGTGAATCCTTGTACCCAGGGCCCAGAATTTGGTGTGACACCCCTGCACACACACAGTCACACACAGTCTCTCTCACACACACACACACACACACACACACACACACACACACACACACACACACACACACACACACACACACACACACACAGCTCAAGGCCCTTCTCCTCTGACTGGAGTTGAAACACATTCAAGGAGACATTTTCATTATCGCTCCAAATATGAACCATATTTGGCGCAGAGAAAATCAAGAGGCTCTCACTGACATCACGGACGCCTCGACGCCAGAGCACGCAGCTCAGCCTTTAGTTGGTAACCTTTCTGTTTTCTTTCCAATAATAGTAGCATTTACTTGATGGCAACCTGTCCCACACACACACACACACACACACACACACACACACACACACACACACACACACACACACACACACACACACACACACACACACACACACACACACACACACACACACACACACACACACACACACACACACACACACACACACACACACACACACACACACACACACACACACACACACACACACACACACACACACACACACACAATAGTCATCTTTATATATAATTCAGATCAGACTTGTGCTCAAATAACTATTATTATGGGAGTAATTCTTACCATTACCAAGATATACTATCTATGGCCTTTATGATGTGCCTCATGTGCAGCTGCTGCCACCTTCTGGTGACAGGCAGGTAATGCAGAGGTAAGAAATGAAGAGCGGTAGTGTGTGACAAGAATACATAACCATTTATTTATTTATTGACAAATGACCTTTTATAAAGACAACAAAAAAAAAGAAAAAGCTTTTTCGGTGGTTTTCGCCATTAAAAACCATCTTCCATTTTTAAACCTGTTTAAAGAGGAAATTCACAAAGAGAACAAACAAATTATAAAACAGCGAAAGGAAACCCCCCCCATCACCCCAACCCCGGACATATACTGTAGGAAGGATGCACCTTTTCATGGCAAAGTCCTTGCTTGTTAAAGTAGAACGTATAGATTTTTTTAATATAGAATATAGATTTTATAAATTACTTTGTGTGGTGACGATCATCTCACAGCCTGCCCAGTGTTCACCGTGCAGTTCTTTATGCAGAGATAAAATAGGAACTTTGTTTCAGATAACAAAACGATAAACCCGACTTACACTTAAAGGAGTAGTTCACCCTAAAAAAAACTAAACTTATTTTCTATCAATTACACACCTCATAAAGACTTGAATTCTACAAAAAAAAAGAGAAATGAAAACACTTCATCATTCTGCTTCCTCCAAAAAAACATCAGAGAATAGTTCTAGACATCAGAATAAACTACTCCAGGGGCGTCCGGGGGCCTACTGGTCAAGACGCATACCACATAGGCACCGCCACATAGGCATGGTTGCCGCTGCGTCGCCGGTTTGATTCCCGATCCGGACGATGTGTACTACATGTCACTCCCCATCTCTCTCCCTATTTCCTGTCAGTCTACTGGACCTCCCTTGGTCAATAAAGGCAAAAAGCCCCCCCCCCCCCCCCCCCCCCCCATGAAAAAAGAATATAAAAAAAAAAAGAATAAACTACTCCTTTAAGTGGCGAGCCAGCCAGTGTCGTCGTGCAACCTAGGAGGATATTATCAGGCAACAAAACTCTCCCTCTCTCTGCGCTCCCCCCCCGGGCCGGCGGCTTGTCAGAGGGAGAGGACACAAGGTTTGTCCTTGCGTCCTCTCCCTCTGACAAGCAAGGGGACAATGTCCCAAGGTTCTGTCTGTCTGTAAGACCAGAAGCATCAGCTGAAACATTTTAACTCATTCCCTGCTAGGCACGATAGTCCCGAGAATATGCTAATGTCCCTCCCTGCCAGGCCCGATAATCCAGAGAATTTCCTGTTTTTGAAAAAAAAAAAAAAAAAAACAAGAAAAAAACAAACAAGTGACAAGTGACAAAGCAAAAGCATGAATCGGGCATAACTGTAAACATGGTCCAAAAAGTGTGGTTCCTATAAATCTGCGATCATCAAAAAAAAACTAAAACAACTGCCCCTCCCAAAAAATAAAATACATAACCACCCATGCATACGATTCCTCACATACTGTTAGTCTCGCGTAGCCAGACAACTATTACACCATCTCCTAATGTTACAGAGTCTGGAACTACATTCGAACACGGAAACCCGGCCACTTTCATTATCACTGAATACACCTTTAATGCATGAAAACAAGTTCACATAATGTGTCAATCAATCTATTACACGTGTACAGTAACTAACACCAAGTCCTGATTGTTGTGGCGAACACTTGGGAGAACAACGCACTGTGACTCTCCTGCTGTGAAGCCTCATATAAAATACATACATAAAGTACATACATACAGTACATCCCTAACAAACATACATAGACCCTCTCACCCTAACAAGCATACAGTAAATACATCCCTAACAAACATACATAGACCCTCACCCTAACAAGCATACAGTACATACACCTGAACCCTCCGATACATAAAGTACATACATACCGGTACGCACACCCCTAACCCTCACATACATACAGTACATGCATACAGAGGGACTCTGTAGCTGACCGGATAAAAAAAATACAACATTTTACTTGGGGTCTATCTATAATGCATTACAAGCACATAAGGCTTCATAACACTCGCTATAAATGTTTACAATCAAGCATAACAACTTATAACGAGGTTTATGAAGTATTATTATTAAGTGTTGGGTCATCAACAGCACATAACCTAAGTCCAGGGTTCCCACACATTTGTACCAATTCATTTCCAAAACTTTACCAAAACCTTTCTAGAAAATCTAACCCGATTTCCAGAACTATATAACAATAATTCAGCTCAATAACGAGTCGCTTACTCCTATGTGCAATGCCTAAAGACAGGTAGTGTATGCCAGTGGTTCTCAACCTTTTCAGGCCGTGACCCCCGAAATAATCATATTTGATTGAATTTTGTATAACACGGTTTTATTGTGAAAATAGCCGATCTACATGCTCACAACGCCTCGCGTTGCGACTCGAGGCGTTGTGAGCATGTAGATCTGCCATTTTCACTCTAATATTTGACAATTTGACCCATGTTTAATTTGTCACTTCAGAGGTATTAACAAAATCAATAACCAAAGACAATGCATAGCCATTTTTTCCAGGACCTTCCAGGACCCTTGATCAATTCCAAAACCTTTCCAGTACTGAAAAAAAAAATCTAATTTCAAAATATTTCCAGTAATTTCATGACCGTGGGAACCCTGTAAAGAGTGTTATAATGCATTACAGACCCCCCCCCCCCCCCCCCTTAAGTAAAGTTTTACCAAAAATCAATACATCAGAAATAAAACCTCTTAACAAAAGAAAAGTACAGTTATGAAGTGCAGCTGATAAGTGTGCATATTCTTTACGACAAGAATATTCATAAGCAGTTTGTAACGCCCATTATGCTTAGAGTTGGTGAGATAATAAAAAAGCGTTGTGGCATTACGAGATCCATGCGACGGGAAAACGGTCCGAGGCGGGTTGGTCTGAACGCTCGACTTTGGGAATATCGTCATGAACAACAACAACAACAATTTCCCAGAGGAATCCGAGCCCACCCTCGTTGCACACTGAGTGGCACACTGAGTGGCATTCCTGATAGGCAAACCATTCAATCTGAATCCACTAGAACAGATCCATAGATATGTTTAAGGACAACTCCTCCCTAAAACACTTCTAGGCTCATTTTCCTACTTATATTGATCCCAAAAGACTGTCCATGGGGTCTATTAGGCACAAATGCCTCTGTTGTCCAGTTTCCCCAGCAGAACCCAGCAGCTGTCATAGCATAGAGTGGAGCCCATAAGCCTATCGCTTTCACACTATCAAAAGTGATTTCATGAATGTGTTACTAGTTGTCATTACAAACACATCCATGCCTTGGTTGTCCAACACAAGCCACCACAATCTCATAAATAATGTTTTGGGGTGAGCATTCGGCACAGGTGCCAATCAAAGTGACTGTACTGGCCAATCACAGGGCATCTTTTCCGGTACTCAGCAAAACACATAAGAGAATAACATCTGTTTAGCAGAGTGTGATGGCTTGTGTGGGACAACGATGACATGGATGTGTTTGTAATGACATCTAGTAACACATTCATGAAAAAGAAAATCACTTTTGAACACAACAAATAGTGTAAAAGCGATAGGCTTATGGGCTCCACTCTATGCTATGAGAGCTGCTGGGTTCTGCTGGGGAAACTGGACAACAGGGGCATTTCTGCCTAATAGTCCCCATGAACAGTCTTTTTGGATCAATATAAGTAGGAAAATGAGCCTAGAAGTGTTTTAGGGAGGAGTTGTCCTTTAACCCCCCCCCCCACTCTCCCTCTCCCAAGAGCAAATGACTAGATGGCCCTGCTACGTGACGCACACACACACAATTACCCCAAACAAACTTAAAAAGAAAATGAATCCCAGACCCACCTCTATATTGGCACCAACACATTCAGAGGAAACGAATACAAATGATTTAACAAGGAATAATCGTTGGCGGTCATCGTAAGCCCATCCTCGACGACCACACAAAGTTGCCCACTGACATGATTGGATAACATTGTGGTTTAAAAAAGTGTTTGTTTGATACATGGGGTGGTACGTAGAGCAGGGGTCTTCAACGTTTTCAGGCCAAGGACCCCTTAGTTGAGAGATAGATGAAGCAGGGACCCCCCCCCCCCACAACCTTTTCATAGATTCCATATAGTTCTGTCGTTTGACAGCACGATCGTCAGTGTATTTTGGATTCATGTCAATTTGTGTTTTCAGATATTTAATTAACCGTCAACACTTAATAATCTTGACCTTTCACTCTGTACTTAGTCTGCTCTTTTCCCCCTCTACACAAAACCTCTCTGTTGAAGACCCCTGGCGTAGAGCAGTGGTATTGCATTGCGTGCAACCGAGGCCAGACCCGCACTCGTCCCAACGCGGCCCTGGTGCGTCTGATGCAGCCAGCTGCACTGGAGCTGCGCTGGAGCTGCACTGCTACTCAGCGACTAGTACTGACTGTTCAGAAACGCTGCCATGTTGATGTGATCAGCCAGGCCACGTTAGAATCTACATACGGTATAGTCGCTGTCTGGCAAAAACTCGACCGCGGTTTTCCCGGTGAACCTGAGCGCAACGGTGGGTGCGTGGGAGTGTGGGTCGATGATGGAGAGGTTAAATAGCTTTAAGTATTGAGAGGCACTCTTTTCGTAAGAGACTCGTCGCCAATTGCAAGATATTTAAAAGTTATGTGGGGCCATGATGATAACCCCTTCTTCCCATTATTAGACTATTGGATTTATATTGTCTGTGTTATCTTTTACAAACACAATTATTCACGTGTGGCAAGATCGCGGTTCCACTAGTTTTACTAGTTAGTAGGCTAGTGTAGGCTTAGAAGCCTTTTCAGAAGTTAATTTAATGTTTTCCATTTAATGATTTCTTTTATCCTCATCTAATGTGCACACAACTGTTTTCACCAGGTTTTAGGGCCTAGTAGGCTTTTCAGAAGTTAATTTAATGTTTTCCCTTTAATGATTTCCTTTATCGTCATCTTGCGCTAATGCACACAACTGTTTTCGCCAGGTTTAAGGTCTTATTTTAGTAGTTTCTCATAAGCTTGCGACCCTCCTTGCCCATCGGCCCCCACCGTTGTGCTTAGGTTCACCGGGAAAACCGCGGTCGCGGCAGAAACCGCTCATCTCCATATTTATAACGTTTGGCGTTTTCTTCCGTAAGCGTATGCCCTGGGTGATCATACCAGAGCGCCATACAGATCCGCAAGCTTGAGCTTGTAGATCTGCTACTTGAGAATACTTGAATTTGAATCCTGAAAAGAGACGATCCCGACATCGAGAGGTTTACTTATTTTTATACTGCAAAAGGAACGGACGCGTCTCACAGCAGACTTTGTTTGACATGTAGTCGACGGCTACACGTAGCTGGTTGATGTTTTGGGCTCCGTTTCATTTAGGAGTCGTTGTGTTAGTGTGCCAGCAGCATTAGACAACTCTTGTACAGTTTAGACACGTTTCAACCTGGCGTGTGCCCATTTAGGACGTCTCGCTATAAGCCAACAGTTCCCCCCACAAAAATAGCCACGCGCTGTGAACTTTTAGACCAGCCATTTCCACTAATTGTCGCATGACAAAGTATGCACATGATTAACTTCCTGCCGGTATCGCAGAATCACAAAAATGAAACGGCAGGTCAGTTGTAGGAGAACCTAAACGCAGATCCAACAAATTAGCTTGTACTGTCGAGTGTCGGAAACACATAGAGAAGTGTTCTTTCTCAGACGACAGAGGCACATAACCCAATACCACTGTTACAGAGGGTTTACCTGAGGGAGGAGATACAGGTGTGTGTGCGTGTGTGTGTGCGTGTGTGTGTGTGTGTGTGTGTGTGTGTGTGTGTGTGTGTGTGTGTGTGTGTGTGTGTGCGTGTGCGTGCATGTGTTCAGTCTGCAGTGCGTGTGGGAGTGCTGGGTTGGTTCAGTCCCATGGTTTTACAAAGCCAGCCGGCGAAGTCGACCTCCTCCACTTCAGAGCGCTTGATAAACGTGTGGTTCTGCAAACGAAACACAGTTTGACACCGTCATCCTTGTTGGACCAATAAATAGGTAGACCCTCCAGAAAAATGCATAAAAATCACATAAACCCCCGCATATTTTGCATCTTTTTCAAATTTTATGCGTAATTCACAACTTTTTGCATATTTCGCAACTTGCGGCATATTTTGCATGTCACATAATTCGCAACCTTTCACAATATTATTCCGCAACTTTCCGCAATTTGGGGACTGCCCATTAGTCCGAAGGTTCTTTAGTCCGAATGTACATTAGTCCGAATTTAGTTAGGGTTAGTGAAGTTAAGGTTAGGGATAGAGTTAGGCATAGTATTCTTAACAAATTCGGACAAATGAACCTTCGGACAAAGGAACCTTCGGACCAATGCCATGGCACCCCGCAATTTCACAGCATAAAATCACATAAAACCTGGCATATTTCATCGCATCATCAAAGATTTTAGTCCGCATGATCAGGGATTTTTGCCTGCATTTTTCTGGAGGGTCTAAATAGGGAAGCAGCTTACTCTACCCTGGCCTGTCACAGTGATTACATAATCGCCTGATGGCAAGTATTTGAGACAGTCCTGGCTTGACCAGGACAACTGTAAGCTAACTTAACTGGAACAATAGTTGTACCGACTCTGACCTCTAAGGCAGGGGTCTTCAACGTTTTCAGGCCAAGGACCCCTTTAGCTGAGAGAGAGATGAAGCAGGGACCCCCAGATTCCATATAGTTTCATCGTTTGACAGCACAATCGTCAGTGCATTTTGGAGTCATGTCAATTTGTGTTTTCAGATATTTAACCGTCAATACATAATAAACTTGACCTTTCACTCTGTACTTAGTCCGCTCTTTTTCCCCTCTACACCAAACCTCTTTGCCAAAAATAGCCGATCTACAAGCTCACAACGCCTCGCAGCGCGAGGCGTTGTGAGCTTGTAGATCTGCTATTTTTGGCTAAAGTTCTCCGAATTTGGATGCTAAGGTTTCAAGTGGTTAAAAAGAAGAAAAAATGTTTCTATCACACAAAGATTTGGAGGACCCCCTGTAGTAACTCTGAGGACCCCCTAGGGGTCCCGGACCCCGTGTTGAAGACCCCTGCTCTAAGGACCTTTCCAGGGAGGGTTCATGTGGTGTTTTGCTGTTTCACTCTTTTTTCACTTTTTCTTTCCCCTTCTTTTTTCTCTCTCTCTTTTTAGCACTGACCAATGGACACTTTTGGTTTGTCTCTGACTCTCTGCACTATTAGGTTGTGTTGGTAGTAAGGTATCTATCTATCTATCTATAGTCGCAATACTTTTTTGGATAATTGTCATCATAATATCCATGCTGAAAATGTTCATCATATTTCCAAACATTTTTCAAAAATAGTGTAAATAGCAGATCTACAAGCTAGTAGATCGTAGATTGGCTATTTACACTAATCATGTTTTTTTTTTAATTATATCAGTATACTGTAAGTAAAGGATAACTTTATATGTATAAAGTTATTTTGTATAGTATTATTAAGTAGTTGAATTATGCAAGTTAAAATATGATTATTTTGGGGGTCGCGGCCTGAAAAACCACTGTTCTACATTGGTGTATTTTTCACAATACATTTTAGACGTCAGTGACTTTGCTGGTGGCAAAAAAATAAAATAAAATAAACACTGGCCATATTCTCTCAACCGTTCTCCTCAATTATATTTTTCTCCCAGGATTTTTCGTCCCCTCAGAATGTAAAAACCTTGACTTTTATGAAACTTAACCCATTTAGGCCTAGAATTATTGAATGCTTTAACCAGTGAAAAATAGCAGATATACAAGCTCACAGCGCGGCACCGAGTGCCGCGCTGCGAGCTTGTAGATCTGCTATTTTTGAAAAAGTCGTGAAAATGTGTGCAAATCTTTGAATGTATTTTCAAAGCGAATGTTTGTAACTCAAGTTTTGCTTCTGGGTGGTCCCTGGAACTAAATATTTTGAGATGGGGGATCCGTGGCCAAATACATATCATTTTGGGGGTCCTTCACATGAAAAGGTTTGAGAACCACTGACATAGTAGTCTCTCAAGAACAGACTGAGCTCCATTTAAGTGAAAAGGACCTTTTCTTTGACGATGGCTGGCCAGATTGCTGACATAGAAACATAGGTTTTCAAAAGACACTTATAGAATCGGGTCAAAATTCCAATGTTCACGATTTTTCAAAAATAGCAGATCTACAAGCTCGCTGCGCGGTGAGCTTGTATATGTATATGTATATGTATATGTATATGTATATGTTTATATGCCATATATGTATTTATAGGTATTTATGTGAAATAGTTTTTCTTTTTCTTCTCCTTTCCTTATTGCTTTTAAATGTATTTTGATCTGTGAAGCGCATTGGGCTGCACTCGCTGTATGAAATGTGCTATATAAATAAAGATTGATTGATTGATTGATTGATTGTATATCTGCTATTTTTCAATAGTTAAATCATAAAATAACGATACACCATAATGTGTACCCGTTCTAAATGGGTTAAATAAACTCCATTGTTGCACCTGCCATTCTGACTAACTTGATTTGAACCATTCCTTTCAGAGAGCAGGGGGGGGAGGTTAGCAGTCACGTGATGCCTTTTGAACAGGCGTTCCCAAAACCTTTTTTTTTACAAGCAAGCCTACAGAATTCACATCTGCTCCGCATTAGAAGCCATATGCACCGCTCCAGGAACCATTTGTTGTTTTATGATTTAGGACAGAATTAGAAGCCAGTCTGTTGGAGCAGAGATGAATGGCAACACAAAGTAGAACCAGAATGCCATGTCTTTCATCATAACTGCTGAATGACTTTTAAGTCTTGTGTATTTTGATGGGTTAGGTAAGTGAATAAACACAAAGGGAACTATTTGTTTTTCATCCTGTTGAGGCTGGTAGGGGTCTTGCAGTACAGCGGAGACTTAACCCATTCAGAACGGGTACACATTATTGTGTATCATTATTTTATGACACCGAGTGTCGCGCTGCGAGCTTGTAGATGTTTTTTTTGAAAAATCGTGAAAATTAGAATTTTGACCCGATTCTATAAGTGTCTTTTGAATTGTGGATCATTATTTTATGACACCGAGTGTTGCGCTGCGAGCTTGTAGATCTGCTATTTTTTTGACCCGATTCTATAAGTGTCTTTTGAATCCTTCTAAGACTTTTTGAAAAAAAAAAAACCTTTGTTTCTATGTCAGCAATCTGGCCAGCCATCGTCAAAGAAAAGGTCTTTTTCACTTAACTGGAGCTCAGTTAGTCTGTTCTTGAGAGACTACTATGTCAGTGGTTCTCAAACCTTTTCATGTGAAGGAC
This sequence comes from Nannobrachium achirus, assembly GCF_963921795.1. Lineage (NCBI taxonomy): Eukaryota > Metazoa > Chordata > Actinopteri > Myctophiformes > Myctophidae > Nannobrachium > Nannobrachium achirus. The sequence continues at coordinate 7,888,063 of NC_137814.1, forward strand.
CCCCAAAATGATATTTATTTGGCCACGGACGCGCATCTCAAAATATTTAGTTCCAGGGACCACCCAGAAGCAACATTTGAGTTACAAACGTTCGCTTTGAAAATACATATTCAAAGATTTGCACAATTTCTTTTAAAAAATAGCAGATCTACAAGCTCGCAGCGTGGCACTCTGTGCCGCGCTGTGAGCTTGTATATCTGCTATTTTTCACTGGTTAAAAGATTCAATAATTCTAGGCCTGAATGGGTTAAGCAGCATCAAAGAGAACTGGAGCAAAGGGCTCCACTTTTCTTTTTTACAGGGAGAAACTAAAAACATGGTCATATTTTAATTGTTCTGGAATAGAAAAGTTAAAATCTCTGTTACCGGTTAATAATTATTTTAGACAAATATTTCTATTTAACCATTTCAGCCTGGTTTATACTTCCAACGTATAAAGGAGTCACACTGTGATAATAGCTGATGCTACAAGCTCACAACCCGTTGCTATGCAACACGACAAGTTTGTAGTTCAGCTATTTGTGTAACCTATAATGACATGCTTAAAATCGGGACGCCATTTTGAAGGTAGTTAAAATAAATGTAATTTCTTCATAATGCAATTACCGTAATAGTTTTCCTCGAGTGCCGCGCTGCGAGCTTGCAGATCTACTATTCTTGAAAAATCGTGAACATTTGTGCAAGTCTATTTTTGACCCGATTCTACAAATGTCTTCAAAATCCTTCTTCTAAATCAGTGGTTCTCAAACCTTTTCATGTCAAGGAGTCCAGGACACACAAAATTACATGTATTTGGCCACGGACCCCCATCTCAAAATACGTTGTTCCAGGGACCACCCAGAAGCAAATATTTGAGTTAAAAATGTTCACGCTGTGAGCTTGTATTAATTTTTCAATAGTTAAAGTATTAAATAATTCTCCGCCTTCGGCCGAATATAGGAGCGAATTTCGGAGCAGAAATCAACCTCACGTTATGTCAATCATGTTTATTTATTTTCGGACCACTGGGTCTCTCTCCCTCCCTCTCTCTCTGCCCTGAAAAACGCATTTTGCAACGAAAAAACACGTCAGGTTGCAACAAGCTTAGACGGGTAAAATGGGTGGAATAATAATAACACCACTCACCATCAGCATCTTGAGGTCAGCCCGGTCGGCTGGGTTTTTGATGAGACTGGAAAGAAATGAGAATCACATAAACATGAGAGGAAAGGTCAAATATACAACAGACACAAGATGAATCCACCATGCTGTGTGTGTGTGTGTGTGTGTGTGTGTGTGTGTGTGTGTGTGTGTGTGTGTGGTTAGGGGTTAGGTTTAGGGATAGAGGTTAGGGTAAGGCCACAGGACTTGCATAAAAATGAATGGAATGTCCCCACAAAGATAGTAGACTATGTGAAATGTCCCCACAAAGTAGCAAATGCATACATGTGTGTGTGTGTGTGTGTGTGTGTGTGTGTGTGTGTGTGTGTGTGTGTGTGTGTGTGTGTGTGTGTGTGTGTGTGTGTGTGTGTGTGTGTGTGTGTGTGTGTGTGTGGTTAGGGGTTAGGTTTAGGGATAGAGGTTAGGGTAAGGCCACAGGACTTGCATAAAAATGAATGGAATGTCCCCACAAAGATAGTAGACTATGTGAAATGTCCCCACAAAGTAGCAAATGCATACATGTGTGTGTGTGTGTGTGTGTGTCTGTGTGTGTGTGTGTGTGTGTGTGTGTGTGTGTGTGTGTGTGTGTGTGTGTGTGTGTGTGTGTGTGCAATATAACTAGGCCAGTCACAACAATTATTACATAATCGTCTGATCACAATCATTTGACATAATCGCAATCGTTTTCCATGTTGAAAAATGTTCATATATTATTTCAAACATTTTCATGTGAGCTTGTAGATCTGCTATTTCCACTTTTTTAAGTATAAAGTTGTCAAATATGTCAGTCAATTCTTATAATTTTTTTCTTCATAATTTAGGTTATGTGTCATGTCTGCCATGTGCAACTTCAAAGCCTAAAAGAAATGTAATTGTCAACATCAAACACAATTTAAATCGTTAATCGCAATTTGAGTGACAATATTAATAGTCATGTAAAATATCATAATATAAGTATAACAAAGCCCAGACTCACCACTTGGTCACAAAATCCTGGAAATCAGAGGTGAATACTCCGTGTGGCAGTTTGGGAGGGGGCTGAAATGCAGAAAGAGAAGTTCACTTGGTGTGGTGTGGGTGGTGTGTGTGGTGAGTGTGTGTGTGTGTGCGTGCGTGCGTGCGTGCGTGCGTGTGTGCGTGTGTGCGTGCGTGCGTGCGTGCGTGCGTGCGTGCGTGCGTGCGTGCGTGCGTGCGTGCGTGCGTGCGTGTACAGATTGTCATTTAGAGAGTATATTGTTTAGACTGATTCATGATTCAAGGAAGCCGGGCAGGGCGGGGAGGGTGATATTGGTCACTGCACGCTATCCTATGAGTGTTGACATCTAGACTAGCTGATACCTTTAAATGCATTTTGAGGAAAATAATGCTGCTATTTGTACCCTGTATATATATAAAATGTCACAATGCTCTGTTTACACAATGCTGTACCCCCTCCAACTGTATATTATGTTCCCCATTTCAACTGTTTTTATTGTATTTGTGATACTTGCTTTGGCAATATAAACGTACGTTTTCTCATGCCAATAAAGCTCCTTTCAATTGAAAATTGAAATTGAAATTGAATTGAATTGTTGGGCGGGAGGAGTAGGACGAAGGCTCTCTACGTCCTCCCGGTGGGGGCTCCTCACTGGCAGGTGAGTCAGTAGGATGCAACAGTATGTCCTCCCGGTGGGGGCTCCTCACTGGCAGGTGAGTCAGTAGGATACAACAGTATGTCCTGGGGGCTCACTGGCAGGTGAGTCAGTAGGATGCAACAGTATGTCCTCCCGGTGGGGGCTCCTCACTGGCAGGTGAGTCAGTAGGATACAACAGCAGTGACAACACACAAATGTGTGTGGGGAGGAATTTATCAGAATAATGACTACAATTGGGAAGAAATAGGGGGAAAAATGAGCTACTAAAGATTAAAAAAAAGAAATGACAAGGTACTTTTCATTTCCAATATTGTCACCAGCCTTTTCAATACGGTACACAGATCAACATAAACTAGCTGACCACAACAGAGGGCGGGGGGAACACATAAATGAACATTACTGCCATTACTTTGAAGGGATGAAGGAATGCAGACTGCCGCGACCTCCTCCCATAGGCCTTCGCTCTTACTTTGAAGGGTCGGGTGGAAATTGCGCAGATTTTTTGTGAGTATAATTCTGCAATTTTGCAGAATTTCCGCCCTATCATAACATGACACAGAATAAGGAAGCTGGGGTTCTTGTGCTCTCAGCATGAGTCTTACCTCATTGACGATGTAGTCAAGCAGCTCAAAGATGGCCATGGCTGGGCCGTGACCTGGGGAAGAGACAGGAGGTCAGCTCAATGGTCAACTAACCAGAAGTGAATGACCCACACAAGTGCTGTGTGTGGAAACTGAGCTACACTTTCTAACCACCTGTCCGCTGTACCAAGACATCAGAGACACATACTTCCCACAGATCATAACCACCCAAGGAGAGTTTCAAAATATGACCAATGATGAAAAACTCCCATACCTGCTGGGGGAAGTAAAACAATGTGCAAACACAGCAGCAAGATTCGTGAGCTGCTGTGATAAGAGAAGGATATCAAATGGAACCCAACCACCTTAAAAACCATTGTATATCACTGCTCTACCTGCACGTTACCGTGATGCATGAAAACTGTTTTCACCTGTACATATTTTGTTCTGATTGTATTGTATTGTGTACACTTCTGCTTTGGCAATGTAAACGTATGTTTTCTCATGCCAATAAAGCCCTTTGAATTGAAATTGAATTGTGTGTGTCTGCACAATTATTACACATAAATGGTAAATGGTGCATTTATATAGCGCTTTTATCCAAAGCGCTTTACAATGTGCATTACATTCACCCATTCACACACACATTCATACACCGGTGGCGGTGGAAACCATGCAAGGCACCAACCAGCTCACCGGGAGCAACTTGGGGTTCAGTGTCTTGCCCAAGGACACTTCGACATGTAGACAGGAGAAGCTGGGATTTGAACCGCCGACCCATGGATCATTGGCCAACACACTCTACCTCCTGAGCTACAGCCGCCCCATCGCAATCACCTAATCGCAATTATTTGAGATTGCATAATCGTTTTGATATTGAAAAAATGTTAATACATTTTCAAACATTTTCTAAAAATTGCAGAAATAGTTGATCAACTATTTCTACCATTTTGTTACTTTTCTTTTTAAGTATAAAATTATTAAATGTGTCTTTCTTTGTATATTTAATTTATTTGTCATAAGATCGGCCCTGTGCAATTTGTGATTACAAAGCTTAAAAGGCAAATAGAATCACCAACTTAAAATTGTTCGTGAGTCGTGACACAAGCCCCTAGTGTTGTGTTGCTCACCGCTGACAGGTCTGCCTGGAGGTCTGGGCCTGGGCGAGGTGCTGTGCGTCTCCCCCTCGGCTCCGTCCAGGATGGGCCTCCCGAAGATGGCCTCCAGCTCCTTGGCGTCCGGCGGCGGGATGGGGAAGCGCCCCACAGACAGCTCCACCAGGGACAGCCCCATGCTCCACACGTCAGACTGCACCGAGTAGTGGGTGCCCTGCAACCGCTCCGGCTGCAACGTCAACATATCAGGGCGTCAGCTGACTAGATCTTTTTTTACTTTCTTTTGGTTTTTATCATGACAAAAAACACTCACGATAATCGTATCCGTCATGCACTGGGATCAATTCACCTTTTATTTGTCGAGATGCCGGCACAATTTAAGCCCGGTACCATTTAAACTCTATAAATGGTCAAACAGACCTGGAGATAACGTTATTGATACAGTATTCTTTTCTTTTTCAATCTACCAAATCTCACAATAATCGTGACAAGAAATTTTCATATGCCTACTATATGAGTCACCTGTGACTGTTGGTCATTGGGTTAAATGCTTTCAAAAACCTGCCGTCTGTCTCTCTCCCACTTACAAACTACACACACCTCCACAAGCAAGGCAAAATTGCTATTTGAGTCAACATTTGATGTAGCCTGTTACCTTCTTCCTTGCTTACTACTGTAAATCGCTCTGGATTAACCCATTTAGGCCTAGAATTATTGAATGCTTTAACCAGTGAAAAATAGCAGATATACAAGCTCGTAGCGCGGCACGAGCTTGTAGATCTGCTATTTTTGAAAAAGTCGTGAAAATGTTTCTTTGAATATATGTTGAATATATGTATTTTCAAAGCAAACGATTGTAACTCAAATTTTGCTTCTGGGGGGGTCCCTGGAACTAAATATTTTGAGATGGGGGTCCGTGGCCAAATACATATCATTTTGGGGGTCCTTCACATGAAAAGGTTTGAGAACCACTGACATAGTAGTCTCTCAAGAACAGACTAACTGAGCTCCAGTTAAGTGAAAAGGACCTTTTCTTTGACGATGGCTAGCCAGATATCTGACATAGAAACATAGGTTTTTCAAAAAAATATATTTTTATGTTTTATGCCTTGATATTCTTTTGCTTACCGGTAGTTGTTCAAAGCACTTCATGTCATGAAAGGTATACACATCAAGTTTGTGATTATTATTACTCCTACTGAGAGGTGCAGAACATACCGACATGTAGGATCTTGTCCCCACAAAGGAGTTGGCCATGGAGTCGATGAGCTGCCCGCTGACGCCAAAGTCACACAGCTTGATCTCCCCACGCGAGTTCACCAGAATGTTGGACGGCTTCACGTCTGTGGAGACAAGATACAAAATGATTAAACAACATACACAGCTATAATGGGCTGTACACACCAAGAACCTTAACTTTACTTGATCACGATAAAATGCTTTGCCGTATGACAAACAGCTCAGAGCTGTTGTAGATCTGACTGTACCCATTATGGACGGGTACACATTAAAGTGTTACCCCCTCAGGCGGGGAACACATTTTTGTGTACAGTACATGTACAGTATATCATTCATTCATTTTCAGTCATTTTTGGAAAAATAAATATATATACTTTTCTGGGTTTTTTTCCTATGAAAAGCCAAAGGTGTAAGCTATCAAATATGTTTGGAATTTTGTTTCTAGCTGCTATAGAGGCTGAGTAATACATTTTCCAATAAAACAGTTGGCCAAATCGGACTTAGTTCTTTAAGGCTTTTTTCAAATCAGACTTAGGCCTAAATGGGTTTTAAAAATTGCTCAAAAGATTCTGCTTTTTGTTGTTGTGAATACCCTGAGAATAAAAGAAGCAATAAAATACAAACACATGAACAAGATGAAAACAATAACGTACCTCTATGCATGATCTGGTGTTTTTCTCTTAGATAAGCAAGACCTCTCAAAACCTGTTTCAGAGAAAAAGAAGAGCACTCTTATAATAACAATCTGCAACACCGCTGTTTAATACATGCAGAGTAAGGTCTAAAATAACGCCAAATCTGTGTAAAAAGAAATCACCAAGGTATTTATGTATTCTAACATTGTGTAGATATAGTAACATTTATACTTACAGCGATGCTGACTTTGCCTAGAATCTCCTCTGGGATTCTTCTGGCCTCCTTCAGCACCTGGTCCAGAGAACCTCCGTCCTACACAAGACAGGAGAGGAGAGGTCAGCTGACTCCTCATTTATCTAGTCCAGTAGTTCTTAGTCTCGCATGGCCAGACTGCTGCCTCTGCGATTTGGTCAAATGCTCCCGGCATACAGTCTGGCAAACGGAAGAAGAAACGATGAGTGCGAGATAAAGCGGATGTGACGCAACCGCTCCCTTGGTGCAGTAGCAATAACATGACTACTGGAAGCGTTATGTCTCCTTTCAACATTTCTGGGGGCTTTATTTCGTCTTTCTCTGGTGTTATTGGTGTCACCTCCATGATGTTTTCAAACGTTTTCTTAAACTATACACTTATAACAATAATAGGCAGCTCGAATGACTTTGTCTGAGCTATTGTGTTTCTGTTATGTTTCCAATGGGACTACAGTTCAGTGCAGCAGTGGCTACTTCCGATACTCGCCGTTCGGGAGCTGTCGTTCCAGACTCTATATAGCATTCGGAGATTGTGGAATAGTTGTCTGGCTACGCGAGACTAAGCAGTTCTTGGTCTCGTGCAGCCAGACAACTATAGCAAAATCTCCTGAATGCTAGAATGTATTGTCTGAAACTACACCTCCTGAATGACCCCTTCCTGAAACAATTGTGGAACACAATGGATCGATAAAATAAACGTGCTCTGAAAATGCACTTGACCCACTCATCAGACCACTTAACCATTAAGTGGTCAGATGGGTGGGCATTGCCACATAGGCATGGAATGCCTGGCGGCGTCGCCGGTTCGATTCCCGATTCGGACGACCTTTCCCGCGTGTCACTACCCGTCTCTCCCCCCATTTCCTGTCAGTCTACCTGTCCTATCAATAAAGGCATAAAAAAAGCCCCCAAAAAACAAATCTTTAAACAGTCATCCGTCTAACTGGAAACGTTTCCCACTGCCTTGTTGTTTCCCAGACGTCTCTTCATCAGCTAAGAGTTTCAGATCAAACCCTTTTCATTTAAAAAGACACAAGCCATTAAAAACCAAAGTGAAATGTACCTGTGCTTTACGGAAAGCAGCCTTTCCCCCTGCTTGCTTTTTTCCTACTTCTTTTTATGACCTTTTCTCCCCCAATTCACGGTAGTCGTTAAGCCAATTGTTTCCTCCCCACACAAACATGTCTGTCCTAACGACTCACCTGCCAGACAGTGAGGAGAAGGAGCCCCCACCGGGAGGACGTAGAGCCTTCATCCTACTCCTCCCGCCCAACAATCCCTGCTGACAGGTGCCGACCCTCAGCCAGTACGCTCTTTATGTTAATCAGGGCCCCAAATCGCGACCATTGCACAAATGCGCCTTAATATAATGGATATACGGTACGATATCAAATTATTGGCTTAGGATTGCGACGAAAACAGGGCTTATAGATCTGCTATTTTTTGGCATATGTTCGCGATAATATCGTAAATCGTGATTTCTTTTGTCACAATAATCGTGATATGAAATGTTCATATCGTCTCATCCCTACTTTGGGCAGGTAGAACATGGCCCGTACTTGCCCGACAGGCAAGTGCCTCTGAGACCTTAGTGTCAACCCGTGGACATTTCAGGTCTTTATGAGTTGGGGACGGTTGTAAGCATCCTCTCACTCACCATGTGCTCCATGCAGATGCTGATCTCCCCGTCGCTGTAGAAGGCCCCGTAGAAGCCCACGATGTACGGCGAGTTGCACTCATGCAGCACCTGCAGCTCTCTGATGATCTGGTTCCTGATGGCGGGTTTGATCTCTAGATGGATCAGCTGGATGGAGGAGGAGGAGGAGGAAGCACGGTTTAAGGCACATGGCAGGTTTGGTCAGTGCTTTCATAGACAATCAGAGCAGAATACATTAACGCAGGGGGTCCTCAGAGTTACTACAGAGGGTCCTCCAAATCTTTGTGTGATAGAAACTCTTATCTCCTTTTTTATATTAACCACTTGAATCCTAGCGTCCATATCCTGATAACTTTAGCCAAAAATAGCAGATCTACAAGCTCACAACGCCTCGCACTGCGAGGCGTTGTGAGCTTGTAGATCGGCTATTTTCGGCAAAGAGGTTTGGTGTAGTTGGGAAAAAGAGCAGACTAAGTACAGAGTGAAAGGTTCAAGTGGTTAAATATCTGAAAACACAAATTGACACGAATCCAAAATACATGATGATGATTGTGCTGTCAAACGATATATGGTATCTATGGGTTGTGGGAGTCCCTGCTTCATCTCTCTCTCAGCTAAGTGGTCCTTGGCCTGAAAACGTTGAAGACCCCTGCATTAACGTTTACGGTCACGCACCGGAAAGCTTCTCAAACCACACCATAATTTTCATTGGCTACGACGCTGTCGTCCCTTTGGCAAGAAGGAAGTGCCCATTTGTAGCCAGTCTGTTTACATCATGTAGTGTGCAATTAAGTTAATAGGCCATATTCATACACGTTTGCTGGTGCGCCAGCCAGGCCATGGGCTTCTCAGCGCGGGTACAGACACGCATACGGGCTCCTTGGGCGCGCCTCACGAGCCACAAGGCCTTGCTGTCAGCGCGCCTCACCTCGGTGTCCAATTTCACAGCAATGAGGGCGTGGCGAGCGAGGGTTTCTGGTGCAAAATGACATACACTTTTCTTCCCCCCTACTGTTGGCTTGTGAGTAAGTAAGCCTTGCCAAGCCATGAGGCCCATAAGGCAGGAGCTGATGTCCCGTTTCTGTAGCTTGATGTACAAGTACACCCTCACACATGACACTAGTATGTCACAGGGACCCCACAATCCAACCCTTGATGCTGAGTGCCAAGGCAAGTAGGCATTAGGTCTTATTGTCATAGTCTTTGGTATGACCCGGTCAGGGAATCGAACCCAGACCTCCCAGTCTCAAGGCGGACACTCTATAGTAGATCTACGAGCTCACAACGAAGACCATTTCCAGTATATATTTGGCCATTTCCACTGTTTTTAAAATGATTAAATATGTCAGTCATTTCTTTGCGTATTTAGGTCATTTGTCATAATTGTCCTCTGCGACTTCAAAGCCTAAAAGCCAAACATAAATATTATTTATATGTTCCAGTGTTCAACGACAAAACACTCAAAACTAAAACGTAATCTCAAATTATTTGTGTGAATTAATTGTCATGTAAAAATGTATAATGGTGACAGCCCTACTGATTTCCAACAGTCCACTAATGATGGTGGCTTACCTTTCTGGCCATAACCAGGCCAGACGGCTTGTGGCACACTTTGTTGACGACTCCTCCGTTCCCGGCGCCCAGCTCACAGATGCGGTGGAAGTCGTCGTCTTTCAGCTCGCCCACCTTGGCCTTCAGCGTGAGGAAGGCTTCCAGCCTCTTCTTCTGCTGCTCATCTAGATCCAGCTCTTCCAGCTTCTTCTGTAACGCTTCCAAGTTGGCCCTGGGAACAACAAGGAGACAAGAGAACACTAAAACATTGCTTAAGCACAAGTTTAAACCCGTCGCACTTTGACGAACAGGGAAAATAGCCGATGTACAAGCCTCGCAAAGCGTTGTGAGCTTAAGTTAATATAGATATTCTACTGTTGTCGCCTGCAACAGTGTTTCTCAACTTTTTTACATCAAGAACCCCATAACTCAGAAGAGTAGATAGAAATGGAACAACATGTACCACCAGACTGTAAGAGTCCATTTGGCTCCATTTCTATACTTTGAGTTACAGACCACTACGAGTCCCTTTGGTTCCATTGTAGGGGTGGCAGTGGCTCAGGAGGTCGAGCGCCCGTCTTGGAATCTGAAGGTTTCTGGTTCGATTCCCGGCTCATCCTGGCTACCTGTCAAAATGTCCTGGAGCAACAAGACACTGAACCCCCAACTGCTCCCGATGAGCAGGTTGGTGCCTTGCATGGTTTCTAACGCCATCGGTGTATGAATGTGAAGTACATGGTAATGTAAAGAGCTTTGGAGTAAAGCGCTATTTAAATGCAGTCCACTTGTATACTTTCTGAGTTACAGACCTGTAAGGGTCCATCCATTTGGTTCCATTTGTACAATCTCAAGAGTTACAGACCTGTAGGTACCCATTTAGAACCCCTTAAACCAACCCTGAGGATCCCTGGGCAGGATCCTACTTTGAGAACTAATGGACTATAATGTCATGGCCCAAACTACAGGGACACCAGCCAGGTTGTATGTGCTTAACTCATGCAAGTAAGACATTGCTGTCATAGATACAGTCTAATAACACTCATTGACACACACACACACACACACACACACACACACACACACACACACACACACACACACACACACACACACACACACACACACAGACTCACAGACTCACAACTTACTCAGATGCAGCGTCGATGTTGGTGGAGGTGGACAAGCCATCGCTGGCAGGAGTGATGTTTAGGGGAACTGGTCTCTTCTTGGGGGCCATGGTGGTTACTTTAGACCGTGAAGACACTTCAGAGGCTGATGTGTAACCTGGTGATTGCCTCTCTTATTAATCAATGCTACCCAGACAGGAGGGCAGTTCATCCACACAGCTGTGATGATGATGATGCCCCAAGGAACCCAACAAAAACAACAACTTGTGGTTTCCTATGATGTTAGCCAGTAGCACTCAGGCATATAGTTATTATATCTGCCTGTGGACAGGGATGATATGCTAGCAGACCTGACACTTAACCAAAGGATCAATGTGATCAAGTTTCCTGGGTCGTTATGAAAGTAGTCTAAAATGACTGTTTAAACTAGAAGAAGTTTAAAAAAAAAAGTGTGGACACAAAGTGGAATTGAGTTGTTACTAACAGGTCACTCACTCACAACCAAAACTTAACACAAGTTAGCAACTATTAGCTATGTGGCTAACGCCAAAGAAGAAGGCAAAAACAACAAGAACGCTGGTCTGGAACTCCTACGTTGAATGAGATGCTCTGGTAACCGCGGCTAACCTGGCTAGCATTCCAGTTAGCATCGTGAATGTGACAGTGTGTGTGGGAGCGAGCTAACAACAACACGGCTAGGCTAAAGGAGAAGCTCCAGCTGGAAGCAGCCAGGAGAGGCAGCAGCAGCAGCCCACACAGCAGCCATCACCACCAGCTGACCACCGCCGTTCAGCTACAGCTAACTGTTAGCTCGCTGTCTGTTGCATGTATGGTAATAACAGTCCATTTAGCCAACAGCACGGCTAGCAGCGTTTAGCAACCGTGCTAGTACTCTCTCTCTCTCTCTTTCTCTTTCTCTCGCCGTCCAACTTCCACAGCGGTCGGTCTGTGTGTCTTCTATCTGCCTCCTCAACCCGCCGGAGGCTCCTCTGTCTCTGCGGGGGGCTGCTAAAGGTCCTGGCCGGCTGGCAGGTGTGTGTGCTCGGCTACAGTCAGCTGTAGACCACCCAGGCCTATGTGAAATGAGCAGAAATAGCGTTAGCAGAAATAAGGCTTCCGGCGCCGATCTCTTCAGAATAAGAGTACCCCTAAAGCCATTGAAAAACGTTGAAAAACGGATACTTTGCCATAATATGGACGTTAAAAATATAGATTAAGTATCTAAACGAATATACAAAATGCAAATTAGGTTTCTGTGTAAAAAAGAAAGATTTTAATAACATAAAAACATGATAAATGGATAAATGCTGTTCACTGGAGTGCATAGCCTACACAAATTTGACTCTGGACAGCAGCCGGTTCGCTGCGTCGGCACTTTGAACACACGCACGCGTTCGGGGAGACCTCCTCTATCACACCACACTCTCCGCTAAGCGGGAGAGGTGTAAAATCTATTTCTGTTGGCTTTTCAGTGCAGCCACCCGCTCAAAAAAGTGAAATTTTTAGACATTTTCAAACTCTAGTTGGCGCTGGAGAGCAGACGGCTCGCTGCGTCGGCACTTTGAACACACGCACACGTTCGGGGAGACCTCCTCTATCACACCACACTCTCCGCTAAGCGGGAGAGGTGTAAAATCTATTTCTGTTGGCTTTTCAGTGCAGCCACCCGCTCAAAAAGGTGACATTTTCAGACATTTTCAAACTCTAGTTGGCGCTGGAGAGCAGACGGCTTGCTGCGTCGGCACTTTGAACACACGCACACGTTCGGGGAGACCTCCTCTATCACACCACACTCTCCGCTAAGCGGGAGAGGTGTAAAATCTATTTCTGTTGGCTTTTCAGTGCAGCCACCCGCTCAAAAAGGTGAAATTTTCAGACATTTTCAAACTCTAGTTGGCGCTGGAGAGCAGACGGCTCGCTGCGTCGGCACTTTGAACACACGCACACGTTCGGGGAGACCTCCTCTATCACACCACACTCTCCGCTAAGCGGGAGAGGTGTAAAATCTATTTCTGTTGGCAGCCACCCGCTCAAAAAAGTGACATTTTCAGACATTTTCAAACTCTAGTTGGCGCTGGAGAGCAGACGGCTCGCTGCGTCGGCACTTTGAACACACGCACACGTTCGGGGAGACCTCCTCTATCACACCACACTCTCCGCTAAGCGGGAGAGGTGTAAAATCTATTTCTGTTGGCTTTTCAGTGCAGCCACCCGCTCAAAAAAGTGACATTTTCAGACATTTTCAAACTCTAGTTGGCGCTGGAGAGCAGACGGCTCGCTGCGTCGGCACTTTGAACACACGCACACGTTCGGGGAGACCTCCTCTATCACACCACACTCTCCGCTAAGCGGGAGAGGTGTAAAATCTATTTCTGTTGGCAGCCACCCGCTCAAAAAGGTGACATTTTCAGACATTTTCAAACTCTAGTTGGCGCTGGAGAGCAGACGGCTCGCTGCGTCGGCACTTTGAACACACGCACGCGTTCGGGGAGACCTCCTCTATCACACCACACTCTCCGCTAAGCGGGAGAGGTGTAAAATCTATTTCTGTTGGCTTTTCAGTGCAGCCACCCGCTCAAAAAAGTGACATTTTCAGACATTTTCAAACTCTAGTTGGCGCTGGAGAGCAGACGGCTCGCTGCGTCGGCACTTTGAACACACGCACGCGTTCGGGGAGACCTCCTCTATCACACCACACTCTCCGCTAAGCGGGAGAGGTGTAAAATCTATTTCTGTTGGCTTTTCAGTGCAGCCACCCGCTCAAAAAAGTGACATTTTCAGACATTTTCAAACTCTAGTTGGCGCTGGAGAGCAGACGGCTCGCTGCGTCGGCACTTTGAACACACGCACGCGTTTGGGGAGACCTCCTCTATCACACCACACTCTCCGCTAAGCGGGAGAGGTGTAAAATCTATTTCTGTTGGCTTTTCAGTGCAGCCACCCGCTCAAAAAAGTGACATTTTCAGACATTTTCACGTGTAGAACTTTGAAGGATGTCTGCCAGATAAGATCTCTCAGGACAGGCATGCCGAAATCATCGCTCAGATGAACTCTGTCTTTCGACCAGAGGCAGCTGCATGGTGGATTAGAGACAGTGCATTCAGTTAAATGTATGATATAAAACAATCACTTTCATGTGTGGCTGCACTGAAAAGCCAACAGAAATAGATTTTACACCTCTCCCGCTTAGCGGAGAGTGTGGCGTGGTAGAGGAGGTCTCCCCGAACGCGTGCGTGTGTTCAAAGTTGCGACGCAGCGAGCCGTCTGCTCTCCAGCGCCAACTAGAGTTTGAAAATGTCTGAAAATGTCACCTTTTTGAGCGGGTGGCTGCACTGAAAAGCCAACAGAAATAGATTTTACACCTCTCCCGCTTAGCGGAGAGTGTGGTGTGATAGAGGAGGTCTCCCCGAACGTGTGCGTGTGTTCAAAGTGCTGACGCAGCGAGCCGTCTGCTCTCCAGCGCCAACTAGAGTTTGAAAATGTCTGAAAATGTCACCTTTTTGAGCGGGTGGCTGCACTGAAAAGCCAACAGAAATAGATTTTACACCTCTCCCGCTTAGCGGAGAGTGTGGCGTGGTAGAGGAGGTCTCCCCGAACGCGTGCGTGTGTTCAAAGTTGCGACGCAGCGAGCCGTCTGCTCTCCAGCGCCAACTAGAGTTTGAAAATGTCTGAAAATGTCACCTTTTTGAGCGGGTGGCTGCACTGAAAAGCCAACAGAAATAGATTTTACACCTCTCCCGCTTAGCGGAGAGTGTGGTGTGATAGAGGAGGTCTCCACGAACGTGTGCGTGTGTTCAAAGTGCCGACGCAGCGAGCCGTCTGCTGTCCAGGGCCAACTAGATTCTGAAAACGGCACTTTTTGTACTCAATTTTAATTTGAAAATAACAGATCTACAGGCTCACAATGAGTTGTGATGCAACGCATTGTGAGCTTGTAGATCTGCTATTTTCAAAAGATATTTATTTAAACTATATTTATTTAAAACTTGAAATGGGAATTCTGCAAAATGAGTAGTCCTACTTTTACTTTTGATACTTTAAGTACATTTTAATGCCAATACTTTTGTACTTTTACTCAAGTATATTTTGAATTCTGTGACTTTTACTTGCAACAGAGTATTTTTATATAGCACTTTTATGGTGAGTTGTTACAGGTATATTTTCATTAATTACATTAATATAATAGCCTACCATACTTTGCATCTGTCCTGTCAAAATAAACAGATAAACCCCTGCTCTAGCCTATGATAGCTCTTTTATGGGATTACAGTAGAACGAATTGAATTGGAATGGAATGGAATTAATTTTGTTAAGTGGCCTTTAATAGCTCGCATTCCACAAATTTCAATCTGAAAGAACCTGGAAAATGTGTTAGGACAATTAGAAGTACACTATAGTATAGAGACATACATCATGTACTCATCTTTTAAATACATTTGTGTCTTTGAAATATACATTATTTACCGCACTTTTATTTTGAAGGCTGGAGCCTGGCTTATTTCTGCTAGCGCCCAGACCGGAAACGTTCTTTCTGCTCATTTCACGGACCTTCCTCTCCTCTCCTCTGGTCCCAGGGCAGGGCGGGGGGGCGTGGATCCCATTGTCTGGAGGGGACGGGCGCGCTGTGATTGGTGGGTTTGTTGCCAAGCAGCTGTTGATGATGCGAGAGAATCAGTGAGATTTGATTTGTTGTCACTTCATATTTTGTGCTGTGCAGAAAGTACTGTTGGTCTGTGATACAACACAACAATATAATATAATAAATACATATAGTAGTAGTAATAATAACTATTAAGACGCCTCAGGGTGACATTTAGGGCGAGGCCTCTTCTGCTTTTGAAATTGATGTTATCCTAGATAAAGTACTATGTTCTATCCGTCTGTCTTTCCATGTTATATGACATACTTAAAGTGTGGTTCCTGTGGAAATAAGCCGTAGTGCTTTCTATGATCTCCTTTTAGTTGACCTTGTACCAGTGATTTGTACTGAAACTGAAACTGTACTTTTTTATATTGCAAACTTCTAATAAATTCTTCAATCAATCAATCAACCAATCAATCAATCAATCAATCAATCAAAAGCCGCGCCAATTCTAGGCCATCTTGCCAGTGATGTGTATCTGACCAGTTACCCATATGGAGATCCATGTAGGCCTACTGTATAGTACATCCCTTTTTTTCAGCTCCATATATGGGCCCAAAATGGGGCATGTCCATATTTGGGCAAATACCGATGACATCAGGGATCTCCATATATGGGCACAAAAGGGTCAAGAGCAAGGACTGACATAAACAGAGATCTCCATATTGTACATGGGCATATCAGCATATCAGTCGGATTGTTATCATTTTTGAGCAGTGCTCCTGGAACAGCTAGAAGCCAACATCTGGCTTTGTCAAGGGGCTATACTCAAGGGGCTTATCCTCTAGTGAAAACAAACACAGTATTTTAAAAAATCAAACCTCGGTTCGAAGTGAAGCGGTGAATCTACAATCTACATTGTGTAAGGTTTTCATAGTGGCATTAGTTGTAGATGCAGTAGCTGAGAACTACTGCATGTACGGGACAGATAAAACCTGTTCAAGAATGTAGATGAAATGATCACAGAGCTATGAACTCTGTGATCTATAAATTATTTCAATTCTGAATGAATGAATGATTTTATCTGGAGGGCCGAATTGTCATGTGAAGCTTGACCAATCCTCAAAGTATCCAATCATCAGACCGGGACGGACACTACACACATATTCTGGACGTACGGAACAGATAAAACCTGTTCATTCTGGACTGAAATGACCATATATGGACATGAGGTGACAGACATTTTGTTTTTGATAAAACCTGTTCATTCTGGACTGAAATGACCATATATGGACATGAACGGGACACACAAAGCCACTCCTTGGAAGCGGCTTTCACCGCTTAAAAAATAAAGAAAGAAAGGTTCTTATGTATTATATAGCCTATGGACAATCAAAATCAGCTGGAAATATTACATTTTAATGTGGTGTCATAATGTTGATTAGGAAGATGAAAACATGGCACTTCACCTCCAAAAGGTTGCCGACCCCTAGTCTATAGGGTATTTACTCTAACTGGCCAACAGCTTTGCACCGTGGGGGACAGGAAATAATGATGATGCTGACTGATTGTCTCTCACTGCTGAGTGTCTGTGATTAGCCTTAAGAGATGGAAGGAAACGGCATAGATTGGACAATCAGCTGCCAGCGCTAAAGAGCAATCTGGCCACCGCCCTTTTGCTTCTGCACTGGAGCCAAACATGAACGTCTAACAGCCACCGTTGAGTATAGGTTATCATGGTGCAACCAGGCTGCATGGTAGTAGCTTTTGCTGCTCAAAAAACTATTTTTAATTAAATACTTTAACCATTTTGAGCGGTGCAAACCGCTCCTAATTTTGACTTAGTGTGTAGGTCCCTGTATATATGTCCCTATGTAAAACTCCATGTATGGAGATGTCCCTATGTATGCAGTACCAACAGGTGCGGTCACACAAGACTAACGTCAAAAGTATGCAGAGACGGACATCAATTCAATTCAATTCAAAAGAGCTTTATTGACATGAGAAAACATATGTTTACATTGCCAAAACAAGTGTCACCACAGCTGATGTCACGGACAGAACAGCCCATACCAGTAAGACTCCCTAATCAGGAGATAAGCGACCGTCAGGTCACAGCTTGATTTTAGGGCAAAATGTGTAGGAGCAGTGTCCAAAAATGTGGTTAAAAAAATCGTTCTGATGGTGGCGCTATATGGGACATCCATATTGATGAGATGAGTGTAGACATACTGTGTACCGATTTGCGTGATTTTAGGGCAAAATCTGTAGGAGCAGTGTCCAAAAATGTGTTTGAAAAAAACGGCCTGATGGTGGCGCTATATGGGACAGATCCATGTTGATGACATGAGTGTAGACATAGTGTGTACCGATTTGTGTGATTTTAGGGCAAAATCTGTAGGAGCAGTGTCCAAAAATGTGTTTTGCAAGAATCGGCCTCATGGTGGCGCTAGAAGAGGGCCATGTGAGAAATGAGGGGTGGGGTGTCCGCGTTGCCTTGGCGGACGAATAGGTACCGGCCCCGGCTCTCCCGGACGCTCCTAGCCCGAGTTACGGCATTTTATGTGAGCTGCAGTGGAGGGGGTCCTCCACTGGGGGCGCCACCACTTTTGCATCCGTTCTGGAGCACCAGGAGTCGGTGGTCCCCGGGAATTCCCTGTGAGCAGCCCCGTTGGGGTGGTCATTTGGTCATTTTTGCACATTTGGTCATTTTTTACATCTGGGGGTCCCCCAGGGACCTGGGGGTCCCTGGAGCTCCGGGGGTCTTTGGAGGTTGTAGTTTGGCAGGCAAGGAGTGTGTGTGCAAAATTTGGCATGGATCGGGGCAACGGTTGCGGAGATATGAGCAGGGCAATAGTGTGACGTGTGAGGTGTGACAGACAGACTGACTCACAGTTTGTGGAGGTTTTGATGGTAAGTGCGACCTGACGGTCGCAACAAGGAGATATGCACGTGTGACGTGTTTGATACCATGCAAGCAGAGGTGCCATTTTTTGTTTGGCTATTCCAAAATAGCAGACTCATATACAAGCTCATAGCATGACACTTTGTGCCACGCTATATATATATAGGCTATACATTTATATTCAAAGATTTGCACACATGTTATGACAGAAACAGAATGTGTGCTGGCTGACTGTCCACACACCAATGATCCGCAATGTCTGGTTGCAAGTTGCGTTGTGAAACATTGGTGAGGACTTAATGAGTCACAAGAAGAGGAAGGGAAGTCTGCACACTAGTAATAAAATGTATGTAGACTAAAGGCCCTTTCCCACTGGCCGCGATAACGATAAAGATAACGATAATTATGTCGGCGTTCAATCAATTATGATGGCTTTATCGTTGTGGTGTGGACACTGCCATTCACCTCAATTGAAAACGTTTTTTTATCGTTATCCTGCCCAGTGGTAAAGGGCCTTTAGTTGGTAGCGGGTCTAAAAACGCCCGCTAGGGTCTAGACCTAGGGTCTAAAAACACCCGCTAGGGTCTAGACCTGAGCGAAAATGTTGTTTCCCCTGGCCTGGTGGAGCTATGCATTCCACTGAGCACACCATTTGTTATTACATGTTTATTAGTGTGGTCGCTATAGGCAACACACTATTGTTCTAGGTCGGACTTTTTTTTGCCAGCAAAGTGAACCTGCTTTTGGACGGATTTTATTTGTCATTGAACACAAGTGTACAACGAAATGAACTTGATGGCATCAATCCAATGCAAGCAGCACAAGTATTAACAGTCTTTAAAAAAGTCAGTAATTGCCTTATGGGATGCATATCCCATAGATTGGAGGGATGATGGGTCTGAGATGATGAGGATAGCAAGTTACGATGTGAGTCATCAGTCATGATTCCATGACAAAAGGGTATTTTGACCCCTTTTAGTCCCACTTTAGTCTGTCGGGCTGTGTCCTTTTTATGCCCATATATTGACGTTCCCTGTCAGGCATGCTCAAATATGAAGTCTAGGCCAGCCTATGACATAATATTCGTGACATCAGGGTACTCCATATATAGGCTATATGGGGATTTGTGGTTTGATGTCGGCAGGTCAGACGGACAGAAATTCCTGGCGGCAAAGTAAAAGTAAAATAAAAATCACACCCAGGGTGAAGTGAGCAGTGCTATTTATGAGTTAATTTCATTAGGCTTCCCACAAAGCTTGGCCAATGTGACCCTGGCCTCTGCACACAAACAGACACCAATTGACCAATGACAGTTCGGACAGACACAGGACAAACAGACAAAGCCAGATGTAGGAGCAGTTAGCACCGCTCAAACAAAAAGGGAAAAGGGCTGGTGAAAAGTTCTCTGAGGATAAAACTGTTTTATACTCTCTGCCTGGGGCCCTGCTCCGAGGTCTGAGCATTAGTTCTGCCCATATGGTCTGTCTGGTGGTCTTGTGTTGACAGCGATGCCAACACTGGTGTCTCTGCGTTGGTCCGTACGGCTCCTGTCTTGTCTTGTCTGTCTGTCTGTCTGTCTGTCTGTCTGTCTGTCTGTCTGTATATGGCCAGATAAATCAGTTAATAAAGTGTCCTCCACCACCACCACAGCAGGTAGGCTGCGCGGCCAGGGACCAGCGCCCAGAGCAGCCAGAACCAGCCGGAGATGGTGCTGCTAATCTGCACGATGGCCGTGAGCAAGATGACGTCCTTCAGGTGCACCACCGTGCCCTCTTCCGTGTTCAGGTCTGTCCCCCCGAACTGCAGACCGCCGTCCTGAGCAAACGTGGGCTTGGCCATGGAGCGCATGTACCAGTAGCTGGCTGCGTTCACCGCCACGGCAAACAGGAGTCCCAGCCATGTCCAAAATGTGGAGGAACCGTTGAGAACAAATAGATGTATGGCACCGTATATTACGGTGCCTAGTAGAATTATGACTTTGTAGAAGTTCAATGTAGCCGCATTCTCCTTGTAGATCTGCTTCTTCCCCTTGGTGCCAACTTTACCTCTGGGTGCCATTCTGCTTTCCACTGTAAGAACTCAAGCTGTGGTCCAGGGATACAGGCTGAATATTTAACGTTCTCTTATCTCAGCTGTAATGAAGAGGTTGGTGTCCTGATGTAGAGCTCTCACTGTGTGCGGTCGGCCTTTTATAGGCCAACAGCTACAGTACGTCAAAGCTCGCATCATCAAATATGACATCAGAGTTAACCAAATATGGAGTTGTTCCACATGGCTCAGACTGGAAGTAGGCCTATGCTGGGTAACCATGGCAACGTGATATCATCAAACATGGAAGGCAAACATTACAAAGGTGCTAAAGGCGAGTGTTGTTAGTTCACAAAATATTCCAAAGAGGTTTTTCGGTGGTCTCCATATATGGGCAATTGGGCATGCTATGTGCTCTAAGCACAATGTCATGTTTCTGACGTGTTTGCGCCTTTGTGATGTCCCCATGCACCACCCACCCAGCATTGTACAGAACATCTATGTATAACACAGTACATAAGTACAACCACTAGGTGTCCTCTTCCATCCAGTTTACATTCCTGACTCTGGATGATGTTGTCTCTTAGAACAGTGGTTCTCAACCTTTTCAGGCCGTGACCCCCAAAATAATCATATTTGAACTCTGGACCCCCCACCGTGACGAGCACTTGGAATTGTAGGTGTTGGCATTACATTTAGTTTGACCCCATCTATTGATTGATTGATTGATTGATTGATTGATTGAAGACTTTATTAGAAGTTTGCATAGGAAAAGGTACAGTTTCATGACGGTACAGTTCACGGTACAGTTCACTGGTATTCCATTGTGAAAATAGATCCGCTATTTTCACAATTTCTTCCTCTAATATTTGAAAATTTCACCAATGTTTGACCAGAGGTACTAAAAAGGTCTTTAAAGTCCTTAAATTGTCACTTTAGAAAGGTGCAGATACCCTCTATACACGTATACTGTACGTTGGTCTGTTTACTTTTGAGTGAGAAAACAATGTTAACATTTAGCTAAACTTCTGGGGACTCCCCTGGGGGTCCCGACCCACAGGTTGAGAACCACTGTCTTAGAATAGTGTTTCTCAACCTGTGGGAGAACCTTAATGATCAGGGTGGGGGCTCCCCAGATCAAATATGATTATTTTGGGGATCACAGCCTAAACAGGTTTTAGAACATGCATCACTGTAGTTCATACTGTACACATACATGTACACGCGTTCCCAAACCTTTCAGGCCGTGACCACCTAAAATAATCATATTTGAACTGGGGACCCTGACAAGCACTTGGAATTGTAGTTAGTTTGACTCGGTTCCGCAGATAAATATTCTCTGTCTTATGTAGATGTAATAGTTATAGTTTGTTGGCTACTTGTGACTTAGTAATGGTCTTAATGGTCTCTGTATTAGTTTATATTTTCTTTTTAGGGGTATTAAAAAGATCTTAAAAGTCCTTAAATTGTAACTTTAGAAATATGGATACACTTATACTGTCTGTATGTTGGTTTGTCTAGTTAGAACAAAATGTTGCACCAGCTCTGGGGACCCCGATGCCCAGTTTGGGAACCTGTCCAGGGTGAACGAACCAAGAACAGTGTGTTGTCTATAGCAACCACACCAATAAAACATTTTATACACATTTTATACACATTTCACCCCTTTAATTCCACCATAAATCATTATGATAGAATGGCTTTGGCAGAGCACGTTGACAACTTAATCTGCGCCCATTTCACCATGACATGACCATTGACCATATAAGAAGTTGCCAATGCAGCTACGCCCAAATATGAAGTGTGTTGTCTAACCTCACTGTCGCCATGGCATCAGCTGCTAACAAATCAGTCAGCTCCATATATGGGCATGCCCATACATGGCCATGGGTATATATTCATATACACATGACATCAGTGATCTCCATATATGGGCAGAAGGACCTACAGATACAGAAATCTCCATACATGGGCATATTGGTCTGATGGGCGGTGCCATGTAGGTGTGTAGCAACCCGAATCTCTAGTATATTCAAATGTGCTAATGGGGGGCCAGCGGAGCTAAACTCAGATATAATGTCACATGCCCATATAAGGGCATACTGATTACATCAAGGATCCCCACATTATAGGCATAAGATGGACATGTAATGAAAGATACAGAGATCTCCATATTGGCATATCTTTCAGATCAGCAGTGCAGTGATATCAGAATCATAAGAGACAACAACATGATGATTCATATAGTATAGTGGTTTCTGTTTATGACTATGAAATGGGTTTGAAAGATTCAGATTAATACGTTGTTAATACAAATAGTTCCAATGGCATCTATATACACATGTGGTTAAAAGTTTGTGCATCAGTAGATGTTTTATTAACTGAACTTATATGCTTATCGCATATTGTGACTCCTCTCCAAGGGGTATCTGGGCCCAGGGACGTGCTGGGCCCCTGATTCAGCCCGGGAAAAAGAGTTGTAGAGGCCCTCATTGCGTGCTATAGAGAGAGATCTCTCTCTATAGCGCTGCTGCTACTCAAAGATTTGCCATTTCAGATCATGACAAGTGACAAGCCAGTGGGCCAATTACATGAGTTATATTTTGACGTTGTCGGGTGGAAACCTGGTATGTCCAAAACCGTTTGATTTGTATTTATCATTTTAAAAATTATTAAACTAGTGAAAACAGCCGATCTACAAGCACACAACGCCTCGCACCGCGAGGCGTTGTGCGACGGCCTTGTATGATGAAGCAGGGCTTTGCTTTGCAAAAAGAATTACAAATTTGAAACTTGGAGATACGAGGTTTCTGCCCGACAGTGACGATTTACTTTGTTGGCCGCCCAGCCCCCATAATGGAACGAAGGCCGACATTTTATTTTACTGGATCGGCCGGGAATGAACCGGCTATTCGGGAGTTGTCCCGCTTTTCCCAATGGCCAGCACGTCCCTGTCTGGGCCCAAGAGGTTTGAGAAGCCCTGTTCTAGGCAGTTTAATTAATTAAAAGAACAAAGCCACTAGAGCAGCTCGGACAAATTAAAGCCTTTTTTTAATTAACATCCGGATTTGATTGGCCAGGCTTCACAAGACTTTAAGGCCACACGTCGAAAATATTTTGTACAGTATGTGTCACAGGACTGAAGTAATGAATGTTGTTGATACAGCTATGATTTGTGTTCTTTAATTACGTGTTGTTAAACATTATTATTGTATGATTTTATTGTCAATGTAGTCATGTGGGACAAATAATCACCCCCCAAATCACACCCTAAATCACCAAGAGCTCATGTATTTCACAATATCACATATTGTGGCAATTGGAACACGCACAGCATGGAACTCTAAATATCGTGGTGTAGGCTATTCAATTGCATCTGTGCCTGAGGTTTGTGCTCCAAGTACTTAAACCCTTCAACATCCCACTGTCATTGAACTTTCATTGTCATTGGATTTTGCATGGAATTAAGGTTAAATATGTCTTGTTGCTATAGGCAACGCACCAAGATACCAAGTGAACCTGTTTTTTGTTAACCTTTTAACAGAAGTTATCTATCTGGGTTGTAAGGCCAGATATCATGGACAATATAATGTCCAATCAGACAGGATTGGTCATGCGTCACTTGACATCACAATATATAATATAAATAACTAATTTCCCAGTGGATTCCATGCAATCGCATCAGTGCAACCACACTTGCAATTTCCCAGAATTGTACCTTTCTAATTTTCAATCTTTTCTTGCTGCCATTGGCCCGCCGTGGTTGGTGTGATTGACTGTCGCCGTCCATCTTGTGTTTCTTGCTTGGCTGTACCGGGAGGAGGTTTGTCTGTTTGATTCTCTCTGTCCCTCTTGCTCTTCTTGTTCAAACTCCAGGACCAGAAGGGTTTTACCCGCAATGTGAAGGATTGCACCTGGCTGGAGATAATGCTAATATGATGGGTTTGATAACATGATCAAAGCCAACGGCACAAACTTTGATGGGGAGAATGCAATGGGTGTGCAACAACTTTCTTTGAAAAGAGTGTGCAGGGGTTTTCTGTGCCTCTTAGCTCACATGCCTGCGCCCAGCCACGGTTTGCCTATCTGACTTTTACGTCTCTCGCTGCCTGTGCCTCTGCGATTTGTCTGTTTCTGACGAATATTTTGTTGGCACTGTACTCCACCATGGCTTGTCTTTCAGGCTGTCTGGCTGTGGCCGATTGTCTTCATCTTCCTCTGTTTCTGTCATGTAAGGTTTTTCAGCACTTTTTACGATTGGGCATGAATTAGCTTTATGTCACCCTTGACAGCTAAACAGTTATAACCTCACTATCTCTGATATCTTCAATGTTTTCCATTGTGGCAAAAACACAAAAGGGGAAAAAAAAGACATTTTAGAGGTACAACAACTACTGACAGAAACTGTGCAAAAGAAAAATGCCACCGGTCGGTCGGTCCATTTGCTTTGCAAAAGTGGCACCGGACTTTCCTGTTTCCCTGAAAAATTGGACCTTCCTGTTTCGCTACCTTCAACGAAGCAGAGACTGCATTAAAAAAGACAAACAAAAGGTGACCTGAGCGGCACATTGCATTGTTCTAGAACCATTGTTCTATTACCGTTACTTAGTGGTCAGTCAGGTGACAACAGTGGTTCATTCCTTCCTCTTGGGAGGGAAAGACAGAGTCTAATAGCAAGCCAGGTCAGTACTTGGAGAACAGTCTGGCATCAACAGTCTTCTCCATATTTGGGCAAACTGTGGGGGACCATGAATAAACCCCAATGGGGTATACAGACAGACACTTTACAAGATGGCTGACCACTTCTGTGCGGTGGCATAAAGACATACTGTATGTCGCCATTGCCAATTATCCCCCTGGTGTTTGTTGTACCAGTGGATTCACACGTGGGTCACAACCAGTAGGGGTCAAGGGACGTCAGTGCAACATCAAGGACGCAAAGGCCTTGGCAAGATCAGCATCGAATCTCCGACTGGATGGATTTTCAGGCGCAGGTGCAGGTGCAGGTTTCTTCTTCCTATTCCTGTTTCTCCTTCTGCGCCGATTGGACCTCTTTTTGGGCCCGTCGTCCGACCTCTGTTCATACGAGTCCTGGTCCTCCGCTCTGGGTACGACAGCCTGTGACTGAGATGATGATGGAGGCGGCTCTTCACCGAAGAACGTAGTCAGTGATCGCCTCAACCCCCTGGACCTCTTGTCCTGCCAGAACTCCTCTCTCTGGTTGGACCTCTTCTCATGCCAGTTCTTACGGTTGGACCTGTTTTGGTGCCAGTAATCCAATCTCTGTTCGTTGCGCCAGACCCGGTCCTCCGTCACAGTGACAAACACTGTCTTTGTCCTCAGCTGTGAGTGAGACGATGGTGGCATTTCACTCTGACGACTACGATAGGTCCTGCGGCAGATCCCCTGGCTGGACCATTGGTCAGAACCATTATTGACCAATTGCTGTGCATTGAACACATCCTGGTCCTCTGTCCTTGTCCTCACAACCGGCCTATGTGAGGACACTGTCTCGAGCCTTTGACTGGAAGAGATGGGTCCACAAAGTCTCCGTTGCTCCATGCCAGACGCAGAACCTCCTCATAATGACACACGGTGCAGAGCTTCTGGCTTATATACCTTCATATGAACATCATCACTGAAAGGCAAAGAATACTCAATTCCGATTGGTCATCTATGATGCATGTATGATGTGAGCGGCCACGTCATTCTGACAACATCACTATGACAACATCAACATAAACAAACCACGAGTCAGCCCATATATAGGCATCAGCCCATATATAGGCATATACTGATGACATCATGGCTCATATACACAGTATGGGCATAAAAGACTGACAGATACAGATATAGAATCTCTGCATGTGTGTCACCAGCGTGTCACCAGCGTGTCTCCATATAAACACCCAATCGACCAATGAATTGACTTGAAACCCAGCATGAATATCAACGAGGAGCCGAGGGATTTGAGTGGGAAGTCAGTGGAATCGGTGGATCCTCCTAAAATGTTGATAAATCCACAAATCCCCATATATGGATGGAGTATCCAGTCTGACCTGGACTCATTTGGTCATGGCTCACACAGAACTCCATATGGGGCAGACAGACAGGTACACAAATCTCCATATATGGGCCTAAGAGAGAGAGAGAGAGAGAGAGAGACAGATGGGTAAAATGAGTATTGCATAACCAGGTGGGGCATGCAATCCCAACTTGCATCATCCCCTGCTCTGTAGTACTGTACAATGAAAGCACAGAAAACCCACAATACGTAGATGGATGGATCTGGGACTTCATGCAGTCTATGATGTCAATCATCTAAACTACAGTAAATGGATGGATGGATGGATGGATGGATACTGTATTGATCCTGTGGGGGGTTGAAATCAGTCCCCCAGAGGCAGCACAGCGGTTAAGAGTTACAGAGTTACAGAAAAAGAGCTAAAAAGTATGGAACGAAAGGACTGTTGTATACAGCAATATGACAAATTAAACAAGAAGTGCCGTGAATTCCTTCACTGACCTACAGTGTGCATAAGACATGTGGTGGTGATCCAGAAGCGGATTTAGACTATGTAGACCCTGAAGAAAACATGGCAGTGTTTCAGCGCCATCATTTTATCCAAGCACAACGCAGTCTGTTTTATAGGCCTATTTTCATCGCATATACGGTAATTCAGCCATTCAGCTGTCATTAAATGCCGTCCTATACAACTTAAATACAATTTAAATACAATTTGACTTTGGGATATCTAAGGTATACCCCAAGTGCAGACCTACTGTACAGTAAACATGTCGCACCAGCGTTAGACATTCACATTCAGATGGTGACAGTGTTAAAAATCGCACCTGTGCGAAGTTGGTATCAAACACAACACACATGAATATCCGTGATATCAGCTGTGGTGATGTCGGTCTCTGCATACTTTCTATGACGTTAGTCTTGTGTGACGTTAGTTTGGTTCTCCTGGGGACCTACACATAAAGCCAGACGTAAGAGCGGTTAGATTCCAAAGAATCACACCCAGTGTTAAGTGAACGGTGCTATTTATGAGTAATATTATAAAGCATCCCACGAAGCTTGGCCTATGTGACTCTGGCCATACAAACAGACACCGATTGACCAATGACAGTCGGGACAGTCAAAGCCAGATATAGAGCGGGTGCCAGAAAAGAGCAGACTAGTTTAGGTTACTCAGAAAAATAGGGTTGGGATTCTTTTGGATTTTAACGATTCAGATTCCTTAAGATTCCTATAAGGGTGTTCCAAATGGACCCTTACAGGTCTGTAATGGACCAGCATCCTCAGAGTGATGGTGGTCCTTCCACTGTATATTGTAGGAGACTTGAAGTCCACATAGCAGCTCCCACATAGCAGGTCTCTAAAACCGTTTCCGGAAAAGGGTTCTTTGACATAACAGATCCTGGTTCCGGGTCTCAACCCTACTCAGCTCCTTTGATTCAGTCGACTCGTATTTCTGAACGAGGTCGTTGCTGATTGGATGTTGTTCCAACGAATCAGAGTAGGGTTATAGGGTAGCTACGTCATCAGCCAGCCAATACACACGGGTGTATTTGTCCTGCCCCGCACCCCAGACCAATAAGCCGTGGTGGGATTCCAACGAGTTCTATGTCCCACCTCCCCTTGGAGATACGAGGCTTTCTGGACTGAGATGAAGAGACAAAACAGATGGCAGAAGGGAGCGATGCTGGCCTGGCTAGCAGTTTGCAGCAGTTTGCTGGGAACCGGTGCTGGTAAAATCGACAATTGAGTCCTGTTATCTCTGTGATGTATATGGTTTATGAATCCTGTCTCTCTTTGACCTGTTTTATCTTTCTTTGGTTGACATTAGAGACAAAACAGATCGCGGAAGGGAGCGAGCAGTTTGCAGTGGGGGAAAAAAAAGACTTGTGGACCCCTGCTCTCCAGCCTGCTGTGTGATATCCTGGGTGGGAGACACAGAGACCCTCTTCTAGACAGCTCTGCCTCCTATACAGCCATGGCATATAAAAAACGGATCTCTAATCTTTGGGTTGTTTTGCCATCACAGGCATCATTGTCATCCTGAAGTTCTTTCATGGACGGGTGCTTTGGGATTCTGGCAGCAGCTTCTGCCTTTCCGTTGGCCTTGGGATCCTTAGGAGGCCTCGGTGGGGATAGTGAACAGATTCAAACTTCCACCTCACAAAGCCCCAGGACGGTGTCCCATGTGGGGCATGTACTACCAGAGCTCCATAAATGCGTTCCGAGAGCCCTTGAGTTTGTGGTGTGTCTATTTGCTCGGTATGAGTGCATGAGCCACCTCATGGCCTCCCCTAAGAAATCTTTGTGAAATAAATTGTCGCCAACCAATCATCAAGGACGATGATACACGAAAGAAGAAGTGCAGCGTTTAAACAGCATCTAACCACAGTCACATTGCTACTCCAGAAAGTGCTTCTATCTCTGCACATGGGCTGTAGCCTTCAATTGGCCTAACAATAGAAACCTTGCCAATTCACCCTGAATGTGATAAAAAAAAAACACCTGCCATTCAGTTTCATAACAGCAACAAGCATGAATCACAGGAAATATATAGGGGCAAAGATATACAGTAAGGGGCAACTAAAGTAATAGCATCTCGGAGGTTCAGTGAGTTAGTGCAGCCTTCTTAATCAATAGAGAAGTCTCTGTCTCAGTGGTGAAGCGCCACAACGAACCTCTTCCAGAACCTCTTCCTCCAGCTTTCAACAGGAGGCTGGGCTTTAGCCTCTTCATCGCTCCCTTCCAGCTCTGCCCCCTCCTCCTCCTCCTCTGCCCGTCTCTCTTCAGTCCTTTGGGTAGAAGTTCCAGTGCTTCCACACTCTTCTTCCTTCTCATAACCACCCTGCTGGGTTTCCTCCTCTCCCCGAGAGCTGAGACGTGACTGAAGGGAGATGACGTGGTCTTTCTCCCCTCCTCCCATCTCCTCATCCAGGGCTGTGATCTCCTCCTCCTCCTCCACCTTCTGTTGAACCTCCTTCATCATCATTAGCTCCGCAGACAGGAGCTTCTCGGCCAAAACGTGATTCCGAACGGTCACCGACTTGCAAACCAACAACGTGCCGCGGTGACACACGTTGACTTTGACCTGCACGTCAGCTCGACGTCGCGCCACGGAGTAGGCTAAATTGGGCATCAGTACGCGGTTGACCATCGTCCACCGCGTTCGTACGCCAGGTACTACCGCGGATCGGGATGACTGGAGGCGGTGCTAAACCGCTCTTGGAGGGCTCGTCGCTGTCGTCCATCTTGTCCAGAGTGTTTGGGTACAAAAGTAACAGATTGAAGGGCGTGTGCGTGCGTGTGTGTTTAGTGGGACCCCTGAGAAAACTTATATACTGCATGCAACCTACAGATTCCACTCCCCATGACGTAAGCATGACGCATGCATGCCCATATATGGTGCTTTGCTCTAATATATTTTGGCTATCCATACATGGAGATCCATACTAATACACACAAAGTGAAATGTAGGAGCGGTTTGCATCACTCAAAAATCACACCCAGTGTGAAGTGAGTGGTGCCTTTATATACATGCTCAAAATGTCCCGTGAAGCTTGACCTATGCAGTCAGGAAAATGCAGGTATACAAGCTGCGAGCTTGTAGATCTGCTATTTTTGAAATCTTTGAATATTTTTAACCCGGTTTTTGAAAAGCACATGTTTATATGTCAGTGGTTCTCAAACCTTTTCATGTCTTGTCAAGAACCCCTTTTTCATGTCAAGGACCCTAGAATTATATGTATAATATATATTTGGTCGCTGACCCCCATCTTGAAATATTATTTATCAAGGACCCCCCAGAAGCAAATATTTGAGTTCACTTTAAAAAAAGATCAAATTAAAAAAAGATATTAAAAGATTTGCAAAACATTTCACGATTATTCAAAATTAGCAGATCTACAAGCTCGGTGCCGCACTGTGAGATTGTATATCTGCTATTTTGTAACAGTTAAAGCATAAAACTAGACTTCACTCTGTCCAGGTGCCAACTTGCTCCTTGTGCTCTTGTGCTCCAGCAGAGCGTGTTAATTTATATCAGGTCGCACTTGTTGTTGGTGATGTCACCAAGAATGCTGGTCCCTCATTGGCTGTTGATGGCGACATGGTCCCTGATTGGCTACGGGCGTAAACACAAACAGATACGCGACAGATACGCAACCGAACACAGTACTTGTGCACTCTGCTGGCGCAGGTAATAATGGTTAAAGTGGTTCCAGGTGTTAATGGGTTAATTTGGGGTTAATTTGGGGGTTGATAAACATTGCTGTAGCTCTGCTACAGGTGGGTTCGTCCAATGATTGTGATCTGCGCTCAGGGACGTGCTGGGCCCCTGATTCAGCCCGGGAAAAAGAGTTGTAGAGGCCCTCATTGCGCGCTATAGAGAGAGATCTCTCTCTATAGCGCTGCTGCTACTCAAAGATTTGCCATTTCAGATCATGACAACTGACAAGCCAGTGGGCCAATTACATGAGTTATATTTCGTCGTTGTCGGGTGGAAACCTTGTATGTCCAAAACCATTTTAAAAATGATTTAAACTAGTGAAAACAGCCGATCTACAAGCACACAACGCCTCGCACCGCGAGGCGTTGTGTGCTTAGATCTGCTGTTTTCACTACTTTTGTGCGACAGCCTTGTATGATGAAGCAGGGCTTCATGTACAAAAAATGTACACATTTGAAACTTGGAGATACAAGGTTTCTGCCCGACAGTGACGATTTACTTTGTTGGCCACCCACCAGCCCCCAAAATGGAACAAAGGCCAACATTTTATTTTTTATTTTTTCCTAAATGGCCGGCCTGGACCGGCCGTTCGGGAGTTGTCCCGCTTTTCCCAATGGCCAGCACGTCCCTGTCTGCGCTACAATGTTAGACTGATTCAATTGTATTGTTTCTAAAAAACAATGCTTAAAATCTAATGTAATCCTTTTTATACGTACTACTGTATGTAATGAAATGTTGTCTCGTCATTCCGTATTCAATTATAGCACTAGTTTTGGGATAGGTGATAAAATAACAATTCTCTAACATTATAACTTTTAAAGTAAACAAAAAAAGAGTGGTGCCTTCCCGCAAAGCTTGGCCAATGCCAATGGCTCTGCAGGACGGACATACGGACAGACGGACATTCACAGAAAGGCAGATGTAGGAGCGGTTAGCACCGCTCAAGAAAGACAAAGATACTTAATCGTGAGGCCCGTAATAATATTGTATTAATTTCATTATATTAAATTAATAACCATATTTTTGGTATTGGGAATAAAATGACATCATTATTCAAAGAATGTCTGTCCACCGTCCGTCTGTCTGTCTGCATGCTGACATCACTGATACTACACAGTGTCATCACCATGGTAACAATGCCAAACTGACATCACTTCTGTACCCACATTTGGAGATGGCATCACAGACATCGAACACCATATATGGGCATAAAAGAGTGCCAGCCAGCCAGACGGATACAGGGAGCGACGTTGGTGTAGTGGTTAGTGGATATGCCCTTCATGCGGAAGGTTGAGTGGTTCAAACCCTGCCTTGGCCGACGTCAGCAAGGGAGAAGACCAGGGGCGTCAATTGGGTATGGCAGGGGTATGCAGCTGCCATACCCTGGGTCCAGGCGGGGAAAATAAAAGTTACTTTTAAATATAAATCCATGAATGTCTCTTTGTCTATCTGTGCTGGTTATTATGTTGTTAAATTACAGTCAAATAACTACAAATGCAAAATGTTACAAAATGGTCACTTTAACAAGGTATTCTCCCCATTTTGACAAAAATGGTATATTCCCAGGTTCCTCAAGTCAGCTGCACAGGTGCAATTAATTATTGTTAATTGTGGCCTGTTTACTAACAAGTTTAGTTGCACATGATGCACATGAACAACCGTTCCATGCTGCCATATCCAGCCCAAGAAACCGTAGAAACAGGGGAAAAAATAGAATGTACTTCTTAAAATAAATGTATCATGCGGCATGCCTGTTGCTAAGGTATGGCAACATGACTGGTGTCTTAGTCATGTTGCCATACCATAGCTTTGTCTGAACTGACGCCACTGGAGAAGACGACAGCCATCCCCATGGCCTCCCCAAAGAAACAGGAAATCTTGTGAAATAAAATGTCGCCAACCAATCATCAAGGACGATGATACACCAAAGAAGACGGATACGATGGCTATTGCACAACTGGACATCGATGGTGACTATTCTGCCCAACGGGCACCAGTCTGGGTTCTCCAACATTACTCCTGAGACTGCTACTTTCAATCCCTCATCACACACACCCGGGCACAGGACTATAGTATATATTTAAATGTAGGTACATTTGACTCATGTGGCCCCGCCCAACAGTATGTAAGCCATTTACCATGAGAGGTTGTGGGTTATTGGCTAATTTACCACTGTTTCAGGGTTGTGGCACGAGGCGAAGCATTATTACCATATAAATGAAAGAAAACACAGTTGTAACCCACGACCTCGGGAATGGTAAATTGTTTTTCTACCACTTTTACCATGTAAATGAAAGAAAACACAGTTGTAACTTGCAAGGATCTTTAGTTACAATCATTAATTGTTTCAGTGGGCGGGGGTCCATGAGCCAACTCAAGGTTGTTGACTGATTTACCACTGATTTAAGCCAATCAGAATCCAGTATTTGAACATGTGACCACAAAAAGTGGTAGAAAAACTGCATATAAAAGGGTTGACCACCCCACCGCCGTCCATCCTGCCGCAGAGCTTACTGCGTGTGCATGCATGCATGCACTTTGTTCAACACAGTGGCAATCCATCGTTGATCCATAATGCAGCTAGAAATGCTGCTCAAACATTTCATCACCAACGTAGTGTGGAATGAAGGCCAAAGCTACTGTAGTCTGCATGGGGCCTCATGTCATCTTCATGGGGCCTCAGGTCATCTTCATGGGGCCTCAGGTCATCTTCATGGGGCCTCAGGTCATCTTCATGGGGCCTCGGGTCATCTTCATGGGGCCTCGGGTCATCTTCATGGGGCCTCAGGTCATCTTCATGGGGCCTCGGGTCATCTTCATGGGGCCTCGGGTCATCTTCATGGGGCCTCGGGTCATCTTCATGGGGCCTCAGGTCATCTTCATGGGGCCTCAGGTCATCTTCATGGGGCCTCAGGTCATCTTCATGGGCCCAGGTCATCTTCATGGGGCCTCAGGTCATCTTCATGGGGCCTCGGGTGATCTTCATGGGGCCTCGGGTCATCTTCATGGGGCCTCGGGTCATCTTCATGGGGCCTCAGGTCATCTTCATGGGGCCTCAGGTCATCTTCATGGGGCCTCAGGTCATCTTCATGGAGCCTCAGGTCATCTTCATGGGGCCTCAGGTCATCTTCATGGGGCCTCAGGTCATCTTCATGGGGCCTCAGGTCATCTTCATGGGGCCTCAGGTCATCTTCATGGGGCCTCAGGTCATCTTCATGGGGCCTCGGGTCATCTTCATGGGGCCTCAGGTCATCTTCATGGAGCCTCAGGTCATCTTCATGGGGCCTCAGGTCATCTTCATGGGGCCTCAGGTCATCTTCATGGGGCATCAGGTCATCTTCATGGGGCCTCAGGTCATCTTCATGGGCCCTCAGGTCATCTTCATGGGGCCTCAGGTCATCTGCATGGGGCCTCAGGTCATCTTCATGGGGCCTCAGGTCATCTTCATGGGGCCTCAGGTCATCTTCATGGGGCCTCAGGTCATCTTCATGGGGCCTCAGGTCATCTTCATGGGGCATCAGGTCATCTTCATGGGGCCTCAGGTCATCTTCATGGGCCCTCAGGTCATCTTCATGGGGCCTCAGGTCATCTGCATGGGGCCTCAGGTCATCTTCATGGGGCCTCAGGTCATCTTCATGGGGCCTCAGGTCATCTTCATGGGGCCTCAGGTCATCTTCATGGGGCCTCAGGTCATCTTCATGGGGCCTCAGGTCATCTTCATGGGGCCTCAGGTCATCTTCATGGGGCCTCAGGTCATCTTCGTAGAGCCTCTGCTCTTCCCTCAACAATATGCTTCCACTCACACACACAGTGGTGGATTGTGAGGATTAGGTAAACGTCCATAAGTCCATGGCTAATCTTGCAAACCGCTCGACAGTGCAGCACCAACTTTACAGCCAGTAGGCAAACCTAGTAGTACCTTTACTTTTCCACGTTTTAATATTCTTTGGAGCGGTGCTCCTGGAAGGAGATAAGCTCCAACATCTGGCTTTGTTCGGGACGCGAAGCGTGGCCTACATTTGGCCTACATCTTGGCACAAAGCTCTCAAAGTTTGTTATATTATGCCCATGCTTCCGGGCTCTGAAGCGTCGCCTACATCTTTGCACAAAGCTGCTCAGTTTGTTGTACGCCCAGGGTTACATTGGCCAAGCTTCGCAGGACGCTTAATGAAATTAACTCATACAAATAGCACCGCTCACTTCAGACTGGGTGTGATTTGAATAATAATATTTAATAACTTTCATTTTATAATAATGTATGATATTGTGTATGCGACGTGACGGTCGCTTATCTCCCGATTAGGGAGTCTTACTGGTATAGAAGTCAGCAAGCAGCATTGCCCACACGTGAGCATGATTGACTATTATTGAACGTTTTTGAAGTTGGAATTGACTTGTCTGTCACGGGTGAGACAGTCAAACACCCTGTATAGGCGTTTCAAGGCCAATCATCATGAAAGGTGCAGAAAAAATAGATGCAGAAAAAAAAAGAAAACGGACATGACAGGAACAGAAGATGCACGGCATGAAGTCTGTAAAGGAACACAGAGGGTCAGACAGTCAAACCACAGCGTGGTGCCGTCAGGGAGAAACAAGAGGCAGAGACTCCCATGGTCAAACCAGAGGCACAGGCAGCGAGAAACAAGCCTTAATATCATGACGTCGAGAACAGTCAGATCAGCCAGAAACCTTGCCCAAATCATATATCATGAAGTTACTGCATGTCACAGACTATCTATGGATGGATGGAGGTCACAGACTAGACACATGAAATCTGACATCGACATGCAGCTATTAGAACCCACTTTGTTTGCCAGACCCATGAAATGGGTAGGCCTACATAAGCAAATGTCGGTCTGTCCCTTTTCTATATAAAGGGTATATATGATGATGACATGATGATGACATGCCTACAAAAGGCATGATGTCATAAATGATGATGACAGACAGGGGGTCTGGCACAACCAGGTTGACCTGGTCTTGTTTTATTATCAAGTTCCTTTTATTTGGAACTAACAACATAAAAAGCAGAGTGCGATCATTACATTTCTTTTTTTTGAGAACTCCTCCTATGTTTCACTCTGTCCGTTTTAGTATGGAAATAGTATGAATCTCCATGCATGGAGATCCGTGTTCATACACATAAAGTAACTTGACGTCATGGACAGAACGGTCCATACAAGATTATGCACGTGTGTCGTGTTTGCACCGTTCACTTTGCACAAGGCGCTATTTTTTAAACTACTTGTAAAATTGTATGGTCACAGCTACGGAACAGCTTGGCCTCAAAGGGGTTCCAATTCAGTCCTCGTCGTCCCAGTCCTTCTTGGCCTTGGGCGCTTTGGGTCCCCCTGCTGGTTTGGCCATGATGATCTGGTTAACCCTCAGCACTGTGACAGCAGCGTTGGTCGCCAGTTTGATGCCCCAGTGTTTGACTAGGTACGGGTCCACGATACCGGCTTCTAGCATGTCCTTCAGAGCAAGACCGTCTGCCTCGATGTCCAAGCCCATGTTCTTGTTTCCCTCGTGGTGTGCGGCGTACAGTTTGGAGATGAGCTCATTGCCCTTGAAGCCGTTGTTCTCGGCCAGGGCGCGTGGCACGGCCTCAAAGGATTCCGCAAACTTCTTAATGGCGTACTGCTCCAGACCGGGACACGACTCTCCGTAGGACGTGATCTGTTTGGCCAACTGGATCTCGGTGGCTCCGGCACCGGGCACCAGACGCTTGTCCCTCACCAGGACCTTGAAGGTGTTGACGCCGTCGTCCACGGCCCTCTCCACGTCGTCCATCAGGTTCTCAGTGGAGCCTCTGAGCACCAGCGTCGAGACGGCCGCGTCCTCCGTCTCGTGTCTGAAGACCACCACCTGCGTCTCTCCCACCTCCGTCCGGTAGACGTTGTCGCAGTGACCCATCTCCTCCGGAGTAGGGGCGGTCAGCCCGGGCAGCGCCGCGGCCCCCAGGGTCTTACATAAGCGCCTGAGGTCCCACTTGGAGTGCAGCCTGACCACCATGATCTGGTACTTGTTGGCGTAGTGCAGTGCCATGTCGGCCACCTTGCCCCCGGCCACCACCACGTTGGCCCCGGCCTCTTTGATGGCCCTCACGTGCGCCTCCATCATGTCCTCCTCTCCCCGGCTGAAGTTCATCAGCTCCTCGGCGGTCTTGATCAGCACCGTGCCCTTCGTCTCCGTATGCATCGAGTCAAAGGGGCAGGAGTAGACGGCGATCTTGGCGTCTTTCACCGACGTGACGTCTCCCTCCACCTCCCTCTTGAACACCATGCCGTGCAGCACCGAGGAGGCCGTCAGCCCGGAGCCCAGGATCTTGCACACCCTGACGCTGTCCACGTTGAAGCTGCCCGACTCGGGGAAGATGGAGACGCAGGCCTGCGCGATGAGGTTGGCCAGGAAGTCCTCGTGGCCGTACTGCTTGCTCATGACGGCCGGGCGGATCACGGCCGTGGCCTCGTCCACGTCGTGAAGGTTCTTGACCGAGGAACACACGCAGTCCGGCAGGACCTCCAGTGCCTTCTTGCACGCCATCTGGTAGCCTTGGATCACCTCCGGCACGGCCAGGCCCATCCTGAGCAGCTCCTCGGCATGCTCCAGGAGAGCCCCGGCAAACACCAGGACGAAGTTGGTGCCGTCGCCGACCTCCTGCTCCTGCATGTGGGAGGCCATGACGATCATCTTGGCGGCCGGGTGCTGCACCTCCAGCTCCTTCAGGATGGTGGCGGCATCGTTGGTGACGAACACCTTCTCCAAGTGGTTGATCACCATCTTATTCATGCCGTTGGGCCCGTAAGCCGTGCGCGTCGTCTGGGCCAGCTCCTTACAGGCCTGGACGTTACGGTAGACTGTGTCCTCGAGACCTGAATAATGCTTAGCGCCATCCTTCAACATCTGGGAGAAGCCCGGGGCTTTGGGAACGTGGAAGGCCATTGCTTTGTATGAAAGGGAGTAAACAGTATTGGCAGTGTATTAATCTCTTGTGATCAGCTATTTAACAAGTTGTATAACTACTCTGTTGTAATCTTTGCACTTATATACAGCTGCAGGCAACAGATCTTGAATTATTGATGACGTATGTCTTCTCATATATGGTGTTTGGAGCTTGTATTGTCACGTGAAGCTTGACCAATCCTCAAGCTGCGTCACTCCTCCATTGAACTCAATGGACTTTTGGGGTTTGGGGTTACTCTATAAAGTTGGGGTTTGGGGTTCCTCTATAAAGTTGGGGTTTGGGGTTCCTCTATAAAGCTGGGGTTTGGGGTTATTCTATAAAGTTGGGGTTTGGGGTTACTCTATAAAGTTGGGCAAGAACTATAGTGTGTTGCTACTTTTGAGCGGTGCTAACCGCTCCTACATCTGGCTTTGTCTATGTATGTATGTATGTATGTATGTATGTATGTATGTATGTATGTATGTATGTATGTATGTTTGTCCCACACTTGGCTCATTGGCCAAGCTTATATGATAACTTAATAAAATCAAACCTCGGTTCGAAGTGAAGCAGTGAATTTTTATTCTATGTGTTCTAGAGCTATGAAATCTGTGTTCTAGATCTATACATTTTGTGTTCTAGATCTATACTTTATATGTGTTTTAGTTCTATATTTGTATGAGTTCTTAATGAATGAATGATTTTGTCTGGAGGGCCAAATTATCATGTGAAGCTTGACCAATCCTCAATACTGCATGCACGGACACAGGACTCCTTGGAAACCTATGGGACAGACTGTACGGGACAGACAAAGCCACTCCTTGGAAGCGGCTTTCACCGCTTCAATAATATATTATAAGTTATCAGGCCCCAAATTAACAGGCAACCCCCAGCCGAAAGGCTGCCTTGTTAAGTCGTCAGATGAGTGTTCTGTGTGCATTCTAGTCTCAGGGCGGACACTCTAACCACAAAGCCTGGAGGCCACTGACTAGCTCTTACTTACATATAATTCAAAATCACTATATCACTTAAAGTAACAGACTTGTAAGGGTTAGAAACCCCTCAAGGACCCCTGAATCAATGGACCCCACTTTGAGAACTACTGCCATAGACGACACGCATATTTATTATGTATGTACCAATACAAACACTATACGTAAATGCATTGAAACACAATCAATTAAACAAAGTTTATTTATGTTTTGCCACAAGGAAGAATGAAGAAAGAACAACAACTCAAGCCAGAAATCATAGTGTAGCCATGGCCTGAGTTTTAACAGCCAGGCATTAACACAATCACAAAGTCAGCATATAGAATAACTTTAGGAACATATTGAGGATTAAAGAACATCTCAGCAAGACTTGTCCATGCATTCAACTACAGTAGACTTGACTTATGTCACTGTTACATTTCTTTATCTATTCATCTTATGTAGACTCGATAATTTAAAGTTATACCACGTAACTTTTTTTATAAAACAAATCTTAAAATTGTCCTAACTGTTAAATCGCTAAAGTTTTAGAACACCCACTCCGTAAATTTCGGCTTCTAAAGCCTTCTCTTTATATGTTTTCTATGAGCCGTGAGGGGGGGAGAATTTCGTGGCAAAATGACGTCATCTGCATCATCTGTATACGTTGTGTATACGTTGGCCAATCATATCGCGGATCATAAACACATGATACACTACCGGCCAATCACAGCGCAGATCATACACTGCCGGGCTCTTCAGGAAGTACACTGCAGTGTTTACACTGGTCTAGGAGTCTAGCATGTAACTCCTCGATGGATGCGTCTCGGCGAGGCGAGGCGGACGTGGTGGTCTGAAGGCCCGGTCCGCGGCGAAAAACGGCCGAAAAAAGCAGACGCGACCGCGGTTTGCTCTACCTCTACTGACCACTAGTTGAGCAATTTACACAGTATAGCTTTAACAGTGATATATCTATACATTCATCTTCAGTTGACTCGACTACCATAACGGGCGACCGTCAGGTCGCAGTTACTATGAAAAGCTCCGACTGTCAGTCAGTCAGTCTGTCTGTCACATCACGCTTTTGCTCTACTCATATCTCCGCCACCGTTGGCCCTATCAATGCCAAACTTTGCACACACACTCCCTTGGATGGCAAATCACAACCTCCACCCAACCTCAACCTCATTTCTCACATGGCCCTCTTCTAGTGCCAGCAGGCTGATTTTAGCAAAACACATTTTTGGACACTGCTCCTACAGATTTTGGCCTAAAATTATGCAAATTATGTACACAGTATCTCTAAAGTCATCAACATGGATCTGTCCCATTTCCCATATTCCCTCCTGATTGGCTACCATTGCCTTCTAAGGTTTGTGTATGCAACCTGACGGTCGCTTATCTCCCGATTAGGGAGTCTTACTGGTATATCTATACATTCATCTTCAGTTGAATCGAGTAACATAACGGTGTCTTTATCTGTGACTGTGATAACTGTGATATATATAGTATCT
The DNA here is from genome assembly GCF_963921795.1 of Nannobrachium achirus. Classification (NCBI taxonomy): domain Eukaryota; kingdom Metazoa; phylum Chordata; class Actinopteri; order Myctophiformes; family Myctophidae; genus Nannobrachium; species Nannobrachium achirus. The sequence goes on from NC_137814.1 coordinate 7,928,188, forward strand.
AGGCTATACATTCATATTAGACTTGACTACTGTAACGGTCTGACTAGTGTGACATCACACACAACAAAAAGAATATGGCCATGCGTGCCTATCAACACTGATTTGCACAGGTGCCCTTGCAGTTACTGGAAGTACACATAAAGTACAGAACAGTCAGAACGGCCAATACGATGAGATATGCAAGCGTATTGCGTTTGCACCGCTCACTTTGCACAGGTGCGATTTTCACACAAGTACTATTTTCGGTGCCGTCTGTTTCTCCACATACTGTACATAATGACAGAACCAACAGCACTGAATGTATTACTTGTGTGCCATATATGATCATGAGTGCACAAAGCGCAAGTTGGCACCTCAACACCTCGATTCAAATCGTAGTGTTTTGGCAATTATTCAGGGACCCACCTGAGAACCACTGACCAAATGAACACATAATGAGAACATGCTGAACATGCTGTGGTGCTGAAATGGTCAAATTGAAACCAAGTTTGACCATTGATGGAAACCAAAACCAAATAACTAATGATTTTATGCTCTCAAGAGTTAAATTACTGTTAAACACCGGCATTACTTAATTATAGACACAATTATAGAATGTAGAAGAATTATCTCTCCTATGGAATTGTGTACAAAATCGTAATCCAACAATAACAACATATTCTAAGTCAAGTCTTGGGTCTGACAGGCAAAACCTTGTCATATGGTATTCCGTCGCTCAAATGCCGAATAAATAACAGACATTGAAGGGGGAAAAGGTTGAAAACCACTGCTCTAGATCAACAGTCTGAAAAGCGCCCGTAGACGTTCTGGGCTCTGGCCTGCTGCTGCTGCTGGGAGTAGGGCTCTTTTAGGGACCTGACCAACATGGTCACCTTCGGCCCGGTCTTCCACTCTGCGCCACTTTCGTCCACCACCGACGCCTCGACGGTGACGGTGTGGGTTCCGGGGTCGGAGAAGCCGAGCAGGAACTGGGTGCCGAAATAGTCGCCGTGAGGTTGCACTCGCCGCTCAATCTCATTGGCGGCGGCGGTGTCCGGCGGAATCCTGGGTTCAGGCCCACTTCTACCCTGGAGGGTGGAAGTGACGGTGAGGCAGACCAGCCGGACCTTCCGGAAGAGTCCCGGGGTGGATCCATTGTGCACCATCCCCTCCACCTTCAGGGCCAAGTGTTGACCACTCTGCACAGGGATGGGCTCGCTCGGTGTCCGTGGGGACGGCGAGAGGGTGAGCTTAATGCTGGTTGACTGGAGCTTCTGGAAGAAATACCGCTGAAAGGACAGCGGCACCTTGAGCAAAGCAATGACAGCGTCACAGAGGCAATTTGCATGTCTATAAGAGACAGGAGGATGCCTCAGTCCCTCTACTTCCTCCAAAACATGGTTGAATAACGACATCATCCGCCTCTCGTACTCGCTCTCCGCCTGGACTGACCCGAGCGTGCCGCCGAACTCCTGCAAACCGCCCGGCTGTGGGTCCAGCATCAGAGCCTCTATGACGTGAGAGACAAGCAAGCAGCTCTGCTGCTGGAGCTCCACGTTGCGGAGTGTGGCGCGGTCTGCGTTGAACGACGACCGATGCAGGTCAGCGTAGCGAGCGGCGAGGTTCCAGAACTCCTCCATCGAGCCTTTCATCTGCGTGGAGATGTGTCCGCTTCCCAAGGGGATGTTGGCGGTGGCGGCGATGGCGGGAGGAGGGCTGGTCTTCAGGCTGTTGCAGGTACATAGGAGCTGTAACAGTGCTCGCAGGGTGTCGATACGCAGCTTCACAAACTCCTGCTGGAAGGACAGGGGGCTCAGAGGGGTGCTCGCCGCCACAAGCGAGGTGATGCCCTTCTGGTACGAGCACAGGGCCTCCGTGATGGCGCTCACGGCAGCGCCGTAGTCTCCGTCCCGCAGGCGACACAAGAGGCTCTCGGCCTGGGAGAACTCCTTCAGGGCGTTCAGCCAGAAGTAGAAGTGCTCTGAAGCCACGCAGTTCCGCAGGCTCCCGTACAGCTCGCCGGAGAACTCGTGGCATCCCATGCGCGAAGCTTGGCGTGCGATGCGGTACGCCGTCCAGCCGTTTGCCACCTTCTCCAGCTGCTGCTTGACGACCGACTTCACTTCGGCCGACAGAGACGACGGGGGAGCTCGCCGCCGCTTGCCAGTGGCAGAGCGACCGGCCACCCTGCACAGGTCCACCAGATCTCCCAGCATGCCATCCCCGAGCACCGGCAGATGGGTGGCAATGGCACACAGAGCGTGGCACATGAAAACACGACAGGAGTCACAGGAAGATTGGAGCTGACATAGCAGAAACTCCACCGCGGCCTGGCTGAGGTGTGGTCGACTCTTCAACAACTGAACCAGGCAAGCGAGGGCCCTCTTGAGTGTGGCGTGCGCTCCGGCACTGTGGTCTTGACTGCAAAGCACCAGAAGACTCTGCACTCCCAAAAGCGATTCCTGTTCCAGTTGTACTACGTCTTTCTCTGGACAGGAAACGGTGATGTTGGTAAGAATGACAACCCCGTGTGTGACCACCGCTAGGCTGCTGTGGTAACAGCATTCCTGCGCCAGCTTAACGAGCTCAGGGAGCTGCGGAGGAACTGAGTACTGTTTGACGGCAATGGTCCCAGAGAGCGTGGAGAGGACGGCCAACATTCCCAGCTTCAAGCCGATGTAAGGGCTACTCTGTGCACACTCACACATGGTCTGAGTGCATTCCCTGCTCCAGAGGTGAGGAGTCTTCTTGGCCAAGAGCATCAAGTCCTGAATTGCCAGCTTCTTCACTGCTTTTCTGGGGTCATCTTTCAAGTAGTGGAAAAGGAGCTGCAACTGCTCAGGGATGTGGATGAGAGAGGAGGCGGCCAGCTGGGTGAGGGTGTGCAGGGTGACGATGACCATGGGGGCGGAAGGGTACGAGCTGAGCAGCTGCTGTAGAAGCTCTCTGCTGCCGGAAGCCAGGCCGGCGTCGTGGTGCATGTGCTGCATCACAGGGATCAACTTCAGCTTCAGGTCTACAGGGGTGTCCAGGCCTTGGATCATCTCCCCGACCTTGTTGGAGATGGCAGCCGCAAAGTCCTTGGATCGTGCAGAGAACCTCGCAGCGGCGAATATGGCCGCCTCCACCTCTGCGTCGTCGCGGGAACCCAGACCTTGGCGAACGCTGTGGTGGACGTTCTTCCTGTCTGGGATGATGTAGGCCAGACTACCGAGCATCCTGAGGGTGATGGCTCTGGCCACGGAGTCGTTGCTCTGGATGACAGAAAACACCCGATTGACAAACTCGTCCACGTTGAGGATCTTCTCAAAATGCTTCTCGCTCTGCTGGGCGACCTTCAACACTTGGAGGCGCAAGAAGTTGTTCCCGAGTGAAGTGAAGACGTCCGCCAGCTTGAGAAAGGCGGAGTTGACGAGGAAGGGGAACGGGTACTTCTGGAAGAGTTTGGGGAAAAGCGCGACGGCCTCGCACTGCTGTCCGAGGTTCCCGGACCTCAGTCCTTTGTCCAGCTCCATGAGAGCAGAGTTGGCGTCCAGCTCCTGTTGTCCATGACCGGCCATCGACGGGAACGAGTGTTGAGGTGAAAGCAACATCAGTGTTTGTGTGTGTCTGAACTGCACCTCAAACTGTTTGGTAAATTCTAATTTCACAAGGCCTGAAAGCTTCTGGTCATTAGATTCACTGTGACGAACCCCTTGCCTCTTTACAGGGACTAATGATGACGTATGCCTTCCTGTATTATGAGGATATGTTGTAGCCATAGCTGCTCGCTGAAGAGTCACCAAGTGCTTAGTTCATTATAAGGTTGAAAGAGTTGTATGTTGTGTTTTTACCAGATCCCATGCAGCAGGTGATGTGAATCATCATGATGTATCGATGACATGCGTCTGCCTATATATGGTGCTTTGCTCTAGCTGCTAGAGCCCCATAAATGGGAAGGACTGTGTAGACCGGACCCCAAACCAAGACTAATCTGGACCCATAATCCTTATGAATGGGTCCAGTTGCACTTCACAGGCATTAGCAATGCCCGATGGGAACGCATACCCCCGTTCAGAGCCATTTAAGGAGAGTTGTGTCATCTCCGTTGACTTCATCGGGCCATGTCTTCTACATAGCCTTCTATTGGCACTGAACCAGTCGTTGGAATGCACTGGAGTCTAAACTAGAAAGTGTGGTTGCCGTGGTCCCCTTTCAAGTCAATGGGGAAAATGTATTCACTAATATTTTAATGGCCAAATATGGAGATCCAAGAGTCAGTTACATGACCCTTTCATGCCCATATATGGAGATCTCTGATGTCATCAATATTAAGCCAATATCTTGGAATGTATACTGTGTCATTCTCATGTGGTCTATATATGGACATACTCTGTCAGTCTGAAGTGGTCTTTGATGTCAGACATGATGATCAAATCCGGGAAAAGTTTATTTAAGGTTAATGGAGAAAATGTATTCAGGATAAATGTATATAAATTAAACTATAAAATGTATCTCTTAGCAAAATAGCATGCATGCATGTCCGGACGAAGCCGGTTGATTTGACATAATGGCCCAGGCGCGTGCCACCAAAAAGACGTTTACTTGAAAGATGGAAGATGGAATGGAGTCGGTGTTGGTTGCCCCCACTTATGAGCGTTTGTCACAGGTTGGCGTAAACTCTCCGATACAAGGCTCTTCCCCGTGCAATAGCTGTTGTACCCATTGTACCTGTAAACAATGCTGTTTTCTAGTTAGTGTGGTTGCTATGGGGCTTTTAAGCCGTGACATCATTTTGTAGGCAGAGGAGAATCTGCCCCCAGAGCATTTTCTGTACCTCGCTATTTCAAAAAACGACGACTAAAAAATAACGACTAAAGTATAATTCTAACACTTTCCTTTCAACAACAAAGAGAAGAAAAATGTGTAAATAGTAAAAATAGTAAAAAGATTCACGGAAACTGGGGGCAGAAATTCTCCTCTGCCTACAAAATGATGTCATACTTAACAGCCCCATAGGCAACCAGACTTGTTCTAGGTCAGAGAACTTTATATAAGGTAAACCTGTTTCCAGTTAACCTCCCAAAAGTCTTATAGAGTTTTATAACCTTTTCTGTAACCCCAAATGTCTATTGAGTTCAGTGGACACTTTCTGTCCCTTATCTGATTGGACGATATCATGTCAAATCAGACAGGATTGGTCATGCTTCACTTGACTTCACAATCTAATATAAATGGTAAGACGGAATTCATTTCCCAGCGGATTCCTCGAGACTCGCATCAGTACCATTATCATAATAGTCTATGACACCAGTATTACATCATCATTTTGTTTGGCAAAAATAGCCGATCTACAAGCTCACAACACGGTGCACCGTGTCGCAACAACACGCACAAAAAAGGAAATCATATTTACTTCTTTGGCCTACTTTGACCTGCTGGCGGCACAAGACCTGGCCCTGATTGAGGTGATGAAATCACGCCCGCACGCAAGCACACACAGTTGGAGTTGGACAAGATTTTTTTTTTTCAAATGGGGATCCATGCACAGCCAAATACATATCAATACGGGGGTCCTTGACATTAAAATGATTGAGAAGCACTGATTTAGACGTTGCAGAAGAACAACGAGTCCTTGAGACATTCTGGGGTTTCGGAGCTGCCTACCCGAGGTCTTCAGGAGTGACATCACAGAGGAGTATCTCCACAAACCAAACGGTAGTCATCACCATCACCATCACCTTGCATTCCTGGAGACAGAAAACATAAATAAAACAAAACATTAAATAAAACAAGCCTACAAATCACACAATTCACTGACAGAGCTTACCCTTGACCAGTGTGTCTATCCTTGACAGACTAACATTGATTGTTTTTGTATTGATACGAAACAAAACAAATCAATCTTGGTCTGTTGAGGCTAGACTGCAGCATTCTCTCACTCTCTGAGACGTTTCAAAGTTCTCCAGCCATCCAATCCCTGCTAAATCTCTGCTTTCCTTGTCGGGTTTCATGAACATTACTGTCTTGTCCTATAATGTGATGGGTTTCATGAACATTACTGTCTTGTCCTATAATGTGATTTCTATTGTATGCTGTTATGTTGCTTAATATGGCTTTACTTTGAAAGACAGAAGTACCCATATAGATGAAAGGCCCCCTTAATTGAGTGGAGGTCACTGTGACTAGCAAAGGCAGGTGTGTGATTTTGTTGATTGCACTAGTCAGGAATCAGCTGTGTAGGCTCACAAACAGCATTCTTGTCAGAAGCAGTACAGAAAGTGCATCTCTTCTCCTCTGTGTCCAGTTTGATGCAGCACAGAGAGTGCATCTCTTCTCCTCTGTGTCCAGTTTGATGCTTTCCATCTTACCTTCTACATATCCTCACCAGGAGGCAATGCCGTGAGTTATAATTCATGTGGACACTATAATTTCATGTTGCATTTATAATTCATGTATGCATAATTAAGAGAATAAGTTAATGTTAAAAAAGGTAATTCATGGTTATTTGGTATTAAAATGATTGTATTAAAAATATTGTATTTACAAGCTACTGTAAAGCAAACCGGACAACATTTGATGTTGTATTCTTTGTGTATTGTTTATTTTCAGTTTTTACTCCATGACCTGTATAAATGGTGAAGAATCCTCAGTAAAAGGACCCATGATCTTACTTCACGATTCTGTCATTCTTTTTATGGGAAGTGGAGTTTAGCTCGCTGTTGAGCTGAAGTTAGAGAACACTTTAGTAGGAACAGCACAATTACACTTGTGCCATCTTCCTTAAATACTGTATGTTTTATTGGTTACAGCATGTTTAGACTACCAGAGGCTGGAATGAAGAATCTACACAGGGTCTAATAACGCCAGGGCTTCCCTGTGCGTTCTGTAACTGTGTAACTTACTGTAGCTTTGGATAGATATGGCAACTTTGTGGACTTTGTGGACAAAGCACTATAGACCTTTTACACAGCCGCCATTTTGACTTACCGTACCGTAGACGAGTACCCTATCGGGACATAGCTCGGACGGCGCTGATAGCCTATCCTTTCAATTAAAGTCATTTTGATTGATTGATTGATTGATTGATTGAATTTGTATTCACATTGTAAAGGTACAGCAGTACAACAATATGTTTCAAAATCACTTACGTAATTTAGACGATTAAATTAATAATAAAAACCTGTGTGGAGTTTGCATGTTCTCCCCGTGTCTCCTAGGGTTGATACCCTCACAAAAACATGCACGTAATCCTGGTCTCAATAATGCCTCCCCCTGGCCAGCCGGGGCGCCTGATGGAGGGGAAAGGAACTGGTTGGAATAACGTGTTCCTTCCACGCGCTACGTCCAAACCAGGGAAATCCCCACTGTCAGGTGAAAAGAAGCAACTTGGACTCCTCATGCATAGAAGGAGGCATGAGGTCAGTCCGTTGTCTCCCCAGGCGCGGCAGAGGGAGAGCAGAGCCCAGGATTACATAGGCAATTGGCACTGGGTGAAAAAATGGGTTACAAAATTGTGGGATAAAAATTATTTAAAAAAAAATAATAATAATAAAAACCTATTTTAATATGCAGGGCCCCCACTACATATTAACCCATTTATACACACACACACACACACACACACACACACACACACACACACACACACACACACACACACACACACACACACACACACACACCAGTCAGAGTGAACTAACTGACCAGCTCTTCTCCTCCAAGGTAAAACAGGAGAAGTGCAGACAGTGCAAGCACAAGAATGAAAGAAGTCAATAAAAAGCAAACAGAAAAGATTTTCAGCCTGGATTTAAAAGTCTCACTTCTTTTAAATCCAGGCTGAAAATCCTTGTAGCAGACCTGCAGTTTTCTGGGAGGTTCGGATCTGTGGTGCTTGGGGGCTGCCAAAACCATTTATCTGAGTGGTGTTTTTAGACTAACTACTTAAAACATGCTTATAAGGATCTTAAAAAGAATGAAGATTCTAACTGCAATGGGGAGTTAGGGAGGCAGAAGAGTCTGGGACATGTCACACAGACCTTGGTAAAAGGCAGTGCCATTGTTGATTTTGAGAGCAAATTTGGAATTTGTTTTAGTCATAGTCTTTTGAATAAAATTCGGTTTAGTTTTAGTTACTATTTGTAATGCCTGATTTTACGCTGAAAGTAGCTGGGTCAAAGGCTCACAACGTTTTGTTGGGGATGGGTATCGTTCACCTTTGAATCGATATGATACCTTTTTCGATACCTTGGAATCGATACGATACCCTTTTCGATACCATTTTCGATACTTTTTATTTAGAGGTGATGATGATGATCACACAGTGTGGCGGAGAGTATAGACGTTGGATAATCATCATAATAATAAACATTATAGGCTATTGTCGGCTATTTTCCACAGTAACGAGTGTAGCCTACTAAAGCAGTCATTAAACTCTCAGTAGCCCAACTGTTACAGATGCGACCGGCCAGGGGTGGCCGGTCGTTTTTACGTGAACCGATACCCTACGTGTCGTGCTGCGACACGTTGTGAGCTTGAAGATCTGCTATTTTCAGAGCACAACACCCGAGTGCAACCAAACATAAAATGACTTGTCTTTTAATTCTACTCTATCTCTTCTCCGTCACTCGTTCAGAAAGCAGGCCTGAGAGGTACCGCACCTCATCATATCAGCAAGTGTGGGTGTTGGAAGTCCGATGATCTTGGAAGCAATACGGGTACAGTTTGTTTCTGTAAAGGCATGGACAGTATAGAAAAGAAACATGCTGAGCAATTGACCGAATTCACGTTACGCAACTTCCTGGTGCTGACGTCACGGTTCAAGGGTTTCCCCTAAAAGCCCATAGAGTTAACACAGAAATCGCAAATTTAATGCAATTTCTGAATAGTTGAGTATAAAATACGGCTAGCATGATCAAGAACACAAGATAGTAAAAAGCACAAAGCGTTATAATTTACTTTACCGTTCGAAATAATGATTTGTTGGCTTTAAGTCCAGCAATTTCTGTGTTATTTTACCCTGACGTCAGCACCAGGAAGTTGCTGAGAAATTTGCTGAGTGCGCCTGCGCGTCTATACAACAGAACAGGTTGAATTAGAACTGCACTCTGTCGAGGTGCCAACTTGCGGCCTGTGCACAAGTAGGCCATGTACCGCCCGCTATGGCCTACTTGTGCGTCAGCAGCGCATGCCATGAGGTGTGCCCACCACTGGCATCACCAGGAATGCTGAATGCTCCAGTGTGGGTTGTTTGAATGAGCAGTTCTTTTGTTTTGTCCACATTCAACTCTAGATAATTGTCAGTGCACCACCTTTTATGAGTGTGGCAAAACACTATTCGAATCCAAATTGGAGTGTTCGGTGAAAATGTATCAGATACAAGCTCACAATGAGCTGTGGTGTTGTCGGTGGTTTTCAGCAAGGATTTTTGGTGTAGAGGGGGAAAAAGGAGGGGGTCTTTTTTTTATATAGGGCCTATATAAGTGGTGTCACTTTAAAATTGAACCACTTTAATGATTATTTTCTACTTTAGCTATGAACAAATTGCAGATATATATATGAGCTTGTAGATCTGCTATTTTTGAAACATCATGAAAATGTTTGCAAATCTTTGAATATGCATGTTTTAATGCAATTCATGGAAAACACATTCAAAATACTGATTTGATGCTCATATTAACCGTATAAGAAGTATCAAGTTTATTTTTATTTTCACATTCATTCCATAAATTCCATAGGACTAGACCACACATGAACAAAATGACATAACTTGTGACGGGTATTGTCCCTATTGAGTGAAAGATTTCTAGAATAAATAAAATATTTAAGGTGTTTTTTAATTTTACATTGTAGTTATAGAGGACAATTATAAGGTATTATAGATCCTTTTGGGCTCTCAGCTCAAACAGCAGGTGTTGGACTGTATGAACAACTGACCACAAGGTGGTGTAAGGCACCCAGAAAGAACAAAGCTTACTCAGCTTCCCACAAAAGCACCATGAGCTCACTACGCATTACGCACACACCAACTTTCCCAGAAAACCAAATAAAATATCAAATGGGATTGAGCAGGGGCGTCACAAGGGGTAGTAAAGTGGGACTGAGTTACTAGGGCCCAAGGTGGTGGAGGGGGCTTAATTATTTTATACTTTAGCTATTTTTGAAAAATCGTGAAAATGTGTGCAAATCTTTGAATATATGTATTTTTTAAGCGAACATTTGTAACTCAAATTTTGCTTCTGGGGGGTCCCTGGAACGAAATATTATGAGATGGGGGTCCATGGCCAAATACATATCATTTTGGGGGGGTCCTTCACATGAAAGGGTTTGAGCTCCACTGACATCGAAACATAGATTTTTTCAAAAAACCTTAGAAGGATTTGAAATATTCAAAGATTTTCATGATTTTTCAAAAATAGCAGATCTACAAGCTCGCAGCGCGGCACTCGGTGCCGCGCTGTGAGCTTGTATATCTGCTATTTTTCAATAGTTAAAGCACAGGGGCCCCGCAGTGAATCCGGGCCCAGAATTTGGTGCGACACCCCTGGGATTGAGAGATCCGTAATGGAGGGGTTGCTCTGAGCTGAGACATTCCGGGGCCCATATAGGCCTACGTGTTCCCTTCCAAGTCTGCCTCGTTTCCATTTGATCAAGGGCAAAGCGGACAGTCACCCCTGAGGTAATTGTACTTTACTTGAGTGTTTCCAATTTCCAATAGGCCTACTTTTATTTCTACTCCGCTACATCTCAGAGGCAAATGTTGTAATTTTACCCCACTACAGTTATTTGAGAACTTTAGTTACTAGTTAGGCTATTGTAGATTTGGATTATTATTACAAAACATTCCTACCACTTCAGCCCTACACACACACACACACACACACACACACACACACACACACACACACACACACACACACACACACACACACACACACACACACACACACACACACACACACACACACACACACATATATATATATAGGGTGTCGCTCCATTCCGACATGTCACCACTCCGAAATTGACTTCTTATTGTCGGAGTGGCGACACTTCCATAAAGGTTAAGTTTAGGGTAAGGGTTAGAGATTTTTTTGGGCCATTTGAAAATAGCAGATCTACAAGCTCACAATGAAGCTATTTTCCAAAAAAAATGCATTTTGAACTTGTGAAGTGGGAAATGCTGCACAATGAGTCCTTTTACTTTTGGTACATCAAGTACATTGATACCAATAATAGTTTTACTTTTACTTGAGCACATTTAAAATTCTGGCCCCTATTTTCTACATTGCAGTATTGTAGTGTTTCTACTTTGCAGTATCGATACTTTTACTTCAGTAAAACAATTGAGTACTTTCCCCACCACCGCAAAGGCCACGCCTAAAAACGTCACCACCACCGCGCGAGGCTCTCTGGTCAGTGATGTCGTAGTCATGGCAACGACGGCCGGCTCTCCTCCTCGTGTCCGGCATCGCCATGGCGATGCCCTCTGACCTCTGGCCGGGGGTGTGTGGGTGACCTCTGGCCCGAGGGGTCATGGGCTGAGGTCAAGGGGTCGCGCCTCGCTGGAGGACAGTAAAAGCACTTCGCTGATTGGCCATCATTCGTCCTCTGGATGCCCTCATCTATATAATTAGTGTATTGACCAGCTTTTGCTTTTTTTCTCTTTCACACAATGTCCATAACACCTCTAGCTATGCAGCCTCCATACACTGTGTGATGTTTATGTGTTTGCTGTTTGGAACAGAGAGAGGTCCTCTGTTACTGACATTTGCACATAACCCTTATTTATTGACTATTTGCACAGCATGGACACTTCACACCAGGGGTCTTCAACGTTTTCAGGCCAAGGACCCCTTAGTTGAGAGAGAGATGAAAAGGTTTACTAAGATAATAAAATCAAGTGTAAAGTTCGCCAAATCCTCATAGACATTACATTGAGCTAAAGGTTTCTTGACATCAGTAGAAGGTGAAATATAGCGACATCTGCTGGGCCATTAATAGGAACAGCAACTTCAAGAAGAACCCGGAAGTGTGTTCATGTCCAGCGAACGAAACTTGGTGCCATCCCACAGAACGTAGCGTCAGTTTACGGATCCATTCACTGCAAAGTCCTGAGTCATTTGCTTTAACTCTGACATTGTGCAAAATGGAGTATTTGGTTCCAGTTTGCACAATATTAGAGTTAACCCCTCTTTGCCATGGGTCTGTACCTCTCCACTGTCCTGTCCTAGCAGCCAAAGGTATGGCTCCTCCATACCTCCAAAACCTGATCAACCCCTACAACCCCACTCGTTCACTCAGATCAGCCAACACAGGGATGCTGACAGAACCCTCACTAAAAACCCCAGGACAAAAATCCACTCGTCCTAGACAATTTGCCCTCCTGGCCCCCAAACTGTGGAATAAACTCCCTGTCGCACTTAGAACTATACTGACTCACTCCCTAGCTTCCGCCGTGGACTGAAGACTCACCTGTTCAGACACAACCTAAACCCATAGCACTACTGTACTTACACAAAGCTAGATAGCATTTTTAGATTTTAGAATTTTTTTTTTACTGATTAGGTGTGTGGTCTACCTATGTTATTGTTTTTCTACATTGATATTCCTATGCATTTGTTATATTGTTGTTGATGTACTGACACTATCTAGCTTATTATATTGATGTATTACCTGCTTATTGTAAGTCGCTTTGGATTAAAAGCGTCTGCTAAATGCCAAACTGTAAATTGTCCTAAAAGGAGAAGCGCATAACTGTCAAGAAAGAATAAATGTCAAGAAAACAACAACAAAGATAATAAAATGTAAACATTCCACCTGTGATTTGGGGGGGTGTTGATGTGTCAATTTGGCATGGTGAGCTGAAGCAGCAGGTTGATGCCGGGGGTTAAATTAACCGCCACGCAGGTGGTCCACGAGGGACCCCCGCTCGGCGCAGCCTCACCACGGACCCCCCCTCCCCTCCCCTCCCCTCCCTCCCCTCCCTATACCTCCGGTCCGTCCGTCCTGGTGATGTATCCCTCAGAGGAACACCACCTGTCAATATCTCTACATTAATTTGAGGGACTGCACGGCGGCCCGGGGAGCATGCGTGCACCGGAGGGGGAGGGGGGAGGGGGAGGAAGGGGCCTGTGAAAGGAAGCAGGTAGGTATGGGGGGGGGGGGGGGGTTGGAGGGAAGGGTGGGTGTGGGGGGGTAGCTAGCGGCACGTACAAGACAAGGACATACGAAGGAGAGAGAAAGAGGGAGAGAGAGAGAGAGAGAGAGAGAGAGAGAGAAAGAGGGAGAGAGAGAGAGAGAGAGAGAGAGAGAGAGAGAGAGAGAGAGAGAGAGAGAGAAAGAGGGAGAGAGAGAGAGAGAGAGAGAGAGAGAAAGAGGGAGAGGGAGAGAGAGAGCCGGCCAGAAGGGAAATGAGAGGGGAAAAGCGTTGAGGCGAGGGGGGGTTGCATGTGGGGGGGGGGGGGGGGGGGGGGTGAAGGACGGCAAGAGAGCGATGGCGAGAAAAGAGAGAGAGGGGCCGTGTGTGTGTTTAGTCCAGGGGTCTTCCATGTTTTCAGGCCATGGACCCCTTAGTTGAGAGAGAGAGAGACGAAGCAGGGACCCCCACAACCTTTTTGTAGATTCCATAAACTTTCATCGTTTGACAGCACAATCGTCAGTGTATTTTGGATTCATGTCAATTTGTGTTTTCAGATGTTTAACCACTTAAACCGTCAACACTTAATAAACTTGACCTTTCACTCTGTACTTAGTCTGCTCTTTTCCCCCTCTACACGAAACCTCTTTGTCGAAAATAGCCGATCTACAAGCTCACAACGCCTCGCAGTAGATCGACTATTTTCTCAGATTTTCTTAGATCTGCTAAGTTCTCAGAAATCTGAATATGAACATTAGGGTACAAGTGGTTAAAAAAGGAGAAAAAAGGTTTCTATCACACAAAGATTTGGAGGACCCCCTGTACTAACTCTGAGGACCCCCTAGGGGTCCCGGACCCCCTGTTGAAGACCCCTGGTGTAGTCCATTGTCTATACTTCTTATGCACGCCGTTCGTACCGCAATTAAGCATCAAAACATGGAACCTGAAAGCTCGTTGTCCAGAACGAACGGCTCTACCTTAAAAGTCAGCAGTTATCCTTAATGATAATGGCTGTTTGAGTGCCTGGCCGGGGGGGGGGGGGGGGGGGGGGGGGTCCATCACACTCCGGCCATCACATCTTTCGGACCCTCTCTCTCTCTCTCTCTCTCTCTCTCTCTCTCTCTCTCTCTCTCTCGAAGAGGGGACAAACGCCGGACGCCGGTGATTTATGCCGAGGAGAAGTGCAGTTGTTCTCTTATACGGTCGGAGATATTATGGTCACCTGTCCTTTCCTGACCCCTGCTAAAAGACTTCCGTCCGGTGGTCCGGTGGGGTGGGTGGGTGGGGTTTGACCGACAATAAAAATGATGCCTTGTTCAATAACCGTCCCCTCCTCTATTACCCATCCATCCTCGGGACCCCCCTGACCTCTCACCCCTCAACTCTGACCCCATGTGGCAGGGAGCAGATTACACCAGGGAATAGCAAAGCCCCCCCTATGACATCTCAACCCCCTCCCACTGACACACGTTAATGTCAGGGGACCGCACGTACTCCCATTAAGACTACCATCTTTTCGAGCGGTCGGTCTTACACGAAGGAGCTAAGCTCCAACATCTAGCTTTGTCCGCTCCCCCCCAAAAATGTCCAGGCTCCAAAAAAATCCGGGCCCCAAAAACCTTTTTCAGGCCCCCAAAAATCCAGGGCCCCAAAAGATTTACAGGCTCTGAATCTTGGCACAAAGCACTCAAAGTGTGTTGTACGCCCATCAGGGTCACATTGGCCCAGATACACAGGACGATTAATAAACTCATATAAATAGCACTGCTCACTTCACACTATACGGTATAGGTGTGATTTTTGAAGCGGTGAAAGCCGCTTCCAATGAGTGGCTTTGTGTGTCCCATGTCCATATATGGTCATTTCAGTCCAGAATAAACAGGTTTTTTCAAAAACAAAATGTGTGTCCCATGTCCATATATGGTCATTTCAGTCCAGAATAAACAGTTTTTTTTTCAAAAACAAAATGTCCGTCACCTCATGTCCATATATGGTCATTTCAGTCCAGAATGAACAGGTTTTATCTGTCCCGTACGTCCAGAATATCAGTCCAGAATGAATAGGTTTTTTCAAAAACAAAATGTGTGTCCCATGTCCATATATGGTCATTTCAGTCCAGAATGAACAGGTTTTATCTGTCCCGTACGTCCAGAATATGTGTGTAGTGTCCGTCCCGGTCTGATGATTGGATACTTTGAGGATTGGTCAAGCTTCACATGACAATTCGGCCCTCCAGATAAAATCATTCATTCATTAATTCAGAATATAAAGAATGTACAGATCACAGAGTTCATAACTCTAGAACACATAGAATAACAGTTCACCGCTTCACTTCAAACCGAGGTTTGATTTTTTGCTTAAGTAAAAGTAAAGGCATAAGTCCTGTGTTCAAAAACTTTCTTGAGTAAAAGTATAAAAGTATTGGCACCAAAATAGGCTATACTTAAAGTATCAAAAGTAAAAGTATCTTCTTAATATCAGGTCCATTTTCTTCAAACTTTTTCAATCTTATCAAAAATAGCGGATCTACAAGCTCACAGCATTCATGTGAGATTGCAGATTCAGCATTTTTTTTTTATAGACAAAGGGTGCGTTAGGAAATGCGCACTCAACGCACTGGTGTGCCATGTTGTCATTCGTTTATTTGGTGCACTTGGTGCGTTGTCGTTCAGAAATCCAGTGCGCTGCGCACCGGTGTGTTGAGTACACGCACTCACCAACCCTACTCAGAAGTTGGGGTTTGACGGTGTGGTGCGTCAGTGCGGTGTTCTGATTGGTTGGTTTTCATGGTCATGTCTCGAGCGCTTCTCAGCTGTGAACAATGGAGGAAATTATCACAAAATGCAGCATTTGCTGCTTAATTGGTCATTTGGGCTTCATAGTTTCACACGCATCAACGTGTAAACTAACAGCAGGTATGCCAATGTTAGGAATTACATCTCCTTTCAATAGCGACGTTACGTTAGCAACTGCTGCTTTTCAGAAAGTTTTCCGACAGAAAAAGCACACAGCTTAACTGGTTGTTTGTAAATAAGCCACACTGAACGCACTCTACAACGTACCGCCCACTGCAGCGTGATTATGGATCCCACTGGGAAAGATGGATAACCACGCCCCGGACTCATTTTTGAAGCTTGTGATTGGCTGAACCGGACGTAGGGAGCGCTCCGTTGTAGTCTCTTGGACCGCGCGAGGTGCACCAAAACCCAATTATCATTGCGTTTATCGTGCGCTTGCCCAGGCCTTACGGCCTGGGCATAAATATAACGATTGCATTCACCTGCGGCGCTCGGGGGCGAAGAGCAGGACCAAGGTCCGCTGGCCTTCGCGCCGCTTGCAATGTCGTGGACAATAACTGTGAAAACGAGCGCTCTATGCCGTTTCCACTAATCTTTCCCAGTGGGATCCATAATCAGGCCCCACTGCACTCTACACTACACTGAGCACACACCCGGTGCGCATTTCCGAACGCACCCAAAGTATAACATGGGTCTTAAAGGGATAGTTCACCCCCAAAATGACTTTCTATCAATTACAAACCCCACATGAAGCCTTGAATTCATGGAGATCATTGTGTTTTGGTCACATTCCTAAACCAATAATTTGATCAAATCAACGAGTCTCCATTGAGTCGACTCTGCTGGTTGATCAAATTATTAGCTATTGATAGAAAATAAGCAATGTTTGGGGTGAACCCTTTACTCATACATTCAACCCCTCATCTACTGTGCACATATAACCCAAACTGCACATAATTCGGAGCACATATGTAGGCATATATATATATATATATATATATATATATATATATATATATATATATATATATATATAGGCAAAGACTAGTGTTATGTAATTATAATCTAAATCTACAGAGTAACTAACTAGTCGTCAAATAATTGTTGTGGAGTAGAAGTATAAAGTATATATTAAAACACATTGGAAAAACTCAAGTATAAGTATATATAAGTACCTCAAAATTGTACTTGAGTACAGTACTCGAGTAAATGTACCCAGTTACTTTGCAGCGATGAGCGCAGGTGCTCTCTCTCTCACACACACACACACACACACACACACACACACACACACACACACACACACAGCTCTGTGCCGTCTTGTCTTCCCAGGTTATTGACGTATCTGATTAGCTGGGTCGCATTGGATGTTTATTAATAGTTTTTTTTTTTTAAACATTGAATAGCGTTCTGGTGTGTCAGTCAGGACAGGAGGCCTGGGGGACACGGAGACAGCGGCCATGTTTGACATCATCCTTCTAACCACTCCAACATCCAACCCGGCTCCTGTTTCATTTAATAAAGGAGCACAGTCACAGTCATTACTTCACTCATAGGACTGTCACAATTGTTGGCATAATCGCTTAATCGCAATTATTTGAGATAATCAGGATATCTTTTTGGCATAATCGGCATAATCGCTTCCACGTTGAAATAATATAAGTAAGTATAAGCCTTGTTGAAATAGTGGAACTAGCAGATCTACAAGTTCAAAAGTAAGACTAGATTAGACTTTATGACTTTGTCAGGCAATAAAATAAAAACAATGCTGTTTATATATATTTTTACAAATTTGACAAATTGAAGTTATTAGGAGACCAATCTTAACAAGAAGCAAAACCATAGCCTATTTCAAACATTCTCTTTGAACCTGGATCATCACACTGTGAGCGATGTCTTGGAGTTTAGAATATTCTGCTACACGACCGAATGTCTGTCTGTCCTATGGTGACATCACTGATACTAAACAGTGCCCGAATTTAACAGTGCCCAAATTTGGAGATGACTGACATCACTGATACGTCTGGGTTCCCCAAAATTACTTCTGAGACTCCTACATTCAATCTAGGGGTGCCACAATACTGAACCGAACCGGTATACCGAACCGAATGGCCCTGTACCAAACCGAACAGCCCATACCGAATGAACCGAATTTCTTTATTTGTTTTGGTTGTGGCTACATAAAAACATAATTTTAACTCTTTCTGTACACTTTTTTGGAGAAAATCTTCCTCCTAGTATAATCATAATAACTGATTATCATGTTTTAGGGGGAAACAAATGATTGCGCCCCATCTTTAAAATTAACTGAACATTTTGGATTCTTTATTTTTTTTCATTTTACATTTTTACTGTACCGAAACCGTACCGAAATTGTGAGCCAAAAACCGAGTTACGAACCGAACCGTGGGCTGACTGAACCGTGGCACCCCTTATTCAATCCCTCATATAATGTGCACACCCCATAACCCAAACTGCGCATCATTTAGCACACATATATGTTTGAATGGGCAAGGACTATGTTCCTTTATAGAGTAGAGAAGTCCTGGCGTCACTCCTTCATCCCCTGGTTCCCGAAAGTAAATTCTCTATGGAGAATATAACATCTTAGAAACGTCTCATATAAGAATCGTGGTCGAAAAATAAACAAACTGTCTGTGATGTCGTCGGGGAGGAGGTGGCTCTGTATCGTTTACGATAGTCAGTCACTACATATTTGATACAGTCTGATTCTCGCCAAAACATTACTAATTCGGCGGGCGGTAACATTATAGCGTTTTCTCGCCGTCAGTTGATTCTTCAGATCCATGTGAATTAATCTGCTGAGATAATTTGTTTATTTTTTGGAACACGATATGAAAAAAAGTTTATGGGAATTCAGAATGGGAGGAAAGCAGCTCCACTTCACACCGCGACGCGGCAACTCCACGGCAGCGCTCTGTAGATTCGTCTACAAAAGAAAATTAAAAAAAAAAAAAAAATCTCCATGAATTCAAGGCTCCTGGCCTGGGTACTGATTCCTTATTCCTTTAAGCACAAAATTGTTCTAAATCATTTGGGAAATGGCACAAACCCCATCGCTCTATAAGCGCAAAACCCATTGCTCTATAAGCGCAAAACCCATCGCACCGTGACGTGGCGTGAGCTTGACATTTCTTTTCTTTTTTAAGATTTCACCAATAATTTTAAAAACTGGGACACCATGGGGGTCAACGTGGTTAATGTAATATTTTAATTAAAACGTGATTTAATTGATTTCATCAGGGGGACATTTTTCGTGGTGCTTTTCCATCTTTCAAACACAACACACCCCCTGGCTGTTTACTATGAGCAGGCTTATTGGTGAGTGATTTGAAAGGGGCCTGGAGGGGAACTATTGGACGAGGCTTGTTGCCTCAGTGAGTTCCCCAGCCGTTAGAGGAATTCTTTGGAAGCGATGGTCTGTTAAGTAACTCCACCACATAGAGAGAGCCTCAATCGTTTTTCCACCCTACTTACACCAATGATTTTCTCTTTCTTCTCTCCGACCACCATAACTTGCAAACATCGGCCATATCGCGTTTAATTGAAATCGGGAAACGTTTAGTTATGTTCAGAAGGAACGTATATAGCCTACATACTGTGTATGATTGCAGGTGTGTGTTCACGTGTGCGTGTCCGTCCATGCGTTGGTTTTTTCGCTCCGAAAGGATTTCCAGATTTTCCAGCTCTCCTCCTCGCAATCCAGCGGGTTATTTGTCATCTGCAGAATAAAGGATTTTTAAAAGTCAAGCCAGGGCCCACTCCCCACTCCCTCCCTATCCGTCTCTCTCTCTCTCTCTCTCTCTCTCTCTCTCTCTCTCTCTCTCTCTCTCACTCTCTCTCTCTCTACCCCCCTGACACTCGCCAGAGCAGATCAATAGCTTATTGATCAACTCTCTCTATCGCCAACCCAGCAGACTAATCACCTTAACACCAGCCCGGCTCTCTCTCTCTCTCTCTCTCTCTCTCTCTCTCTCTCTCTCTCTCTCTCTCGCTCTCTCTCTCTCTCTCTCTCTCTCCCTCCCTTGCTCTGTTGCTCTGCTCTTGCTCTACCTCCCCTTGTGCTCTCTCATGCGCACATGCACGCACACACACACACACACACACGCACACACACACACACACACACACACATACACAAGCGTGCGCACGCACGCACACGCATACACACACACACACTAGCTTTTCTGCAGTCATAGCACTCACACACACAGCATATTATTATATATAAGAGTAAACATGCAGCATGCTTAAATTAACCCAACTTTAAACCACGTCCGTCCGCTCATTACATTTATAATTTGTCCCTACATAATGATCGGCACGCCAAGACCGAGGAGGCCTTATTTATTCTAGATAAAAGAAGGACATTTCCTATACTGGCAAAGCACAGCGCCCGTCATCTAGCTCTCATTTCTCTCTCTCTCTCCCCTCCCTCCATCTCTCTCTGTCTGTCTTTGTTCGCGGGCAGAATCGATAGACTGTATGAAACCGGCATATTTCTCTGCCTCCTGCTGTAGAGGACGGTTTAAATCTGTACATGTCTGCTTTGGTTAAGAATACTACATACTGTACTTTTACATGTTTAATGCAATCTGCAACGATACCAGATGAATGATCATGACGCCTTATGAACTTCTCCGGAAGTAAAACCTCTTGGTATTCCTGTCACTTCTTTTGGGTTTAATTCATCAGTTACTGTTTTTCTCTTGCATTCTGCAGTCGATATGATTATTAGTGCAACGCATGCTGGCTTCTGTGTGTACCGTCCATCACTATACAACATGTTACATACCTGTTCTATGTATGTACCACCACTATTAGAACATGTAACGTACATGTTCTGTGTATATCACCGCTATAGAACATGTAACATACATGTTCTGTATGTACCGTCCATCCCTATAGAACATGTAACGTACATGTTCTGTGTATATCACCGCTATAGAATATGTAACATACATGTTCTGTATGTACCGTCCATCCCTATAGAACATGTAACGTACATGTTCTGTGTATATCACCGCTACAGAACATGTAACATACATGTACTGTGTATGTATCACCGCTATAGAACACAATGTCTTTCTCAGGGACACCTCGCCGGGAATCGAACCTGGGACCTTCTGCTTCCAAGACGGGCAAAGACAATTAAACCGTAAATCTTTCAAGTAAGCAAAATAAGTAAACAAAACTCAGCGATGTCTTTTAAACTTCCAAATTATACAGTGTATGGTGCATCTTTCCAAACAGTTATTCAAGAGATGTAGTGAGAATATTTGTAAGGGTCAGGGTGTCTTGATAATCTGGATCATTTATACATGTTGTGTGAATTCTAGGTGTTATGTTCAAACCTGCTCGCAGCATGCAGAGCTCTGAGGGTGGTGTGGAGTTTGCATGTTCTCCCCATGTCCCCTAGGGTAGGTACCCTCACATAAACATGCAGTAATCCTGGTCTCTATACTGCCTCCCCCTGGCCTGATGGAGGGGAAAGGAACTGGTCTCTATACTGCCTCCCCCCGGCCTGATGGAGGGGAAAGGAACTGGTCTCTATACTGCCTCCCCCTGGCCTGATGGAGGGGAAAGGAACTGGTCTCTATACTGCCTCCCCCCGGCCTGATGGAGGGGAAAGGAACTGGTCTCTATACTACCTCCTCCTGGCCTGATGGAGGGGAAAGGAACTGGTCTCTATACTGCCTCCCCCTGGCCTGATGGAGGGGAAAGGAACTGGTCTCTATACTACCTCCCCCCGGCCTGATGGAGGGGAAAGGAACTGGTCTCTATACTGCCTCCCCCCGGCCTGATGGAGGGGAAAGGAACTGGTCTCTATACTGCCTCCCCCCGGCCTGATGGAGGGGAAAGGAACTGGTCTCTATACTGCCTCCCCCCGGCCTGATGGAGGGGAAAGGAACTGGTCTCTATACTGCCTCCCCCCGGCCTGATGGAGGGGAAAGGAACTGGTCTCTATACTGCCTCCTCCTGGCCTGATGGAGGGGAAAGGAACTGGTCTCTATACTGCCTCCTCCTGGCCTGATGGAGGGGAAAGGAACTGGTCTCTATACTGCCTCCCCCCGGCCTGATGGAGGGGAAAGGAACTGGTCTCTATACTACCTCCTCCTGGCCTGATGGAGGGGAAAGGAACTGGTCTCTATACTGCCTCCCCCTGGCCTGATGGAGGGGAAAGGAACTGGTCTCTATACTACCTCCCCCCGGCCTGATGGAGGGGAAAGGAACTGGTCTCTATACTGCCTCCCCCCGGCCTGATGGAGGGGAAAGGAACTGGTCTCTATACTGCCTCCCCCCGGCCTGATGGAGGGGAAAGGAACTGGTCTCTATACTACCTCCCCCCGGCCTGATGGAGGGGAAAGGAACTGGTCTCTATACTACCTCCCCCCGGCCTGATGGAGGGGAAAGGAACTGGTCTCTATACTGCCTCCCCCCGGCCTGATGGAGGGGAAAGGAACTGGTCTCTATACTGCCTCCCCCCGGCCTGATGGAGGGGAAAGGAACTGGTCTCTATACTGCCTCCCCCCGGCCTGATGGAGGGGAAAGGAACTGGTCTCTATACTGCCTCCTCCTGGCCTGATGGAGGGGAAAGGAACTGGTCTCTATACTGCCTCCCCCTCGTCTGATGGGGGGGAAAGGAAATGGTCTCTATACTGCCTCCCCCTGGCCTGATGGAGGGGAAAGGAACTGGTCTCTATACTGCCTCCCCCCGGCCTGATGGAGGGGAAAGGAACTGGTCTCTATACTACCTCCTCCTGGCCTGATGGAGGGGAAAGGAACTGGTCTCTATACTGCCTCCCCCTGGCCTGATGGAGGGGAAAGGAACTGGTCTCTATACTGCCTCCCCCCGGCCTGATGGAGGGGAAAGGAACTGGTCTCTATACTGCCTCCCCCCGGCCTGATGGAGGGGAAAGGAACTGGTCTCTATACTGCCTCCCCCCGGCCTGATGGAGGGGAAAGGAACTGGTCTCTATACTGCCTCCCCCCGGCCTGATGGAGGGGAAAGGAACTGGTCTCTATACTGCCTCCTCCTGGCCTGATGGAGGGGAAAGGAACTGGTCTCTATACTGCCTCCTCCTGGCCTGATGGAGGGGAAAGGAACTGGTCTCTATACTGCCTCCCCCCGGCCTGATGGAGGGGAAAGGAACTGGTCTCTATACTACCTCCTCCTGGCCTGATGGAGGGGAAAGGAACTGGTCTCTATACTGCCTCCCCCTGGCCTGATGGAGGGGAAAGGAACTGGTCTCTATACTACCTCCCCCCGGCCTGATGGAGGGGAAAGGAACTGGTCTCTATACTGCCTCCCCCCGGCCTGATGGAGGGGAAAGGAACTGGTCTCTATACTGCCTCCCCCCGGCCTGATGGAGGGGAAAGGAACTGGTCTCTATACTACCTCCCCCCGGCCTGATGGAGGGGAAAGGAACTGGTCTCTATACTACCTCCCCCCGGCCTGATGGAGGGGAAAGGAACTGGTCTCTATACTGCCTCCCCCCGGCCTGATGGAGGGGAAAGGAACTGGTCTCTATACTGCCTCCCCCCGGCCTGATGGAGGGGAAAGGAACTGGTCTCTATACTGCCTCCCCCCGGCCTGATGGAGGGGAAAGGAACTGGTCTCTATACTGCCTCCTCCTGGCCTGATGGAGGGGAAAGGAACTGGTCTCTATACTGCCTCCCCCTCGTCTGATGGGGGGGAAAGGAAATGGTCTCTATACTGCCTCCCCCTGGCCTGATGGAGGGGAAAGGAACTGGTCTCTATACTGCCTCCCCCCGGCCTGATGGAGGGGAAAGGAACTGGTCTCTATACTGCCTCCCCCTGGCCTGATGGAGGGGAAAGGAACTGGTCTCTATACTACCTCCTCCTGGCCTGATGGAGGGGAAAGGAACTGGTCTCTATACTGCCTCCCCCCGGCCTGATGGAGGGGAAAGGAACTGGTCTCTATACTACCTCCCCCCGGCCTGATGGAGGGGAAAGGAACTGGTCTCTATACTGCCTCCCCCCGGCCTGATGGAGGGGAAAGGAACTGGTCTCTATACTGCCTCCCCCCGGCCTGATGGAGGGGAAAGGAACTGGTCTCTATACTGCCTCCCCCCGGCCTGATGGAGGGGAAAGGAACTGGTCTCTATACTGCCTCCTCCTGGCCTGATGGAGGGGAAAGGAACTGGTCTCTATACTGCCTCCCCCCGGCCTGATGGAGGGGAAAGGAACTGGTCTCTATACTGCCTCCTCCTGGCCTGATGGAGGGGAAAGGAACTGGTCTCTATACTGCCTCCCCCTGGCCTGATGGAGGGGAAAGGAACTGGTCTCTATACTGCCTCCCCCCGGCCTGATGGAGGGGAAAGGAACTGGTCTCTATACTGCCTCCCCCCGGCCTGATGGAGGGGAAAGGAACTGGTCTCTATACTGCCTCCTCCTGGCCTGATGGAGGGGAAAGGAACTGGTCTCTATACTGCCTCCCCCTGGTCTGATGGAGGGGAAAGGAACTCGTTGGAATAAGATGTTCCTTCCGTGCTACGTCCTGCCGGGGAAACTCCCCCCTGTCAGGTGTTAAGAAGTGGCTTGGCCTCCTTATGCATTGAAGGAAGCGAATGTAGCATCCAGGATTATAATCAAGGGCAGACTTAGTATCCGGCTTGCAAGTTGAGGCAATATAGGAAGAGACTTCAAGAGAAAGTTCATATGAATGGCTACTAGTTTCGCTGTTTTCCCCCCTGCTGGTACCAAAAGGTATTATGTGCCATTGAAGTGAATGGGCTTTTTGCCAAACTTTACACTTGTTTGTATTACCTTAATAAACATTGTCATGAATACTTTATGGTTCCAGTCACTAGTTTAAAGTCTTCTTCCAACACAATGATATGCATTTTGTTAAAATTATGGTCCCATGTGTTTTAAAATTGATGATAAAATAGCGTATGCCGTAGGAGGGGCGTGGCTATAGCTTGATGGACAAGCTCCCAAGCCCTGCTCTGTCCCAACCAATAGAATCCTGGTACCATTTCCATTTTCAGGACAGGATGTAGAAAGATGGCGGCATGCACACGCTTTGCTAAATATGCTTCATTTACCATCTGTAGAGTATATGGGTGTAGCTTTGTTCATCTCTTTTATACGGGCTATGATTATAATAGACAATTGACACCGGGTGAAAATAATGGTTTACAAAAATCATGGGATAAGAAAGAAAGAAGAATATTCAACACTGTCACCACATAACGTCTTCATTACAGTCAGGAATATTCAACACTTTCACCTCACGACAGGGACGTGCTGGCCATTGTGAAAAGAGGGACAACTCCCGAACGTCCGGTTCATTCCCAGCCGGTCCAGGGCGGCCATTAGGGGAAAAAGATTTAAATAAAATGTCGGCCTTCATTCCATTTTGGGGGCTGGGCGGCCAACAAAGTAAATCGTCACTGTCGGGCAGAAACCTCGTATCTCCAAGTTTCAAATTTGTAAATTTTTTTGCAAAGCAAAGCCCCGCTTCATCATACAAGGCTGTCGCACAAAAGTAGTGAAAACAGCAGATCTACAAGAGCACAACGCCTCGCGGTGCAAGGCGTTGTGTGCTTGTAGATCGGCTGTTTTCACTAGTTTAAATCATTGTGGGCTCGCCTATAAGGCGAGCACACTTTAGATATTGTCATTATTAGTGTGGTTGCCCTTACAGGGCAACACACTATAGTTCTAGGGAAACTTTATTCTTTCTAGGGTAACCAAAAGTTTGACGGCTTTCTTCGCCCACAGTTTTTGCGCCACACATTCGCGCCATATGTCAAATCGACCGGCTTCATCGGGAATCGTGTGCTATGATTTTGCTAAGAGAAAAATTGTATAGTTTAATTGATATGAATTTATTAGTGAATTAATTTTCCCCATTGACTTATAATGGGAATAGCAAAAACTCACATTCAATTATTTTCTCTCTCTTAAACCATAGGGTCTAAAGTTTCAAAACTTGGAGAGGAGATTCATAATAATTTTAAGAATTAATTAAAAAATAATTACATCATTCGGCCACATGGTGGCGCTATAACACCCCACTTTACGTTTTGCCCTATAACTCTTGAACCGTAGGTCGGAAAATTAAAATTATTTTTTCCCTGGATTCCTTGGGTCATGACGCATCTCCCTATATAGGCCACGCCCATTTGCGTCAGGATAGATTTTCCGCCATTTTGAATTTTCTTCAAAACACACTTTTTGCTCCTTTTCCTACATATTTTCTCCAAATGTCACAAAAATTGGTACACAGGATCTCTGGACCCATGCAATAAACATATTCAAGCGATATTTCGATAGTCCATACCGTTCGTCCGGAACAGGCTTACGAAGTTAGCAAGAGGGGCCCGTTTCGCCAAAAATAGTCATAAATCAGAAACGAAACATCCAGTCAACACCAAATTTTAACCACAAGTTGCGGGTGGGATATTCAACAAATCCCCAGAAGCATTTCCACTTCAACCCTTACGGGGCGCCACAAATGCGCAAAACGTAACCGTTTCAGGCCAAACCCATTGACTTATAATGGGAATAGCAAAAACTCACATTCAATTATTTTTTCTCTTGCAAACCATAGGGGCTACAGTTTCAACACTTGGTGAGGAGATGCATAATGAGTTCAAGGAATAAATAAAAAATATTATTGTCAGTCAGCCTCATGGTGGCGCTATAACAGCCCACTTTACGTTTCGGCCTGTAACTCTTGAACCGTAGGTCGGAAAATTAAAATTATTTTTTCCCTGGATTCCTTGGGTCATGACGCATCTCCCTATATAGGCCACGCCCATTTGCGTCAGGATAGATTTTCCGCCATTTTGAATTTTCTTCAAAACACACTTTTTGCTCCTTTTCCCACATATTTTCTCCAAATGTCACAAAAATCGGTACACAAGATCTCTGAACCCACGCGATAAACATATTCAAGCGATATTTCGATAGTCCATACCGTTCGTCCGGAACAGGCTTACGAAGTTAGCAAGAGGGGCCCGTTTCGCCAAAAATAGTCATAAATCAGAAACGAAACATCCAGTCAACACCAAATTTTAACCACAAGTTGTGGGTGGGATATTCAACAAATCCCCAGAAGCATTTCCACTTCGACCCTTAGGGGGCGCCACAAATGCGCAAAACGTAACCGTTTCAGACCAAACCCATTGACTTATAATGGGAATAGCAAAAACTCACATTCAATTATTTTGTTTCTCGCAAACCATAGA
Source organism: Nannobrachium achirus (assembly GCF_963921795.1). Taxonomy (NCBI): domain Eukaryota; kingdom Metazoa; phylum Chordata; class Actinopteri; order Myctophiformes; family Myctophidae; genus Nannobrachium; species Nannobrachium achirus. The sequence goes on from NC_137814.1 coordinate 7,955,326, forward strand.
GGCTACAGTTTCAAAACTTGGAGAGGAGATGCATAATTAGTTCAAGGAATAAATAAAAAATAAAATTGTCAGTCAGCCTCATGGTGGCGCTATAACAGCCCACTTTACGTTTCGGCCTGTAACTCTTGAACCGTAGGTCGGAAAATTAAAATTATTTTTTCCCTGGATTCCTTGGGTCATGACGCATCTCCCCATATAGGCCACGCCCATTTGCGTCAGGATAGATTTTCCGCCATTTTGAATTTTCTTCAAAACACACTTTTTGCTCCTTTTCCCACATATTTTCTCCAAATGTCACAAAAATCGGTACAGATGATCTCTGGACCCATGCGATAAACATATTCAAGCGATATTTCGATAGTCCATACCGTTCGTCCGGAACAGGCTTACGAAGTTAGCGAGAGGGGCCAGTTTCGCCAAAAATAGCCATAAATCACAAACGAAACATCCAGTCAACACCAAATTTGAACCACAAGTCGCGTGTGGGATATTCAACAAATCCCCAAAAGCATTTCCACTTCGACCCATAGGGGGCACCACAACCATGCAAAACGTAACCGTTTCGGTCCAAAACGCATTTTTCAGGGTGGACGACCCTCTCAAAACGAAACACAAACGTTCTCAGGGAGGCGCGTCACCCGCCGCTCGCGCCGGGGCGGGGCGGCAACCACACTCGCAATTTCCCAAATTGCACATTTTCTAGTTAGTGTGGTTGCCCTTACAGGGCAACCACACTATAGTTCTAGGGAAACTTTATTATTATTATTAGTGTGGTTGCCCTTACAGGGCAACACACTATAGTTCTAGGGAAACTTTATTTTTTTTTCTTTATTTATAGTGTAACCAAAAGTTTGGCGCGAATCTCCTCCCACAGTTTTTGCGCCACACACTCGCGCCATATGTCAAATCGACCGGCTTAATCGGGAATCGTGTGCTATTACTTTTCTAAGAGAAAGGTTGTATCGTTTAATTGATATGAATTTATTAGTGAATTAATTTTCCCCATTGACTTATAATGGGAATCGCAAAAACTCAAATTCAATAATTTTTCTCTCGCAAACCATAGGGGCTACAGTTTCAAAACTTGGAGAGGAGATTCATAATAAGGGTAAGAATTAATAAAAAAATAATTACATCAGTCGGCCACATGGTGGCGCTATAACACCCCACTTTACCTTTTGCCCTATAACTCTTGAACCGTAGGTCGGAAAATTAAAATTCCTTTTTCCCTGGATTCCTTGGGTCATGACGCATCTCCTCATATAGGCCACGCCCATTTGCGTCAGGATAGATTTTCCGCCATTTTGAATTTTCTTCAAAACACGCTTTTTGCTCCTTTTCCTACATATTTACTCCAAATGTCACAAAAATCAGTACACATGATCTCTGGACCCATGCGATGAACATATTCAAGCGATATTTCGATAGTCCATACCGTTCGTCCGTAACAGGGTTCCAAAGTTAGCGGGAGGGGCCAGTTTCGCCAAAAATAGCCATAAATAACAAACGAAACATCCAGTCAACACCAAATTTTAAACACAAGTCGCGGGTGGGATATTCAACAAATCCCCAGAAGCATTTCCACTTCGACCCTTAGGGGGCGCCACAAATGCGCAAAACGTAACCGTTTCAGGCCAAAACACGTTTTTCAGGGGGAACAACCCTCTCAAAACGAAACACAAATGATCTCGGGAGCGACGTGACAACATAATCGCCTTGTGAAACTGGGGCGGGGCGGGCAACCACACTCGCAATTTCCCAAATTGCACATTTTCTAGGTCTTTACTTACTGGAGTAACCTTTTTTTCGGCGCGAATCTCCTCCCACAGTTTTTGCGCCACACACTCGCGCCACATGTCAAATCGACCGGCTTGATCGGGAATAGTGTGCTATTACTTTTCTAAGAGAAAAGTTGTATAGTTTAATTGATATTAATTTATTAGTGAATTAATTTTCCCCATTGACTTATAATGGGAATTGCAAAAACTCACATTCAATATTTTTTTTCTCGCAAACCATAGGGGCTACAGTTTCAAAACTTGGAGAGGAGATTTATAATGATATCAAGGATTAAATAAAAAATAATTTCGTCAGTCGGCCTCATGGTGGCGCTATAACAGTCCACTTTACGTTTCGGCCTGTAACTCTTGAACCGTAGGTCGGAAAATTAAAATTATTTTTTCCCTGGATTCCTTGGGTCATGACGCATCTCCCCATATAGGCCACGCCCATTTGCGTCAGGATAGATTTTCCGCCATTTTGAATTTTCTTCAAAACACACTTTTTGCTCCTTTTCCTACATATTTTCTCCAAATGTCACAAAAATCAGTACACATGATCTCTGGACCCATGCGATGAACATATTCAAGCGATATTTCGATAGTCCATACCGTTCGTCCGTAACAGCCTTCCAAATGTAGCGGGAGGGGCCCGTTTCGCAAAAAATAGCCATAAATCCGGAACGAAACATCCAGTCAACACCACATTTTTACCACTAGTCGGGGGTGGTATACTCAACAAATCCCCAAAAGCATTTCCATTTCGACCCATAAGGGGGCGCCGGGCAACCACACTCGCAATTTCCCAAATTGCACATTTTCTAGTTAAGTGTGCCTATGCATAGCATGGGACACTTATTGTTCTCGCTCATATTTATTTAGGTCTTTCTTTCTGTCCATACTTTTCCCCAAAGTTTGGCACGCTACTCCTCCCACAGTTTTTGCACCACACACTCGCGCCATATGTCAAATCGACCGGCTTACGCGGGAATGGTGTGCTAGTAACTTGCTAAGAGAAAGGTTCTATAGTTTAATTGATATTAATTTATTAGTGAATTAATTTTCCCCATTGACTTATAATGGGAATCGCATTCAATATTTTTCTCTCGCAAACCATAGGGGCTACAGTTTCAAGACTTGGAGAGGAGGTTCAAAATGATTTCAAGGATTAAATAAAAAATAATAGTGTCATTTGGCCTCATGGTGGCGCTATAACAGCCCAGTTTACGTTTTGGCCTGTAACTGTTGAACCGTAGGTCGGAAAATGAAAATTCTTTTTTCCCTGGATTCCTTGGGTCATGACGCATCTCCCCATATAGGCCACGCCCATTTGCGTATGGGTAGATTTTCCGCCATCTTGAATTTTCTCCAAAACACACTTTTTGCTCCTTTTCCTACATATTTTCTTCAAATGTCTTAAAAACCGGTACACATGATCTATGAAGCCACGCAATAAACATAGTCAAAGGATATGTCGATAGTCCGTACCGTTCGTTCGTAACGCGCTTCCAAAGTTAGCGGGAGGGGCACGTTTCGCAAACGATAGCCATAAATCACAAACAATAGGTCGAGTCGACACTGAATTTCAACCACAGGTCGGGGGTGGCATACTCAACGGATCCCCAAAATCATTTCCACTTCGACCCCTAGGGGGCGTCACAAACGCGCGAAACGTAACCGTTTCATGCCAGAACGCGTTTTTCACGGGGACCGACCCTCTCACGACGAAACGCAGACGACTCGGCGTACGGTCTCACAGTCCAAACCGCCGCACAAGGTCGCGCATTTAGCGAGCTGCAGGCACACTTGTCAAAATTGACCCTGTCAATTCTAGTTTCTATACTATACTAGTCATATCAAGTTCTCCTCAAAACTTCGGTTCCTTTCTACTCCTACATACTTAGTGAGAAAATGAAAATAAAAACATCAATGTGTTCAGTTTACAGTGGCGAAGTGTGCTATTATTTTTTATAGCAATCGGCCAAATGGTGGCGCTGTAGGAAGCCTTCGAAAGTGCGATCTTTGAACAGGTATAGCTCATGCTGTGTTATACATACAGCCATGAAACCTGTATACACTTATGCGTCTCCTCATGCCGAACAACTTTTACCCTCTAACTTTTGACCTCTGACCTTTAGGTCTCCCACAATTCGGAATTATATGAAAAACAGTAAAAATCTATCTCCTCCTGGGATTTTTGCGTCAAGTGCACAAAACTTTTTTCACATGAACTTTGAACCTATATCTACACAGGCTATGTGGTGAGAAGTTTGTACGTTAAATAATGATTTTTTAATAATTCAATATATATCGCGGTTTTATGCAAATTATTCTTCGGCCTCTAAATCATACATGCAAAGTTACACGTTCATGGCATTTGGCAAAGATGTGGAGGGTTAGTCAAAGTATCACTGAAACCAATTTTATTCCAATCGGCCAAAGGGGGGCGCTATACGAAGCGTCTGAAAATTCAAACTTCAAACAGGCATAAGTCATGACTCGTTTCGTTTGAAGACATGCAACTTGTTACACGCGTGCTTTGACTCAAGCGGAAGACATCTGTGTCGTTGTTAAGTAAGCTCCGCCCTTCGATTTTCCGCCATTTTGAGCAGTTTGTAAAACGCATAAACCCGCTTTTATTCTGGAATTTTCGCGTCACGTGCACAAAACTTTTTTTATGTGAACTTTGGACCGATATCTAAAGATCTGTCAGATCGGATTTCTTTAACATTGAAACATGCTTTTTTAAATAATTCAAACAATATTGCATTTTTATGCAAATTATTCTTCTGCCTCTAAAACATACATGCAAAGTCACATTTTCATGACAAAATAGTGTAGAGGGTTAGTTCAAATATCACTGAAACCAATCTTACCCCAAATGGCCAAAGGGGGGCACTATATAATTTTGAGCAGTTTGTAAAACGCTTAAACCCGTTTTTATTCTAGGATTTTTTTTGCAATTTGCATGAAACATTCTACACGCAATCTAAGGACCTTTATCTAACATGCCTATGAAGTGCACACAAGAAAATTATAACATAATAATAATAAATATAGCTGCAAGCAGCGATAAAGTGTCCAAAGCCAAAAACACCTCAAATCATGAACACAGCCTGGGATGTGCGTGAAATCTTGCAAGCACATTCCCAATAGGTCAAGGAACAGATACCAACCTTCTCACATTGGCCTGTTATAGCGCCACCAGCGGGTCAACTTTTGCATAACACATTTTTGGAACAAAATGGACCAATCTTTGACGTCAGTAACGTCAAAGAGAGCACTGCCTGCGATCTTGACATTTTGTGCTTTTATAGCCATTGTTTTCTGGCTTGAAGCGAGCCCACAATTGTTTCGAAGGAACAATATTTTTCTAGTTTTTAAAATGGTTTTGGACATAACAAGGTTTCCACCCGACAATGACGAAATATAACTCATGTAATTGGCCCACTGGCTTGTCACTTGTCATGATCTTAAATGGCAAATCTTTGAGTAGCAGCAGCGCTATAGAGAGAGATCTATCTCTATAGCGCGCAATGAGGGCCTCTCCAACTCTTCTTCCCGGGCTGAATCAGGGGCCCAGCACGTCCCTGCCTCACGACGTTCTCGTTGCTGTCAGGAATATTCAACAGACTGTTTTCCTGGAAGCGTTCAGACCCAGCCAGGGGTCTTCAACAGGGGGTCCTGGGCCCCAAGGGGGTCCTCAGAGTTACTACAGGGGGTCCTCCAAATCTTCCAAACATTTTTATATTAACAACTCGAACCCTAGCGTTCATATTCTGAGAACTGTAGCCAAAAAATAGCAGATCTACGCTCACAACGCCTTGCGCTGCGAGGCGTTGTGAGCTTGTAGATCGTCTATTTTTGGCAAAGAGCTTTGTTGCAGAGGGGAAAAAGAGCAGACTAAGTACAGAGTGAAAGGTCAAGTTTATTAAGTTTTGACGGTTCAAGTGGTTAAATATCTGAAAACACAAATTGACATGAATCCAAAATAAACTGATGATTGTGCTGTCAAACAATGAAACTATATGGAATCTATGAACAGGTTGTGGGGGTCCCTGCTTCATCTCTCTCTTGACTAAGGGGTCCTTGGCCTGAAAACGTTGAAGACCCCTGCAATAGACTGTTTTCCTGGGAGCGTTTAGATCCAGCCAGGGGGCCGAGGAGGGCCCAGTGATGTCCGATGCATCCCTGGCGGCTATACGTTTACGTTGCGTCCAGCGCATGGTTTGTGGAGCACCTCTTCCTGACATGCTGTCACTCTGCCCTCTGTAGCGGCCTGATAAGAGTTTCCCATCCAGGCCTGCAGGGATGTGATGTGCAGCAGATAATCCCCCTCCTTCCGGCCGACCTCTGACCTCTAGATACCGAGCGGTTAAGAGAGCATATCGTCGCTGGGGTGGACCGGGTGGAAACCTTGTACGTCCAAAACCCTTCGTTTTGTTTTTAGCAGTTCAAAGATGATTTAAACTAGCGAAAATAGCCGATCTACGTAAGCACACAACGTAGATCAGCAATTCTCACTAGTTTGGTGCGACAGTCTAGTGTGATGGGCAGGTATTTAGTTTACGAAAAAGCGTCAGAATGTGAAACTTGGAGATACAAGGTTGTCTGCCCGACAGTGACGATATCCTCACAGTTTATAGCCTTGAGATCCCAGCTGACATGTGACACACACAAACACACACACACACACACACACACACACACACACACACACACACACACACACACACACACACACACACACACACACACACACACACACACACACACACACACACACACACACACACACACACACACACACACACACACACACAAGTGGTTCTCAACCGTATTCATTACACTTTGATATGCATTGATTATAGGCCACGGACCCCCGTATATTATCATAATTTATTAGCTCTGGCATCCCAATCTACACTGTAAAATCATCAGTGATAATTTAGGCCGTTAAAAAACGGGTAGGTGTCGTTGTCATTTTCGATTTGCATCAGCTCTTCAGATTTTGAAAAATCTTGAAAGTGTAAAAGTTGAATACATCTGATTTGATTTGATTTGTTTTGTTTTTAACACAAATGTTCGCGTTGCGAGGCGTTGTGAGCTTGGCGATCTGTTATTTTCACAAGATTTATCATGCGGAGCCTGGTCAACTGTTCCAAGTGCTTGTCAGGGTGGGGATCGAGTCCCCAGTTAGAATATGATTATTTTGGGGGGTCTTGGCCTGAAAAGTGGCAGGCTATACTGACATATGACTGATGTCACACGCTGGACTCATGGAGCCAGAGAAGTCACAGAGCCATGTGGATCCTGGTCCAGGTGAGTGATGGGGAATTGGACACAAACGCAGAGTTCAAGAATGCCAACAAAACGGTGTGCCCGCTGGCCTACCGGTCCAGGCGCATAGCATACCACATAGGCTCATTGTAGCCTTACAGTGTTGCTGGTTCGGTTACACACATAACATTTGTTCTACGTCCCAGTATTTCGACGCAGGTGAATGTTAACCTGGTGAAATGCTAACCTGCCGACGCTGGTGAATGTTAACCTCTATGCCTAAACCTAACCCAAACCCTAAGCTCAGTAACCCTGATGCTGATGAGTAGCTAACCTGCCGACGCCCGTAGTCAAAATAATGGGACGTAGAGCGAGATCTCCCCCTTCGAAACAGTGCTATTCCGACCACTAACCCAGTCAAACTAACGCTGGTGAATGCTAACCAGTCCCGATCCGACTACCTTTGCTGTTTGTCACTCCCCATCTCTTTCCCCATGTCCTGTCAGTCTACTGTCCTATACATATCCTATCAATAAAAGGCATAAAAGCCCCAAAACAACAACAAAAAGAAAAGAAAAGAATACCAACAAAACAGGCTAAAATCCAAAACAAAGGAAAACCAGCTAAAGGGCAAAAAGCCAAATGGATAGCCTACCATGGACTGACAAAGAACACATTAAACAGGACAGTACTTACTGTACACACAAGGAGAGGATTACAAACAGGAGACACCTGGGAGGATTACAACAAGCACAGCAGCCCTATTGGAAAGACATCAGGCCTCTTCCTTAGTTCCTTCATGGCTGCTACCAATGATACTAATGAAGGCTCTGTTCCATTCTGCTCAAACAGAGTCAGTGTTACCAATGATACTAATGAAGGCTCTGTTCCATTCTGCTCAAACGGAGTCAGTGTTACCAATGATACTAACGAAGGCTCTGTTCCATTCTGCTCAAACAGAGTCAGTGTTATCAATGATACTAACGAAGGCTCTGTTCCATTCTGGTCAAATAGAGTCAGTGTTATTGCGACCGTCAGGGAGCAGTTTACTATGAAAACCTCCACCGGCCGTCCGTCCGTCACACGTCACACGTCACACCTTTGCCCTGCTCATATCTCCGCATCAGTATGACATCACACCACATGTGTACACAAACCTTTGTGTACGTTGCTGTGGCAACAGCCTGTTGTTGCTGGTTTGTTAGTGTACGTTAGCAACCACCTTAGCAACCATGGTTTTACCCTAGCAACCAACTGTTTACCCTAGCAACCAACTGTTTACCATAGCAACCATGTTTTTTTTACCCTAGCAACCAACTGTTTACCATAGCAACCAGATACACAGAGCAGGGATCTCCATATATGGGCATAAACAGGTGACATCACACTGATGTCAGATACTCAGTGCAGGGATTTCTCCATAATATATGGGCATAAAAGGGATTCTGTTAGGGATCTCCATATATGGGCATAAAAGGGATTCTGTTAGGGATCTCCATATATGGGCATACAAGGGATTCTGTTAGGGATCTCCATATATGGGCATAAAAGGGATTCTCTGTTAGGGATCTCCATATATGGGCATAAAAGGGATTCTGTTAGGGATCTCCATATATGGGCATAAAAGGGATTCTGTTAGGGATCTCCATATATGGGCATAAAAGGGATTCTGTTAGGGATCTCCATATATGGGCATAAAAGGGATTCTGTTAGGGATCTCCATATATGGGCATAAAAGGGATTTTGTTAGCTGTTAGTGATCTCCATATATGGGCATAAAAGGGATGCTGTTAGGGATCTCCATATATGGGCATAAAAGGGATTCTGTTAGGGATCTCCATATATGGGCATGAAAGGGATTCTGTTAGGGATCTCCATATATGGGCATAAAAGGGATGGTATCCCAGATGATGCCCTGTTAGGAGATCCACACTAACAGAATCCATATATGGTCCTACCGACAGCTGCTATAAGCCAACCCTGGTGATAAGGTCTGAGTCGAAGAAATGCTTCTTTCCTGGCAAGAATTGCCCCTTTATACTGTAGGGCTCGTTTGTGTATTGTATGACATCACGCCACATCATCGGCTGAGGACTGTGTGATGTCATCATATCTCCATATATGGAGACATAAGTTGCTCATGCCCAAATATGGGCTGGTGAGGTCAGATTTAGTGTGATGCGTAGGTTATCTCCATATATGGAGATTCAACTTCAATGAGTAACCATGGCAAACTGTCAACTGCCCGTATGTCTTGATAATTGGTAAAACAAACTTTTGGCCTATTTGTGGAGATAAGCGACCAACGGTCGCTTATCTCCCGATTATGGAGTCTTACTGGTCAATGATACTAATGAAGGCTCTGTTCCATCCTGGTCAAACAGAGTCAGTGTTACCAATGATACTAATGAAGGCTCTGTTCCATTCTGGTCAAACAGAGTCAGTGTTATCAATGATACTAATGAAGGCTCTGTTCCATTCTGCTCAAACAGAGTCAGTGTTACTAATGAAGGCTCTGTTCCATTCTGCTCAAACAGAGTCAGTGTTATCAATGATACTAATGAAGGCTCTGTTCCATTCTGGTCAAACAGAGTCAGTGTTACCAATGATACTAATGAAGGCTCTGTTCCATTCTGGTCAAACAGAGTCAGTGTTATCAATGATACTAATGAAGGCTCTGTTCCATTCTGCTCAAACAGAGTCAGTGTTACTAATGAAGGCTCTGTTCCATTCTGCTCAAACAGAGTCAGTGTTATCAATGATAATAATGAAGGCTCTGTTCCATTCTGCTCAAACAGAGTCAGTGTTACTAATACGGGGGCGGCATAGCTCAGGGGTAGAGAAACTGGTATTAGAGCACGAAGGGTATAAATCCCGAAGGGTTCCCAGTTCGAATCCAGGCTCCCCCTGAGTTAATGTCGAAGGGTCCTTGGGCAAGACTCTGAACCCCTAATTGCCTCCGGTGAGTAGGTTGGTGCCTTGCATGGCTTCCTCCGCCACCGGTGTATGAATGTGTGTGTGAATGGGTGAATGTAATGCACAATCTATGTAAAAGCGCTTTGGATTAAAAGCGCTATATAAATGCACCATTTACCATTTACCATTTAATAAAGGCTCTGTTCCATTCTGCTCAAACAGAGTCAGGGTGCTGATATTGTTGCATGTTGGCTCACTGGAAACACTCTGCTACACCAGTGGGCCTCAAAGTGTGGTCCAGGGACCCTCGTGGTTCCTTAAAGGGGGGGTTCCACATGGCCCCTTGCGGGTGTGTAACTCTGAGGGTGTCATAAAGGTTCCGTTTGTACTTGGGGACCTTAATTAGCTGTGGAACCTAAACACTGAACATAGAACTGTGTAACATAAACACTGTGCAAATGTAACCAAATGTCATTTTGCACACTCTCAGACTCACAAATGGAGTCAATTAAAACATAACTTCACTGTGTGTACAGTATAGACACTGAGTGACTAAAGAGCACATCCTTCGGATTTATAGCATTCTTTAATTGTTTCAAATCACAGGTTTGGGGTGAATGATTTTGCAAAAGATAGATGTCCATGTATTTGTTTTTAATGGTGTGTAGTATTAGAACAATACCTATGCAAGGTTGTGTAAACAATGGTGACACGAGCAGGCGCGCGCACGCACGCACGCACGCACGCACGCACGCACGCACGCACGCACGCACGCACGCACGCACGCACACACACACAGACACACACACACACACACACACACACACACACACACACACACACACACACACACACACACACACACACACTTCAGCAGAGCCAGAATTGATTGACTATTCTGTCTCAATACATCTCTCCTTCTGTTGCTTAGCAACGAGTGTCCCAGTGGATATGAATGCTGGGCTAAGATGCATTCCGGTGCATTCTCACTGGATAAAGAGATTTATGAATAAACATGGTCACCGATGTGTTATTAACGGTAGGGTAAGTGATACTGTTCTGTTAAAATAAGTTTTAACTAGCTCTCTATGTACTCATTGCTATAGCGTGTTTGTGCAGTAACAGTGTTAAATAGCTTTATATTGTGATAGTAATCATTGCAAGATCCCCCCCCCCCCCCCCCCAAGGAACCATCTCTCTTATGAAGAGTGTTTCCAGTGAGCCAACGTGCAACAATATCAGCACCCTGACTCTGTTTGAGCAGAATGGAACAGAGCCTTCATTAGTATCATTGGTAACTGACTCTGTTTGAGCAGAATGGAACAGAGCCTTCATTAGTATCATTGGTAACACAAGGAAGAGAGAAGAGACTGCAACTTCTCTCCAAAATGGCTGCTGTGCAAATAGCCTATTGGGGAGAAAAAGGGGTAACCTTTTTAACTTCTCACAGCCTATAGGCTACACCAGAGTAGTTCCCCAATAGGCGGCCCGCAGGCCATTTGCGGCCCACGGGGAGCTACTGTCTGGCCCACACCAACCCCAGTAATAATGGTGGTATAAGAGCAGCAACAACACTAGTATATCATCGTTGTCGGGTGGAAATCTCGTATCTCCAAATTTGTACGTTCTTTCGCAAATCATACAAGGCCGTCGCACAAAAGTAGTGAAAACAGAAGATCTACAAGCACACAACGCCTCGCACCACTGTTTTCACTAGTTTAAATCATTCTTAAAATTATAAATTCAAAACGAACGGTTTTGGACATACAAGATTTTCACCCGACAACGACGAAAACTGTCGCTGGAGTGGGAACGCCACCGTCGCCCCCTGCAATGTTGTGGCCCTCGGCTTGGTACCCTAGACATGATTCAATGTTGTGGCCCTCGGCTTGGTACCCTAGACATGATTCAATGTTGTGGCCCTCGGCTTGGTACCCTAGACATGATTCAATGTTGTGGCCCTCGGCTTGGTACCCTAGACATGATTCAATGTTGTGCCCTCGGCTTGGTACCCTAGACATGATTCAATGTTGTGGCCCTCGGCTTGGTACCCTAGACATGATTCAATGTTGTGGCCCTCGGCTTGGTACCCTAGACATGATTCAATGTTGTGGCCCTCGGCTTGGTACCCTAGACATAATTCGGCCCTTGGGGAAAACTATGGGGAACCCTGGGCAACACCATACAGCCTGCATTCCCCTCCAGGGGGTCGGAAGGGAGACTTGGCGTTGGTTCATGTCTGGATTGAAGCTGGCACCAAACAACCCCGAAGTCCCTTCATAAGGTTGAAATACTTCCACACAGTGCTCCGCTGTCATATAAACCATGTCCCCAAAACCTCCGTGACAATAATTCCACTCTGCTGTCGGAGAGCAGCTCAATAATGTGCTGCTTGGCTTCGCTGCACTTTCCACTGCACTGGAGGTTTAACTGAAATGTTATTACAGATATTAACTGTGCTTAATTGGAGGGTATCGTTAATGGCTTTCTTTCTTGTGTGTGCTGTCAGAGTTTTAGAATGAAATTGAAACTTTTTGCAAACGTACTGTATAGGTCGCATTTACTATGAAAACCTGCAGCTCATGTCAGTCAGTCAGTCAGCCAGTCAGTCAGTCAGTCAGTCAGTCAGTCAGCCAGTCAGTCAGTCAGTCAGTCAGTCAGTCAGTCAGTCAGTCAGCCAGTCAGTCAGTCAGTCAGTCAGTCAGTCAGTCAGTCAGTCAGTCAGTCAGTCAGTCAGTCATGCCTCATGGCACGCTCCATATATGGCCAAGACAGAATTAATTTGCAAGTGTGACCACACTTGCAAATTAATTCTGTCCTTGTCCCTTTATGCCCATATATGGAGATCCCTTATGTCATCAATATTAAGCCCATATCTGGGAATGCCCATTTATGGAAATATCGTG
>NC_137814.1:7973205-7983205 GCF_963921795.1 Nannobrachium achirus
CGCAGGCACGCAGGCACGCACGCCCGCACGCACGCATGCATGCACGCACGCACACACACACACACACACACACACACACACACACACACACACACACACACACACACACACACACAAAGTTAAAACATGAATGATATAAGAGGTTTGTGGCCGTTTGTGTCGCACATTGCGGGAGCAGCCGGAGCACCTCTGCTCTCTAAACGAGGCCGCTTTCAGGGCAGAAAGCAACGGATTGGGATTGAAGTGATTGAGGATCGATAAATCGAACCCATCGATCAATTTCTAAACTCAAGAGAAACGGCTCAAAGCATCAATACGGCTGTCCAAAAAACATAACAGTTGGTTATGGATGGATTACTTTACTCGATTTATTACGAGGAGCGAGGCCAAAATAATAGTTTTAGTTTGTTTTTTATTTTGTATTCAGAAATGTTGCCAAATGTAGGCCTCAAAGAAATTGATTTATCTTATTTTATTAGATTAATAAATGTTTGGATGGTATTTTAAGAATATATGGAACGGTAAGAAGGTTCTTTTGTTATTTTAGTTTCCATCTATTAAGATTTATAGGCCTATAGAGATCTTGCAACGGCAGCGAAAACACTTGTAGGCCTATTTGTGGATCAATTTCCTGATAGATTTGTAAAAATCTAAAAAGACTATATTTTACTCTTTAGGCTTTATAAACTGAAAAGTGTGGTTATTATGGGGAAATATGTCACCCCAAAACACTTTAGCCTGCAGAACAAACAATCCGTGGTTGATTTAGAAATAAATGACAAAATGAGAGTTTGCTCAAATATAAACTTCATATATAATAAAAACCCAAGGCTAAATTTGCTTTTCATAGGCTTTGTAAGCCCGTGGCTGTTTTATCAATGAAATAACGGAAGTGTGTGTAATTGCCCTTAGGAGTGTGTTATTGTGGCGTTCATTTAGTCCCGAATGAAAATATTTTCGTTTTGGATGATATTAGTTTTCTCGTTCACGGGCATATGCTTCAGACCCAGTTGGGGGCTACAATGTAGAAGATTGTGGGCTACAAAGAGTGTGGGCTTGTGGGCTAAAAAGATAATTAAATTAAATCTTACCTTAAAATATAGCCTACAAAAATAGAACGGGGGGATGTGTTAGACAGATTCACTCACATAACCATATACACATGAACACTTGTAGCTGTACTGTTCCACAATGCGCTCTCTTTCCCTTTCACTTCACACACAGTTATATTGATCTGGAACGCCGATATTCCACCAAAGCAGTGATGGAACGGAGCATGATGCTCTGAACCCTCCTCCCCTCTGTTAAGAATAAAAACTTGACTTTTACTTTTCATCAAATAATGTCGTCGTCGTCGTCGCCCCCCCCCCCCCCCACACACACACACACACACATACAACTATTATGCTATAAATCTTTACTTTGCCACTCACTATAAAGCTCCGTGGACTTCATTGCCGAATAGCGGAAAATAGCCGATAATGTGTTGTGGTGCATTGCATGCTTTGGGGGCTTGTAGATCTGCTATTCTTGGCAATAGAGACGCCAAAACAATGGTAAGAATGTGCACCAGGAAGGAGTGGGCACCTCATTGTTACATTGTCTTTTTTTTCCTGAATAATAAAAACATATATTTATATATATATATATATATATATATATATACCCTTCAACTTCTTCTATATGCCTAAATTGACCTGGATCTGCTTTTATAGCAGCAGTTGTAGAAAAATATTAGGCATTAACTTTGGATTTTCACGTTCTCTTCCTCATCGCCATCGCCATGCTGGCTTTTTGGTGACTCTGAGAATGTACAAATGGAACCAAATGAATGTACCCTGCCTTACGAGTTTGCCTTTGCTTAACAGAAAAGTGAAGCTTTGGTTTCGCATGCTTTCAGGCGTCAGACAGACTTCCCCAGAATTGCACCTTTCTAGTTGGGTTTCATGATCCAAATAAGAACATTAATGGTGTGTAAAATCAACATCAATCTAGAATATGCCACGGATGAGGGCAATTGTCTTGCCACGGACACGTTTGATGAAACAACAGACAGTAAAAACTATATAACAGGGTCGTCAATTGGGTATGGCAGGGGTATGCTGCTGCCATACCCTGGGTCCAGGGGGGAAAATATAAGTTACTTTAAAAAATAAATCCATGAATGTCTCTTTGTCTATCTGTGCTATGTTGTTACATTACATTAAAATAACTACAAATGCAAAATTTAACAAGGTATTATAATTATATCCTCCTCATCTTGACAGAATGGTATATTCCCAGGTTCCGCAGGTCAGCTGCACAGGTGCAATGCATTATTATTGTTAATTGTGGCATGTTTACTAACATGCCAAGTTTAGCTGCACTTGAACAACCATTCCAGACTGCCATATCCAGCCCATGAAACCATAGACATTTTTGGGGAAAACACAAAATGTACTTATATAAATAAATGTATCATGCCTGTTGCTAAGGTATGGCAACATGACCAGTCATGTTGCCATACCTTACCTTTTTCTGAATTGACGCCACTGAACTATAAGGGCCCCATGTAGGCCTAAGTGGTTGCCGTTGTACCGTTGTAGACTAGGCCTACATGCTAAAATAAAAGTGAGGGGACAGACCAAACTATGAGGGCCTCCCCTGCATGCAGGTAAGTGGTTGGAGTCTTGGAGACCGCAGGCTGGTATAGGTCTATAATATATAAGGTAAGGAACGGCCGTTGGCAGGGAGTCAGCATGTGCTGCGATGTGAACACAGCGGCCGTCGTTAAAGCCAGCAAATGATGCAGGCATCAATCACCGTGCCGTGCGTCAATCAATATGCAGCGGTGCTGCCGATCCGTGCGCTGCGCGGTGCCTGGCCAGCACAACCAGCGGCATCTGTTCCCCTGCATGGCCGCAAAGCACTGCCCTCTGGGCGGCTGGCCTGGGCTCATCTATCCCCCTCATGCATGATGGAGCCCGGAGCACATTAGACTATGCACTGGAAATACATCAAAAATAAAAATGAATACAAATAGAATTCATGAATAATAAACTACCAACTGGAATTAATCTCTAGACCTACAGTATATTATTATTACACTAATAATAATAATAATTATTATTATTAGCTTATTACTAGGCCCATGCTTGTTATTGTCATATTTATGTTGTTGCAAACAGATAGCCTAATACACGCATTATTAACGTTTATGCTAAACATTAATTGCATGATGTTTAAATGATAGCTCATTCAATTGTGAGGTTTACATTTATTTATTTATTCATTCATTTATTTTCAACGAATAGCCTACTTGGGCCTATAGTAGCCTATAGGCCCACACCTGTTAGTGGTCAACACAAAAACTCTTTTTTCTTTTTGTTACAATTAAATTGTTTTATGAGGATAATGTGATAAAAATGATAGACAGCTAATATGAAACATGTCAAATACATAATCATGGTGGTTATCATTATAATGGCCTATATACAAAACACACACGTGAGGTGAACTCAGAATTGAACTTCAGTTTTTTTGGTGAACTTCCCCCTCCTCAGTGAGAGCAGAAAGGAAGAGTGTTTCCTTTCCTTCTCCAGTTCTCCTCTGTAGGATCCTAACTCGGTGACCTCCCTCACCCTCCAACCCCTAACCAGGCCCGTCATGTCATTAATCTCTGTCAGTCGATGCATCGACCCGCTTTATCACTATAAGCGCATGAATGCAAAACCATACAGTCCGTGGGAAAAGCCAGCTTTATCTGCATGGGGAGCCGTTTAGGCTATAGGGTGGTGGGTCTATCTTTCTGTGTGCAGAGCGAGATATAAATGTGTGTGTGTGGCTGGGAATGGTTGACATTATTCTGGGTCTGTCACACACACAGAGAGAGAGAGAGAGAGAGAGAGAGAGAGAGAGAGAGAGAGAGAGAGAGAGAGAGAGAGAGAGAGAACAGCAGATCTAATGCTTGTAGATGGGCTGTTTTCACTTGTTTAAATCGTTTTTAAAATGATAAATGCAAAACAAACGGTATTGGACATACAAGGTTTTCACCCGAGAACGAGGATATTTTTTTTTTTATCTCACGAGTTTCTCATCTCAAGTTTCTTTTTATAAACATTCACATATTATTGAGAAATACAGACATTTTGAAAGACCTGACACCAAATCACACGCTGACATCAAAGATAATTGGCTACTCGCATGGGCTAAGTTCCTATTAGATTTTAAAAGGATAGGATTTTTAGGTTAGATTTGTTCCATTTAATTTAAACGGGTTGTCAATAACAAACCATTGAACTGACCAAAACACTTTCTCCCCTCACTTCACATGAGCTGATATTTGGCATCTCTCAGCCAATAAGATCATTCTTTCACCATGACTGACTGTGTATCGTGCCTATCCAATATACGATACACGCGTGGGTGGGCCTGTGTTTAATAAGGCAAATGAGATATCAAATATGACACGCTTCACAGACAGTGGCGGGCCTGTGGTTTCAACCCCCTACATTTACTCAAGTACTGTACTTATAAGTACACTTTTGACTCAAAAGTGTACAGGCTATACTCAAAAGTTTTGAGTATAGCCTACTTGAGCATGTCCAATCTCCAATACTTTTACTTTTACTCCACTACATCTCGGATCCAAACATTGTACTTTTACTCCACTACATTTATCTGAAAATTCGAGTTACTTTTTGATTTTTGATTCTTATTACAAAACATAAATTACCCATTTCAGCCCTATATATATACACACACATTTCGGCCAATTGAAAATAGCCGATCTACAAGCTCACAATGCATCTCAATGCGATGCATTGTGAGCTTGTAGATCTGCTATTTGCAAAAGATTTGTATTTATACATTTTAAACATTTGAAAGAGTACTTTGTAATTTTTGTAGGCCTATAGCCTTCTTAAATACAACATTATTATGCCAATACTTTTCTACTTTTATTCAAGTACTTTTTGAATTCCAGACTTTACTCGTAACAGAGTATTTCGATATTGCCGTATTGATTGATACTTTTACTTAAGTACAAATACAAATGTGATTACTTTCCCCCACCACTGTTAAACACACACACACACACACACACACACACCCACACACCCACACACACACACACACACACACACACACACACACACACACACACACACACACACACACACACACACACAGAGAGAGAGAGAGAGAGAGGCGCGGTCACGTCTACTGACACGCGACTCTTGCAGCCAGGCGCTCAGTGTTAGCGCTGTTGGCCAAGGGATGAGATACAGCCATACAGAGAGACAGAGAGAGAGCTATCCACATCCATATGCGTGGCGTGCACACACATACACACACACACACATACACACACAGACACACACAAACACACACGGCGGAGAGATAGACGGCTCCTACCTACCGCCCCGGAACGAGAAAACTTTATCTTAAAAGAAACCCCCGTGTCGGGACTGCGAGCGGACGAATCTTAAATCAATGGATTGGCTTTAAAGGGAAAATCGTTTTTGGTCATATTTATCGCACCGGGAGGGCTTCCCATCAGAAGCGGAGCTGAGTGAGAGACACCAGCAGCAGCAGGGAGAGACCGAGGGGAGAGAGAGAGAGAGAGAGAGAGAGGGCGGGGAGGAGGGCGGACAGATCATGGAGCTCACCATGGAGAACCTGGGCAGCCTCCACCACGGCGTGTCGTCGCACGTCTCCCAGGCGGGGGACCTGATGCACGGCTCCCCGCACGCACGGCCGCCTCCGTCCTCCGGCGGCGGCGGCGGCTCGTCGCACCGGAGCCTGGTGTCGTCGCACGCGTCGGGCGCGCGGTCCGCCATGGTGTCCAGCATGGCGTCCATCCTGGAGGGCTCCGGCGCGGACTACCGCACCGACCCGGCGGCGGCGGCGGCGCTCTCCGGCCACCTGCACCCGTCCATCAGCAGCATGTGCGAGTCGGGCGGTGGCGGCGGCATGGGCCTGAGCAACACGTACACCACGCTGACGCCGCTGCAGCACCTGCCGCCCATCTCCACCGTGTCGGACAAGTTCCACCACCCGCACCCGCACTCCGCGCACCACCACGCCGCCGCCGCCGCCCACCAGCGGCTGTCCGCGGGGAACGTGAGCGGCAGCTTCACGCTGATGCGCGACGACCCCCGCGGGCTCGCCTCCATGGGGAACCTGTACGGCCACTACCCCAAGGAGATGTCGGTGTCGGGCATGGGCCACGGCTCGCTCTCGCCGCTGTCCAACGGGCTCGGCTCCTTGCACAACTCCCAGCAGTCGCTCTCGGCCTACGGGCCGAGCGCGCACCTCTCCGCCGACGCCAAGATGCTGTCGCCCGTCTCGGGCTTCGAGCCGCACGCCTCCATGCTGTCCCGGAGCGACCAGGAGCACCTGGCCAGGAGCCTGGGCGGCCACGGCCACGGCATGATCTCCAACCTCAACGGCATGCATGCACACCACCACCACCACCACCACGGACACCTGCACTCCCAGGCCAACGGCGCGGTGATGCTGGGGGAGCGGGACCGCCACGGCGGGCCCGGGGCCGGCGGCCAGGGAGCAGCGGGCTCGGGCGTGCAGGCGGAGGAGATCAACACCAAGGAGGTGGCGCAGCGGATCACGGCGGAGCTAAAGCGCTACTCCATCCCGCAGGCCATCTTCGCCCAGCGGATCTTGTGCCGCTCCCAGGGAACCCTGTCCGACCTGCTGCGCAACCCCAAGCCCTGGAGTAAGCTCAAGTCTGGCCGGGAGACCTTCAGGAGGATGTGGAAGTGGCTCCAGGAGCCCGAGTTCCAGAGGATGTCCGCGCTCCGGCTGGCCGGTAAGCTGCTGCTGCTGCCCTGCCCTGAATGATGCGGGGGCACTTTATTGACTTTTCCGATCATTTAGCTGACTGCTTCATATAGCAGGCTGCAGGCTGATACTAGCCTACATGCTAATACTAATGAATAAATAATAGTCTAATAATAGTACTACTAACTAAGTAAGGAAACATTTCCAACATTCACCGCGATGATAATGAATGACATGAAGGGCGAAAACATTACTGTAAAAGTACAGCGCATTCATTTCAGCACCATCGACTGGACAGCTCCCGTGCTGAACTGGAGCGGTTGGCCTCACTAGTTTTATTTCTATCTTCATTAAATGTATTAATTAATGAATCAATTAAATTCTATAAAACTGTTAGCAGAAGTCTTTATAAATATTATTTATTTCGAGCTTTTTTATTTCTTTTTGTCAACGTGTATGGGCCTAATGTAGACCTAATACTTCGATGGCTCGATGTGTGTGTGGGGGCAAGAGATATAGTCACACACACACACACACACACACACACACACACACACACACACACACACACACACACACACACACACACACACACACACACACACACACACACACAGGGGCATAACGGCTTATTGCAGCGTAAAATTAATTAGCTAAACATGTTGTAGCGAGGCCGCGTTGGATCACCAATGTGCTAC
The DNA here is from genome assembly GCF_963921795.1 of Nannobrachium achirus. Taxonomy (NCBI): domain Eukaryota; kingdom Metazoa; phylum Chordata; class Actinopteri; order Myctophiformes; family Myctophidae; genus Nannobrachium; species Nannobrachium achirus. The sequence continues at coordinate 7,980,684 of NC_137814.1, forward strand.
TGTCTCCCAAAAGCATGAATCAATTCTACAGTGGTTCTCAAAGTGGGGTCCGGGGACCCCCGGGGGTCCTTGAATTGGTAGATGCCCAGCAGAAATGTGGTAATAGCGTCACAATCATTTTAAGCAGCTATTCAAAACATGTGAAGAATCTTGAAGAAAAAATATGGGGGGGAAAAATTGAATCATTGTTTTAACACAAATCTGGCACAAAATATTTTCAGACGCAAATAACATATCCATATGGGGGTTGTATAGCACTTGGATTAGGAGTTGAGGCATTACATGTTGTTGGACTCGGTTCCTCAGATAAACATTGTGAAAATCTACAAGCTCACAACGCCTCACGTTGTGAGCTAGTAGATCGGCTAATTATAGTTTGTTGATTACCTTTGATGCAACAATAGTCTTTTTCATTTTCTTTCTTTGTTTATATTTATTTTTTTGGGGGTATTTAAACGGCCACTTGTCACTTCACTGTCAACTGGGGACCTTCCCCAAAGAACCCTTAGAGGGGTACCGGCCCACAGGTTGACAACCACTGATGTAAACAGCCTATATACTATAACCCCCCTCCCCCCACTCCCCACTGACCCGTCTAATAAACAGACAGGCACATGCGTGCATGCGTGCATATACCAGGCCAACTAGTTGCATGGAACGGAACGGAAGGCGAGAGAGAGAGAGAGAGAGAGAGAGAGAGAGAGAGAGAGAGAGAGAGAGAGAGAGAGAGAGAGAGAGAGAGAGAGAGAGAGAGAAAGAGAGAGAGAGAGAGAGAGAGAGAGAGAGAGAGAGAGAGAGAGAGAGAGAGAGAGCAGTGCGCGTGACCCCTGGCTGCCTGATCAATACGCCAGTTCCCACTCTCCCTTTTAAATGTGGCACGCGGATCGATAACCGTATCGGAGCTCTGAAAGACGCAACAACCGCACGGCCGTCCCGTGCTTTTCATTTAGTCCACCCTGCTCTGCTCTGCTCTGTAGTAAAAGCTCTAAATTTAGACCACGGGCCGTTCATTATGTTATAGTATTCAAATTCATCGTCGGGGCGTTTGTTTGTTTTTGCTTTTGACACACACTGCAAACTGTGCATCACCACGATGGAAGAAAGATGCAGTGACATGCTTATTGGGTTGCTTTCTTTGTGTTTACATAACTTCCTATAATTATTATAGACACATTAAGCTTTTAGCAGCTTTGATTTAGGCTATGGGAAATTCACGTTTTGGTTTCCTTTATCAATAGTTTTGAAGACTTTATTAGAAGTTTGCATAGGAAAAGGTACAGTTTCATGACGGTACAGTTCACTGGTACAAGGTCTACTAAAAGGAGATCCTAGAAAAGACTAAGCTTATTTCCATAGGAAACCATTTAAGTATCTCATATAACATTGAAAGACAGACGGATAGAATACAATACTATGCAATAGATATAGTCAGGAAAAAAAGGGGAAACAAAAACACACGTTTGACTGGAAAACGGCAAGGACAAAGAGGACAGACAACGTGTCTTATACTTGCTACAGGGCTCAGTTAATATTGAATAAACAACATGACCTAACCTTTTATGCACCTTCACCCTCATATCCCTTTTTTGGGCATGTCATTATTTTAATGAAACCTATATGCATCATACAAATTGAGTAAAAAAAAAAACGGAATGCATTATAAGGTCATGATGAATGCATTATACTGTTATGTGATGAATGCATAATGTAATGCGATGCAACCAGGGCTTAAGTGGCTATAATAACAGGCATGCTGCCAGGTGCATGTACAGTAGGTGCAGCTACAACTGTACCTCTACACACCCTGCTGTAACAGTCTTTCAGTTGGTAAACAGAACAATGTCCAGAGCAGGGGGCGTCAATTGGGTATGGCAGGGGTATGCAGCTGCCATACGCTGGGTCCAGGGGGGAAAATAAAAGTTACTTTATATAAATCCATCCGTCTATCTACGCTGGTTATTATGTTGTTAAATTACAGTAAAATAACTACAAATGCAAAATGTAACAAAATGTTCACTTTAACAAGGTATTATAATTATATTCTCCACACTTGTATTCTCCCCGTCTTAACAAAATGGTATATTCCCAGGTTCCGCAGGTCAGCTGCACAGTTGCAATGCATTATTGTTAATTGTGGCACGTTTACTAACATGCTATTTAGCTGCACTTGAAAAAACGTTCCAGGCTGCCATATCCAGCCCAAGAAACCGTAGAAACCTGTGTAAAAAACTGACAAAAGTCTTTTTCAGACATTGTGAAAATAGCCGATCTACATGCTCACAACGCCTCGCAGCGCGAGGCGTTGTGAGCATGTAGATCGGCTATTTTCACAGAACTGTGTTATACAAAATGTAATGCCTATTTTCCATGAGGACTCCCATCTTTGCCACACCGTAGATTTTGCTGAACTGACGCCACTGGTCCAGAGACAGTATTAACTGCTCTAACTATAAATGTTGTCAGGTTTTTTGGATCACAGGCAGGCAGGCATCGCAATGGGATCGTCTTTATCCTGATGGGAA
>NC_137814.1:7988205-8133205 GCF_963921795.1 Nannobrachium achirus
AGCGCCGCCGCCGTACCGTACCGCGCATCGCGTCGCGCTAAAATGCGGTAAATTGCGGTAAAATGCGATCGTATCGATCTTGCTATGAGACACCAGTAGCAGGCATGTTATGTTGTGTTTGATTACTAGTTCGTAGTGCTCCTATTCTGACTGTTTCTTTGGTTAGCAAGTAGCACTAGCAAGCAACAGGCTAGCCACTAGCCAGCCACACATAACAACCATGATAACAACACTATGTCTTGTGTTGGTCGGTGAACCAATCGCTGAAGACTGCCTCTTTTTGGCAACGCCCATCCCTGCAATCGCCCTGGGGGGAAGAACTTTCAGACTGAATAATGAAGTGAAACGAAATGTCAATTCAGGCTGAGTGTCAGGCTAGATATGGCGTACAGCATGGCTTTTTTACACAGAGAGGGCAATTCTTTCAACATAAGAAGTTCAGGAGAGTTTGGACAAGGCAGTTATCTTAAATGCTGCTATCAGGTGTGGCATGGAAAGGAGGGCATTTGTATTTCTTTCACCATAGTAAAAACTAAGGCTGCGCAATATATCGAAAATACATCGATATTGAGGTATCAACATGCAAGGTTTACATATCGACGAAGACAGCTTGAAATGAGGTATTGGTGTATGTGTCAAATTCAATAACAGACACACTTTGCATGCATGTAGCACATGCAAAAAAGCAGTCCATCTGTAACCAGGTGTGGTTATTTCAATTAAAACATTGTTCAAAAATGGAAATAAGGCATTTAATTTCTTTATTCTATGTGTACTGTGCAGTGTGCATTCATGGATATGCTATTCATTATATGGGTTAGGCAGGCAGTGGACCTAAATCAGAAAAACTTTAAAAACAATATAATGCCATTGTTTTTACTGTGAGTAATATCGATATCGAGATATTCAACAACGTTATCAAATATCGAAGGTTTTCCCAATATCGCCAAGCCTTAGTAAAAACTGCATTCGTGGTCTGGGGAGGGCACTTTTTACTGACGGGTAAAAGCCCTGCTCTTTTACCCGTCAGTAAAAAGTGCCCTCCTCAAGCCCCCTTCGATGTCTATGAGTACACGTGCCTGCCAGCGCATGGTAGTAGCAGGGTATAGGCCATACATGGGCAACTGGCGGCCCGGGGGCCATATGCGGCCCCCACCTTCACTTAATGCGGCAGGTTGATACTGGAATACTGATATATAATTGATTTCAGCTGTTACAATTCCTAACATGACCTGCTTTAATTCCGTCAGACTATATTAGTAGCTTAATGACTAGTATAGTAGTATTTTTTTTTATGTCCAATGTATTTGCATTTAAGTTCATAAAGTTAACATGAGTATAGAACTAAATGTGTTTGAAATTAAATCAAAATGTTACATTTCAGGATTCCAATTCAAAAGAAGCAAAAATAGCCGATCTACAAGCTCAAAACGCATCGCAGCAGATCGGCTATTTTTGCTTCTTTTGTATGAGATAGTACAATGACAAAGTAGGACGTAGCAATATGCAATGTGGCCCTCTGGAGTGAAGGTGGAAATATAGTGGCCCTCGCCATCATCAAAGTTGCCCACCCCTGGTATAGGCTCTACTTCCAGCATCACAGTGAGCCTGAAGCGGCAGACAAAGAGAAGCGTAAGCTTTAAGCAGAGCTCCAGGCCGGGCCCATAAGGAGCCTAATGGCCCTGCTTTCTGCTCATGTCAGCACATCCTCCTCAAAGCAATCCAAGGTTGTGTGATGTCATTTGATTTTCTCCTTTTTTCTTTTTCTTTTTTTTTTAAAGGTGGCTATGCTTTATGGGGTTTGTAATGTGCCTTTATGGACGAGGCATCCACGCACACAAGCACATTATTTCACGGGGCAGTGTGTGTGTGTGTGTGGCCTATGTGTGTGTGTGTGGTGTGGCGTGTGCATTTCTACTTGTGTGTCTGTGTATGTGTATGATGGAGTGGGGGTGTATGTGTGTGTGTGTGTGTGCGTGCATGCGTGCGTGCACTCCCTCAAATGCACATGTGTGCACGTGTGTGACTGGGTTATAGAGTGTGTCTGCACTATACATTGTTCAGGCTTATCTGACTCGCCCTGAATCGGTATCGATTTCCTCTCTTCTGCTCTCTCTCACTCTCCCTCTCTCTCTCTCCTTCCCTTCCCCCCCCCCCCCCCCCTCTCTCTCTCTCTCTCTCTCTCTCTCTCTCCCTCCCTCTCCCTCTCTCTACCGGCTATAGCAGCAACAGCAGAGTCAGTCGGATCCCTTTGCCTTCAAAGTCCATTTCTTTCCTCTCAGTTCATCTGTCTGGTTGCCAGACAGAACAAATGTAGCGCGGCCCTTTCCTGACACATAGACTATATTTTGACACTCGGGCGAGTCGGGCATGCAGGGATGAGAGGAAAGGGGTTTTGGTGTTCTTGTTGCAACAACAAACCTTAACCCCTTAAACCCCAGGATCTGCTTTACTGGGGAGAAACAATCCATCTATCATAGAGCCTCTATATCCATACAATCTGTATGGTAGAGTATGTAAATACAATATAACTTATACAATCTGTATGGTAGAGTATGTAAATACAATATAACTTATACAATCTGTATGGTAGAGTATGTAAATACAATGTAACTTATACTATCTGTATTGTAGAGTATGTTAATACAATATAACTTAGACAATCTGTACGGTAGAGCATTTTAATACAATATAACAGACAATCTGTATGATAGAGTATGTTAATACAATATAACTTATACAATCTGTATGGTAGAGTATGTTAATACAATATAACTTATACAATCTGTATGGTAGAGTATAATATGTTAATACAATATAACTTATACAATCTGTATGGTAGAGTATGTTAATACAATATAACTTATACAATCTGTATGGTAGAGTACGTTAATACAATATAACTTATACAATCTGTATGGTAGAGTATGTTAATACAATATAACTTATACAATCTGTATGGTAGAGTACGTTAATACAATATAACTTATACAATCTGTATGGTAGAGTATGTTAATACAATATAACTTATACAATCTGTATGGTAGAGTATATTAATACAATATAACTTATACAATCTGTATGGTAGAGTATGTTAATACAATATAACATAGACAATCTGTATGGTAGAGTATGTTAATACAATATAACTCATACAATCTGTATGGTAGAGTATGTTAATACAATATAACTTATACAATCTGTATGGTAGAGTATGTAAATACAATATAACATAGACAATCTGTATGGTAGAGTATGTTAATACAAAATAACTTATCCATAAGTTTCCAACATCCCATCGTGCATTGCGCAGAAATTGGACGGAGCTTCCGGAGCCGCAGCCGAGTGTGATCTACAAGCTCACAACGGCTGCATCTGCGACGCGACGTGAGCTTGTATGTCTGCTGTTAACCGGAAGTGTGGTGCAGTGTGGTGCAAAACATTCTCCAGTAAATTCCCGCGGAAACAGGTGGATACAATCTGTAAGGGTTACATGCTGCCATTCAGACATCCCCCCATTCAGACCCTAACCCTATACCTAACCCTAACCTCTATGGAAGTGTCGCCACTCAGACTTAGAAGTCAATGTCTGAATGGCAGCATGTCTGAATGGAGAGTGTCCCCCCCCCACTTGGTTACATAATCTTTGATGTATTTACAAAACATATAAATACAATTGGGGTGGTTGTATTTCGTTGACATTTAGATTGTGTCGAAGAATCTGACACAACGTTTGACCTGACGATCAAGATTCAATTCATCCCCTGCACGAGCAATGCAGGCAGGCTTGATTAGCTCAATGGTAAAAACTAAACTCAACACTTATCCAGGAAGCCACGTTCAAATCAAATCAAGAGTTAAGTAGAAGAAGCAAGAAGAAGAAGTTACATAGTGCAGCCTTAAAACATGTTGAGTTTGCAAGGCATTTTAAGCTTTTCTGCGAAGATATTGTAGCTCAACAATGTATGAAGCTTTAGGTGAAAGGTAGCCCCAAACATTAGACCGGCTGACAATACTAGCGATGTTAAGGGGTTGTTTCGTGCCCTAGTTCATGTTTTATGGACCCTTGTTAGGTTATCACAGTCTGGGAGCTCGGAACTACCTTTATTGTGGATACAATTTCGGGAAAGGTGTTTTCTACCTAAACGTTGGAAGCGTTCCACCCCCCCACGGGGAAATCTTTATAGGACCTCGTCTCGGAGCACAACAGTATGCAGCGACGGGTGAGGTTCTATATGGGGCTAGGTGAAAGGAGGACTTTATATGGGGCTTTTAAGCTGTGACATCATTTTGTAGGCAGAGGAGAACTCTGCCCCCAGAGCATTTTCTGTCCCTCGCTATTTCAACAGATCCGAGACAAAAATAACGACTAAAGTATAATTCTAACACTTTCCTTTCAACAACAAAGAGAAGAAAAATGTGTAAATAGTAAAAATAGTAAAAAGATTCACGGAAACTGGGGGCAGAAATTCTCCTCTGCCTACAAAATGACAGACCCATAGCATGGATGGAACGTGCTGAGGAGAAGATCCTATCCTTTCTCTACTTTATTTCTTCATGTATTGCTTATGGAACACACATTCAATTAAATGGAACTATAGAGGTCATTTGCAGCACTTGTCCCCTAATTCGCACACATCCTATTAGACCAGTGGTTCTCAAAGTGGATTCCAGGGACTCTCTCGGTTCCTTTATGAGGTCTAAATGGACCCTTACAAGTCTGACAGTGTAAATGTAACTCTGACAGTGTAAATGTAACTCTGACAGTGTACATGTAACTCTGACAGTGTAAATGTAACTCTGACAGTGTAAATGTAACTCTGACAGTGTACATGTAACTCTGACAGTGTAAATGTAACTCTGACAGTGTAAATGTAACTCTGACAGTGTACATGTAACTCTGACAGTGTACATGTAACTCTGACAGTGTAAATGTAACTCTGACAGTGTACATGTAACTCTGACAGTGTACACATGGAACCAATTGGTCCTGTTAGGCAGGCACGTGCACACTTAGACATCAAAGGGGGCTTGAGCCCCTGTCCTTTTATCCTTCTGTAAAAAAAGTGCCCTCTCCAGACCATGAATGCAGTTTTTACTATGGTGAAAGAAATGCAAATGTCCTCTTTCCATGCCATACCTGAAGGCAGCATTCAAGAGAGTTGACTTGAACGCAGCATCTTATGTTGAAAGAATTTTCCTCTCTGCGTAGAAACCAAGCATGGAAAATAGCCGACCTCCAAGCTTGGAGATCGGCTATTTTTTCGATATTTTCACCAAAAAGGCCCTTTTAGAAATGTCAGCCCCTGCCTCTCTATCATTCTCTGCACGTCCCTGCTGTTAGGGTCCTTTTGGTGGAGAACTTCAAATGTCAAAGTTTGAGAACCACTGCTATAGACCACTTTTCAAAAGATCTTTTAGGATTATTTCTATTTATTTTTTTGGGACGCAAGGACCCCTGTTCTGTCTCGATTTAATGAACCAAAAGAGAAAAGTTGGACAAATAACTTATTGCAGGATGTATAGAGCTGCCTACTAAAGGAGCATTTAAAGAGGAGTGTCTTTAAGCACTGGTATACCAGTGCTGTTATGAAGCACTGTTTTTAAAGGCGATGGTGACTCGGTGGCTCATTTCCAAGGCTATTGCAACAGTGGTTCTCCAGCAGTGGTCCGGGGACCACCAGTGGTCCTTGAGGGGGTTCCAGGTGGTCCCCAGCTAAATGATGGAGAGTTGGTAACCAAATGGACCCTTATAGATCTTTAACTCTTGAGAGTTACATTGTTTTTAACATCTACATTACTCAATTTACAAGAGGTCTACCCAATTAGAGAATTCGTTTATTTTTATTTTTGTATTGATCCATTTTCTGCCTATGATCTATCCTATCCCACATCAATACAGCATGGAATTGTGGACAAAATATTATCCAACAACAGCAACATATTCTACGTTGTGGGTCTGAGAGGCAACATGTCATGCTGCTTCGTGGCTCGAGTGCAGAATAAATAATGGACCTCCATGTGAAAAAGGTTGAACCACTGGCTTACAAAACAACCACAGACATTTACACTGGTAAATAAATAGGCAACAAGTTGCTGGTAAATAAATAGGCTACGTGGTGCTTACATCAGTGGTTCTCAACATGGATTCCAGGGACTCTGTGGTTCATGGGGGTCTAAATCAGTGGTGGAAAAAGTACTCACATTTTCTACCTAAGTAAAAGTATCAGTTGTGCATTGTAATAATACTCTGTTACAAGCAGAAGTCCAGAATTCAAAATTTACTTGAGTAAAAGTACAAAAGTATTGGCATCAAATTGTACTTAAAGTACCAAAAGTAAAAGTACAACATGTTTATCGCGACGCGTTGTGAGCTTGTAGATCGGCTATTTTCAAATAGCAAAGGTATACAATAGGGCTAAAGTGCATTAATGTATATGTTTAATAATATAATCATTTATATCGGCAAAGTAACTAGTAACTAACGTTTTCAAATAATTTAAGTGGAGTAAAAGTACAATATTTGGATCCGAGATGTAGTGGAGTTGAAGTAAAAGTACTGAAAACTGGAAATACTCAAGTAAAGTACAAATACCTAAAAACTGTACTTAAGTACAGTACTTAAGTAAATGTACTTGGTTACTTTACACCACTGGTCTAAATTGACCCTTAAGTTACAAGTCTGCAATGTTGAAAGACATTTGACATTTGAAAAGTTAGAGAAACACTGGCTTACATCATCTTTTAAAATAGAAGACAGTCTTCATCATGTCTGCTTCTCCCTGACTGAGAGGAGAGAAAGTCAAGATGCACCAAGCGGTCAGACAGACCGTCACCCCCAAAATGACTTTTTTCCCCCTATTGATTACTAACACCATGGAGACTTGAGTTCAATAATATGTTTTTGTTTTTTATCGCATTCCTAAGACAAAAGTTTGATTATAGTAAACTTACCCTGACGGTTTCCCCATCCAGTGCCATGTATTCGGGTCCCCATCCAGAATCAGTGGGAGTAAATTTACTATAATGACATTTTTGTCGTAGGAATGCGACAAATACAAAAAAAATATTATTGAACTCAAGTCTCCATGGCATGAGTAATCAATTGGAAAAAAAGTAATTTTAGGGGTGAACTACTCCTTTAAGTTCACAAACTGGACAGACTTACTGGAACTGTCCACTTGATTTCCCTTACCACCACGGTGTGTGCGCGCTGTGTGTGTGTGTGTGTGTGTGTGTGTGTGTGTGTGTGTGTGTGTGTGTGTGTGTGTGTGTGTGTGTGTGTGTGTGTGTGTGTGTGTGTATGTGTGTGTGTGTGTGTGTGTGTGTGTGTGTGTGTGTGTGTGTGTGTGTGTGTGTGTGTGTGTGTGTGGCGCACGCGCTTCAAGGTAGGCCTATGTCTATAGGTATTTCAGTGAGAATAAAAATTCTCCCGTTCCATTTTCCCTCCATCGATCATAGCCGAGAGGAACAAATAGGCTGAAGTCAAGCAACTGCCAATAAGATATAAAATAACCTCACGGTTGTAAATAAGTGATTTTTTTTCTTATTCTTCTTCACATCCACATATAATTCTTATTTATTTTTTTATTTTATTTTTTTCTGCCAACTGCAATTTTCATGCCATGAAAGAGATCCTGAGAATTTGATCCGACAACAATTTACAGTTTTCTTTCGGCCATAGACTGACTAACTGTAGGCTATAGCTATGGATGCATGCCGGTCCAAGGTAAAAAATAAATACAAATACAATAAACAAATAAAATAAAAATGGTTGAACATGCACCGCACGGCACCTTATCAGACTTCATTTTATTCTTCAACTTCTCAAGCCCCAAAATAACTGGACTGGAAGTCTGGAACCTACAGGTTTTGTTTCAAGTTGTAGCAATTATAAAACATTTAGACCTTAATTGTCGAATGTTAAGCATGTTCTAATCGTAGATATATGCCTACTTTACTTAAATATAGTCTATATCTATATTCTTAACAAGAGGTGCACATTTTCCTATAATCCTGTCAAATGTAAAGCTCCTCGGCTCAAGCTGATAATTACTGCAGCATGCAGGGAAATAAATAAAATATAGGCTAGCCTAAAATACATCGATTCAGGTAAAAAAAGAAAAAAGGAAGAACAAAAAAGAAGAAGAAAGAAAACACGTGGCGTGCGGTGCTTTCCCATAGCTAAATCATTGCGCTCTTTAGAATTCTTTCTAGGTGGGAAATCATCGTGAAGAATACAGTAATAACTGTGAAATGAGCTAAATAGAAATGATGATTCGACAACAAACAGTCTAATTAGGCTGCTTCCTTTTGTTGTGCGTGAGTTTGGCATTATTCAATATTTTCTTCCAAAAAATAAAAGGAGGCGGTAGCGTGGGATCAATCAACAGATCAATATAGCCTAAATATTTATATATTAATTTCAGTTTACAAAGTAGACCTAATTCTTGTCCATAATATCCTATCTATTTTATTATGCTTTATCGTTTTATTTTTTATGCCTACACACATCCGTCGCAGTTATCCATAATAAAAATGGAATGCCGTGTGTGTGTGTGTGTGTGTGTGTGTGTGTGTGTGTGTATGCGTGCGTGTGTGTGTGCGTGCGCGCGCGCAATTGCCAGTGTTATTTATTTATCCCTTTCACTCATTCATTTATTTGTAGCCAATATTTTCCATGCACATGCATGTCCATTTCACCATATAGGCCTAGTCCGCAGTGCACGTCAAAACCAGCAGCTCAAAGAAACCCAAATGATCGCTCAGTCCACACCGTCGTTGCGGTCTTGAGGAATGTGATGAACAAACGGAACGGGCATCCAGGTTCAGATCCACAACACACATGCAGGACTTTTATATTAGATCGTTGACAAATCAACGGGAGTCTCCAAATAATCGATTTCTAATCAATTGTAGCTTATTGTACAATGAAGGGCGGGTTGTGTGTGTGTCTGTGGTGGTGGTAACTCCTCCGCCCGTCAGGAATATAGTGATCAGTGATCAATAGAATCAATGCAGCCCCACAGACAGACAGACAGACAGACAGACAGACAGACAGACAGACAGACAGACAGACAGACAGACAGACAGACAGAGTGATTGACGCCATGTTGTTCTCGCCCCGCAGTAGGCTAGTCCGTCCGGTGCGGGAGAGGGCCCGTCTCACCGCGCAGGGTGCCCGTCTCACCGCGCACAGAGCGCGGTCTCGTCCGTCGGTCGAGCAGGCGTCGACTAGCAGCACGGTGCGGTTAGTTCACCGTCTGTCCCTCATCCATCCATCCATGCTGCATGCATTCATACATACTGTAAACACATACATACATACATACTTACAGACTAGCAGCACGGTGCGGTTAGTTCACCGTCTGTCCCTCATCCATCCATCCATGCTGCATGCATTCATACATACATACTTACAGACTAGCAGCACGGTGCGGTTAGTTCACCGTCTGTCCCTCATCCATCCATGCTGCATGCTTTCATGATACATGCATACTATACTGTATACATACATACATACATAGGCTACTTACATATTGTAGGCTACATTCATTCATTCATTCATTCTCACACACACACACACACACACACACACACACACACACACACACACACACACACACACACACACACACACACACACACACACACACACACACACACACACACACACACACACACACACACACACACACAGCAGTATGCATGCATACATTCCATCTGTTGTCCCATGCACCTGCCTGCATCTTCACCTGCATGCACACGCACACACAAGCATGCTCACGTATGCGCACGCACACGCACACACACGCACAATGTGAAATTGTTGGCCGATATAGATAACAGCTTGTTAAAGTGGGTCCTAATTGTCACTCTATACTTTTAAGATTAAATTCCTCAAAATACATTTTGATATAATTTTTTCCTGTTATGAAGATATGAAGGTATATTATAGACCTTTATTAATTCTGTAGGGGGAAATATCTATAATATAATGATCCAAATGATTGATTGATCCAAATGGACCCTTGGGGGTCTGTAATTCTGAGAGTGTAGCCTACAAATGGAACCAAATGGACCCTTGGGGTCTGTAATTCTGAGAGTGTAGCCTACACATGGAACCAAATGGACCCTTGTGGGTAGGGCTGTCACAATTGTTACATAATCGTCTAATCCGCAATTATTTGACATAATCGCAATTATTTCGTGATAATCGTCATAATCGTTTACATGTTGAAAGATGTTTATATATGTTAAAACATTTAAAAAATAGTGGAAATAGCAGATCTACAAGCTCACAACGCGTGATGCGTGATGCGACGCGTTGTGAGCTTGTAGATCGGCTATTTCAAACAGAAATGTAATTGTCAACGACAAAAACACAGTTAAATCGTTAATCGCAATTATTTGGGTGAGAATTAATCGTCATGTAAAATGTCATAATCGTGATTGTGACAGCCCTACTTGTGGGTCTGTAACTCTGAGAAGTGGAATGGAGACAAATGGAACCAAATGAATATAGAGAGTTTAAAGATACCATGATTGTTCCCCCCCTGCATGATCATCGGGTATTATGATTATACTTGGAGGAAGACTTGTGTTAAAATGATGGGTTTCTGGTTGGGTGGTGAGTCTGGTGACCCAGCTGAAGTTAGCCACACCCACAGTGTTGTTGTATGGTAAAAAGGTTAGGGGATGATTTTATGATGTCATTAAAGCAGTGTTTTTCAATTGGGCCTTTTGACTCAGAGGCTTTCAGCTTTCAGGAAGTAATCAAAAATACACAGGGAAGAGGGAAGACACACTTGCATATTACCAGTAAGACTCCCTAATCGGGAGATAAGCGACCAATATCACAACCTCCACCTCTCACGTCATACGGGCAGCCATAGTTACACCTGGAATGTTGAATCTCCATATATGGAGATAACCTACGCATCACACAATGTCTGACCTCACCAGCCCATACTTGGGCATGGACGACTTATATCTCCATATACGGAGATGGCCATATATGGAGATACGATGACATCACAGAGTCCACAGCTGATGATGTGGCGTGATGTCATACAATACACAAACAAGCCCTATATAAAGGGGCAATTCTCACCAGGGAAGAGAGCATTGCCCACTAGCTGAGTATCTTAAGATGGTTGGATGTGATGATAAGCTATAAGCTTAGTTGATCCTGGCGATAAGGTCTGAGTCGAGGAATTGCTAGCTAGTTCAGAAACGTACTTTGTGCTCTTTATAGTGTGGTTGCTTAACCCTCGAAACGAAGCGGATAAAAGCGCCAACATATTTTTGAGGCTTCTTTAGGACCTAACGATGGATTTTAGCCTTGGGTACCTAACTTTATTTTGAAGTTTACCCATAGAATTATCCATATCAAGTTGGGCTCCCATCGACTTTCTATAAAGGAGGAAAATATCCAGAAAAAGAATCTGCTTTAAGTAGGATGTGAGGGGTCCAACTATAGGGTTTGTTATGATTCTGAATCCATTGCAAGCATTTGTTTTGCACAAAAAACTTTCCTTGGGCTAGAAATGGCCCCCCAAAACACCCTTTCCTTGACTACAAACTGCAAGAGAAAATCAAAATTAAAATAGAGTTTTGAGCACACACCTGACAAAAGACCATTGATAATAAATATTGATGATGATGATATTAAATGCAACGCATAATATGTATATGTCTGACTTAGTTATGGTCCGACCGAAATTACATTATTATTACAGGATGACGACATATTACTAACTTATTAGGCCTTTGTCCACACACAATGCAGTGTCTAAAAGTGAATTCTTACTACCCCCCGTGCTGCCAAGCTCCATGGCCACTGCAATCAACCTGTTACATACAGTAATTGTGTGTGTAATTGTCTGCTGCCCTGCTGTGTTGGGAGTGAGTAAGACACATCAAAAAGAAACCCCTTAGCGTTAAAGGAGCACTTCACCTTTTTGTTCAACCATATATCTCAGATAATTGATCCTCCTCTTTAAGATGCGTCCTATCGACGACCTAGAGGGCTGTGAATGTGTCGACTGAATAGAAGAAGACATCGTAGGCGGGGGATGCCAAGCTTATAGAAACAGCCTTCCTATTGTAGCACTTTGACTTGTAGGCATTACATTTAGTTTGACTCGGTTCCACAGGTATAAATATTGTATTGTAAAAATAGCTGAACTCCAAGCTCAACGCCTTGCTGTGTGAGGCGTCGTGCGCTTGTAGATCGGCCATTTTCGCAACGTTTGCCTCTTTTTTACATAACATTTGCACATTTGTCAATTCAATGTGCAGACCCTGTATACACTTATGCTGTAGGGTTGTTTACTGTCGAGTGAGGAAATCCTCTCTCTATCATCTGGGGGACCCCCCAAAATAATGTCTCAGTTTAGGAACCACTGCTCTAGAGTCTAGGTTAATCTCTGCCAATCACACAGTACACATAAACTAGTAAGACGCCTCAGGGCGACATGCGACCTCGCCCTAAAGGGCAAGGTGTGCCAATTCTTGACCACCTGCCCAGTGATATACGTATATCGGGACCAGTTACCCATATATGGAGATTCCTGCATGATAGTCAACAATGTGATGTCAGAACATGCCCATATATGGGTTATTACCAAATATGGGCATTCCCAGATATGCCCTTGATATTGATGACATCGGGACAGGGATCTCCATATATGGGCATTAAACGGACAAGGACGTCATTAATTTGCTAGTGTGATGTGGGAATGCCCATATATGGGAATGTTCTGACATCACATTGTCGACTATATATGGGCATAAAATATATGGGCATAAAAGGGACGTCAAGCCAGAGCGTGATGTCAGCGTGGCAAACCTTTCTGTTAAGAGTGGTTGCCCTGAACAGTGACATCAGAGCATGATGTCAGAGCGACAAACCCATAGACTGTAAAGATGTGTACTGACTGACGGACTGACTGACACAGACAGACAGACAGACAGACAGACAGAGAGACGGAGACAAGCTGTGACATTTCTCATGGTATACTGCGACCTTAGGTCGCAATAAACACAGAGAAGAGTACGAGAAGCGCTGAAACAACAGAGACTGGCACAATATGTCCATATATGGGCATTCCCAGATATGGGCTTAATATTGATGACATCAGGGATCTTGGCCTTAAATGGACGCACGCACGTCGCACGCACATGATCTGAAGGTTTTCATACTAAATGCGACCTACGGTTGCAATAAGTTCGTTCTCCCAACATCCTGCTATCCTTCTCATCTCCATATATGGTCAACATCCTGCTATCCTTCTCATCTCCATATATGGTCAACAAAGTCTTAGCATCAACATTTCCTGTTCGATGACCACGCTAGGTAGGCTACGTCGTTCTGCGCTGTTAATGTGTATCTGCTATAATGGTCAATTGTGATGCGAGGTGGGAGAGACAATGGTGAAGTGGCTGCATGGAGAAAACATGTTGAAGGCCACATTCTGCAGCCATGCAGAGATATTCTAAAGAGTCTGATTTGTAGTTAAAGGAGCTATAGTCAACTTTTACTTGAAAAACGGATGCTAAAATAAAAACGTTTTGAAAATATTTTATAAAAAAATAAGTTTCATATGTGTTTCAATTAAAAAATGACCACAAAAAGCGTAAAATAATGATAAAATAATCATTTGGACATTGTCGGGCCGACACTTTGTTTACATCCTAGTCTAACACTATCAAAGAATAGACTAGTATGTAAACAAAGTGTCGGCCTGACAATGGCCAATATGATTATTTTATCATTATTTTACGCTTTTTGTGGTAATTTTTGAATATTTTCGAAACATTATTTTTATTTTAGCATCCGTTTTTCAAGAAAAAGTTGACTATAGCTCCAGACGGCGTCACTCGTCAATCTACAAGCATGGCAGCGCGTTGTATAGATCTGTTGTCTTCGACACACGACCATACAAGGAACTATACATGGGGCTGTACTTATTGAGCTTAGCTCCTTCCAACATTTGTCTTTGTCCGGGCCCCCAAAAATGTCCGGGCTCTGAAGTGTGGCCTACATCTGGCCTACATCTGGCCTACATCTGGCCTACATCTTAGCACAAAGTGTTCAAAGTTTGTTGTACGCACAGGGTCACATTTGCCAAGCTTTGCATTAAGCTTAATGAAATTAACTCCTAAATAACACAGCTCACTTCACACTAGGTGTGATTTTGTTTTTTCTTTGCCTGGTTAATACACCAGACCAAACACAACAACACCCCCAGGCGGTAGTGGTGTTGTAGTACGGTCTGGCACCGATCCATTGAGATTCTATTTCCTCAACCAGCTTCAAGGGTTGGCCAATCAGGGTTGTATGCTTGGGGCACGTGGTTTCTGTAGGCTTGGGGCAAGTGGTTTGGGGCAAACCCCAGAAATGAAAACTCTTCCTGAAATCCCAGACTCTCTTCCCAAAACGAAGTGTGTGATAGAGGCTGGCAACGCCAGGCAAGTTTTTTGTAGCGTGGAACACTACACAAATCTCATATTTCCAAAAGTCGCAGATCTACAAACTCGAAACACGTCACTTTGCGTCGTGCTGTGAGCTTGTGGATCTGCCACTTTTGATGCCTCGGTGTGACGCTGCGGTACGACCAAGTAGGGGCGTTAATTTAGAATATGGAGGTTTCTGCCCGACAGCAACAATTACGCAATACCGTCCGTCACGAGAGGAGGGAGGGAGGGAGGAGGGGGGTCGGTTCTTCAGGAGTATATGACTCGACTTGACACTCTCCGCGTTTAGCCGAGTAAACGCGCGGATCAACTTGAGGTCAAGATGGGAACCTATAAGTGGTGCCATAGGATATACAGACAGCCCCGCTATACCTTTAGCATCATTGACGTGTGGCCATATATGAACGAGGTGGGATGAGAAAGAGCCACTTGAGACTGGTGGTGGGGTGGGGGGGGGGGGGGGGATCATCACTTGTCTCTGGGAGAAAAGCCCATTTGGTAATGAGGCAACTAAAGATAGCCCCGGATCGGCTTGGTTCGGAGGTCTCCAGAGAGAGAGAGAGAGAGAGAGAGAGAGAGAGAGAGGTCTGCTTTAATGCGCAGCTCTCTCTCTCTCTCTCTCTCTCAGGGACATGCTGGGCCCCTGATTCAGCCCAGGAAAAAGAGTTGGAGAGGCCCTCATTGCGCGCTATAGAGAGAGATCTCTCTCTATAGCGCTGCTGCTACTCAAAGATTTGCCATTTTAGATCATGACAAGTGACAAGCCAGTGGGCCAATTACTGTACATGAGTTATATTTCGTCATTGTCGGGTGGAAACCTTGTATGTCCAAAACCGTTTGTTTTGTATTTATCATTTTAAAAATGATTTAAACTTGTGAAAACAGCCGATCTACAGTGCTTGTAGATCTGCTGTTTTCACTACTTTTGTGCGACGGCCTTGTATGATGAAGCAGGGCTTTGCTTTGCGAAAAAATGTAAAAAGAAATCTGCCCGACAGTGACGATTTACTTTGTTGGCCGCCCAGCCCCCAAAATGCAATGAAGGTCGGCATTTCATTTAGATTTTTTTCCTAATGGCCGTCCTGGACCGGCGGGGAATGAACCTGGCCGTTCGGGAGTTGTCCCGCTTTTCCCAATGGCCAGCACGTCCCTGCGCTCTCTCTCTCTCTCTCTCTCTCTCTCTCTCTCTCTCTCTCTCTCTCTCTCTCTCTCTGCTTGCTTCCCTTTCCCCGGCGGTGCCATTCATTGCTGCAGAATGGGGAATTTGCAGGAGGCCAAAAGAGTCTCATTTGGAATGGACCTATTGATTATCCACCATATATGCATTGACCGACACACAGCTAGCAGGCCCTGCTGTGCGGTGTGTGTGTGTGTGTGTGTGTGTGTGTGTCAGTGTGTGTGTGTGTGTGTGTGTGTGTGTGTGTGTGTGTGTGTGTGTGTGTGTGTGTGTGTGTGTGTGTGTGTGTGCGCGCGCCTAGTATTCTAACTCCACGGTTCTCTTTACAGGCTGCCTGCCTGCCACACTATTGTTTAGTGGGATGGCGGTGGTCTTGCTCCCAGTCAGCGTTGTTGCCAGGTTTTGTGGGAGAAATAAGCAGCCAGGCCTAAAGATAAAGATAAGGAACGTTTAACATGAATTGGAAATTTGTCTTTCGCACACAGGCAGTCAGTCAGTACACAACAATAAAAACGTATACATATAGAATACACAAATGCATTAAAAACTATATAGAATGCATCCCATGAGGCAACAAGAGTGATCCCATGTGATCGCCACACATGGCGTATACTGTTTTGTTTTTAATAAACTTGAATTAAAGAAGTAGTTCACCCAAATAACTACTTATTTTCTATCACACCTCATGAAGCCTTGAATTCATGGGGATGTTTTAGTTTTTGTCACATTGCTAAGCCAATAATTTGATGACCAGGTCATGGGTCAACAGGAGACTCTGTACTCCTACTCTTTTGAGTCTCCTAGAAACTCTGAAAGACAACAGTCATCAAATTGTATGGGAATGCGACCAAAAGAAAAACATCTCCATCAATTCAATGCTTCGCGGGGTGATAGAAAAGAAGTCTTTTTTGGGGGGTTAATTCCCTTAAATGTGGAAGATTTGGAAGATTTTTTAAACATTCCATTGACACAAATCTGTTACTAGCCTCGTACCCGCCCTCTTCCGGAAACCATTGGAAGTTGGTCGTTTACTAGGCTAATCTGTTACAGGGCCTCCAGGCACAAAACATTTTCAGATGGGGGTTATAGGGACAAATACATATTAATGTCTAAAAACTAAACAAAAACATCGGAAGCAAATAAGCAACTGTAGAAACAAGCACCCCAAAAAAGCGCGACCCGCAACTACCAATATTGACAAGTGACTTCACAGAAAAAAAACAAGCCCGAAGTCTAGGGACGTGCAGAGAATACTAGAGAGGCAGGGGCTGACATTTCTAAAAGAGCCTCGGAGGTCGGCTATTTTCGGTGCTCGATACCACACTGAACTTAGTTCAAGTAGTAAATACTGGAGATGTGTGTGGCATGGATTTCTAGAGATGGCAATTCTATCAACATAAGATGCTACATTCGAGTTCAGGAGAGTTTGGACAAGGCAATTCTCTTGAATGCTGCCTTCAGGTATGGCATGGTAAGATGGCATTTGCATTTCTTTCACCATAGTAAAAAACTGCATTCATGGTAGATGGATAAAAGGTTAGGGGCTCAATCCAAGGTTCAAGGTTCAAGGTTATACTTTATTGTTACATCTTTTGTACAGGTACATAAGAGTAAAACGTATTTTTGTTCGGCTTCCTTCAGACAATGCAGTGGTAGAACAACAACAAAAAACACAACACATCTAAGATAAAAAATATAAGTAATAATGGCTTAGGAAAGAAAGAGTGCAAAAGAGCAAAGAATGTAAAAAAGCATCCTCAGCTGTACATGTGCATAAAGTTTGGTATATTTTATACACCAATGGCATTTTTCCGTACTAGCTACTGTACAATAACATTTTGTAAACAAAAACTTCACAGTGTGTTCCATGTGCAACAGGTTGGTATAATTAAAGACTTCACACTTCACAGTATATGTATATATATATTTATGTACAGTAGGTGCAGTTCAGCCTCATGGTAACTATTTTGTACCGTTGGTGAGGCTTGAGCATAATAGTGCAGAATCCCCCTTTGATGTCTATGTGTGCACAACACATGCCTGCCGATGTCCCTTCTAAGAAGCGGACATGGCAACTGTGCTCCCAGTATGGGAGACTACAGCCTATGTAGCTCTACTACTCGACCACATGCTGCATGCAGGGCTTGTGTTCCAGTATGGGAGACTACAGCCTATAGCTCTACTACTCTGACCACATGCTGCATGCAGGGCTTGTGTCCCAGTATGGGAGACTACAGCCTATAGCTCTACTACTCTGACCACATGCTGCATGCAGGGCTTGTGTTCCAGTATGGGAGACTACAGCCTATAGCTCTACTACTCTGACCACATGCTGCATGCAGGGCTTGTGTCCCAGTATGGGAGACTACAGCCTATAGCTCTACTACTCTGACCACATGCTGCATGCAGGGCTTGTGTTCCAGTATGGGAGACTACAGCCTATAGCTCTACTACTCTGACCACATGCTGCATGCAGGGCTTGTGTCCCAGTATGGGAGACTACAGCCTATAGCTCTACTACTCTGACCACATGCTGCATGCAGGGCTTGTGTCCCAGTATGGGAGACTACAGCCTATAGCTCTACTACTCTACCACATGCTGCATGCAGGGCTTGTGTCCCAGTATGGGAGACTACAGCCTATAGCTCTACTACTCTGACCACATGCTGCATGCAGGGCTTGTGTCCCAGTATGGGAGACTACAGCCTATAGCTCTACTACTCTGACCACATGCTGCATGCAGGGCTTGTGTTCCAGTATGGGAGACTACAGCCTATAGCTCTACTACTCTACCACATGCTGCATGCAGGGCTTGTGTCCCAGTATGGGAGACTACAGCCTATAGCTCTACTACTCTGACCACATGCTGCATGCAGGGCTTGTGTCCCAGTATGGGAGACTACAGCCTATAGCTCTACTACTCTGACCACATGCTGCATGCAGGGCTTGTGTCCCAGTATGGGAGACAACAGCCTATAGCTCTACTACTCTACCACATGCTGCATGCAGGGCTTGTGTTCCAGCTAATGGAGCACAAACAGAGTGGTGTTGGCATTGCAAAATGGCCCGGCAGCGTATAAGTTGTTGGAAAACAGGCAGTATGTATTAAATTATCACTATATTAGCACTAGCATTCAGTCATTACATTAGGGGAGTATTGAGTTTGGTTTGGAGACAGCACTTAGAGCGGGGGGGAGACCGGGGGGAGAGGGGAGGGAGGAGCACATATTCTGGCTTGGCCGGGCCCCGGACGGACCAATTGAATAAACGTTCCATGAAATGGTTCTGAAGTGCGGATCAATCAATACGGGGGACTATCAATCTGAGGGCAAATTAAAACAATTGAGAACAACAATGAGAGGCGAGCAGATGGGATAGGGAAGAGGAGAGGAGTCTGGAAAGTCTTTGTCTCGCCGGGACAAAGAAAGAAGAGACGCATGCAAATCAGTTACGCCTTATATACGCCGTGTTGTTAGCTTGTAGATCAGTTATTGTCCATCTATAGATTAAGCTTTAAGGTGGCGAAAACACCTCAGAGTTGCCAGATCAAACAGGGTACAGGGTATAATAACAGAGTTGCCAGATCAAACAGGGTACAGGGTATAATAACATGCAGGACAGGACCGTGAAATATGCTAGCGTAACGTTGTGTACGTTGTTTAATTAGTTGTGTTTCGCGATTTGTCAAAGACAAAATGTTGGTAAATATTTCAAAATTAAATTAATGAATTACACTGGCTACTCTAGAGCACATACGCGGGTGCGCACACGCACGCGCACACACACACACACACACACACACACACACACACACACACACACACACACTATTGATCGGCCCCCCACAGTCAAATCTGTTTACTGCCGTTGTCTAAATGTGCAGTAAAGTCATCAGTCATTTGCATATTCACTCTACTGCAGACAAAGCTGTTTCCTTCCTTCCTTCCTTCCTTCTTATGCTTAGCTATTGAAAAATAGCAGATCTACAAGCTCACAGCGCGGCACCGAGTGCCGCGCTGCAAGCTTGTAGATCTGCCATTTTTGAAAAATCTTGAAAATGTTATGTGCAAGTCTTTGAATATCTTTGACCCGACTTCTAAATCCTTCCTCTAAATCAGTGGTTCTCAAACCTTTTCTTGTCAAGGACCCCCAAAATTGCAGTTATTTGGCCACAGACTCCCATCTCAAAATATGTTGTTCCAGGGACCACCCAGAAGCAAATATTTGAGTTACAAATGTTCGCTTTTAAATAGATATATTCAAAGACTTGCAAAAAAAATCTTGATAAAAAAAAAATAGCAGATCTACAAGCTCACAGTGTGGCACTCCGTGCCGTGCTGTGAGCTTGTATATCTGCTATTTTTCAATAGTTAAAGCATGCAATAATTCTAGGCCTAAATGGGTTAAACCCTGTATTGTTGAACCGGGTCCCTCAGGGCTCTGAGTCTATACTGGTGTCTGCCCCGTTTTCTGTTATTTTGAACACTTTATGAACAGTCTGCAAATAGTACAGAGGTACGATTATACAATTTACAGTTTAGGCATTTAGCAGACGCTTTTAATCCAAAGCGACTTACAATAAGCAGGTAATACACATCACTATAATAAGCAAGATAATATGTCAGTACATCAACAGCAATATGACAAATGCATAGGAATATCAATGTAGAAAAACAATAACATAGGTAGACCACGCACCTAAGCAGTAAAAAATACTTTTCTAAAACAAAACAATGCTATCTAGCTTCATGTATGGTCATCGAGGGAAGGGGGAGTGTTACAGTAGTGCTATGGGTTTAGGTGGAGTCTGAAGAGGTGAGTCTTCAGTCCACGGTGGAAGCTAGGGAGTGAGTCTGTAGTTTTAAGTGCGACAGGGAGTTTATTCCATAGTTTGGGGGCCAGGAGGGCAAATTGTCTAGGACGAGTGGATTTTTGTCCAGGGGTTTTTAGCGAGGGTTCTGATCAGCATCCCTGTGTTGGCTGATCTGAGTGAACGGGTGGGGTTGTAGGGGTTGATCAAGTTTTGGAAGTATGGAGGAGCCGTACCTTTGGCTGCTTTGAAGGCCAGCATCAGTGTTTTGTATTGTATACAATGGTGCTATAAAGGATAACACAAAATCCTTGTTTGTGGGCTTGTTTCTATTGTTGTCCTATGTATTCCATTATTGTTGTCCTATGTATTCCATTCACAAAGTTGAATACAAGTGCTTAATTCCTTCATTAATTCCTTCCTTAATTCCTTCCTTCCTTCCTTCCATCATCCCTCCCTCCCTCCCTCCCTCCTCTCC
Organism: Nannobrachium achirus; assembly: GCF_963921795.1. Taxonomy (NCBI): domain Eukaryota; kingdom Metazoa; phylum Chordata; class Actinopteri; order Myctophiformes; family Myctophidae; genus Nannobrachium; species Nannobrachium achirus. The sequence goes on from NC_137814.1 coordinate 8,009,152, forward strand.
TCTCCTTGTGTCCTCTCTCCTCCCTCCCTCCCTCCGCTCACACGTTGTACACAAACATCCCTTGGTACTGCTAGGTAAATTAAGCCTTCTTTTAAAACACTTTGCTCTGGGCTATTATCTCTGCTATTGGCTTGGTTTCTCCGGCAACAAGTGCCGTTACGCTCAGCAGCTGTTTACGTACGTGCGTGCGTGCGTGCGTGGCGTGTGGGCACACGTGTCTGTCTGTGTGTGGCGGGGAAACACGCGTGCACGCACATTATAATAAACACAATGCAAGGCTGCAGGTCTCCGCCACGCATAAAGAAATACCCGCCAACAAACATGCATGCCGCACTCACAGTTACGCAGTAAAAGACAAGCGGCTAAACCTCACACATTTACTTCTCTGTGGTCTCTCTCTCACGTCATGAAGGACATTTCTTTGTCGTCGTTTATTGGCACTATAAGGAAGAGTGGGCATATTAAAGGGAGCCTGGGCACAAAGGCATAGAGTGCATGGCGCCCATTGCCGCCCATACCCTATAGGTTTTGGCAAAAAGGACCCTTCTATGTGGAGTTTGCATGTTCTCCCTGTATCCCATAGGGCAGTGTTTCTCAACCTTTTTTCTGCATGGGCACACTTTTCATGTCCCAAGAATCCAAGGGCACACCAACATAATACAGGGGTGTAAATATCGTCACTGTTGGGAAGAAACCTTGTATCTCCAAGTTTCAAATGTGTATGTTTCTTCGCAAAGTAAAGCCCTGCTTCATCATTCAAGGCTGTCGCACAACAGTAGTGAAAACAGCAGATCTACAAGCACACAACGCCTCGCACCGCGAGGCATTGTGTGCTTGTAGATCTGCTGTTTTAGTTTAAATCATTTTTAAAATGATAAATACAATACTGGCTTTCAAGCACACCAAAGGTCCCCAGGCACAGTGGTTGAGAAACACTGCCCTAGGGTTGGTACCCTCACATCAACATGCAGTAATCCTGGTCTCTATACTGCCTCCCCCTGGTCATCCGGGGTGTCTGATGGAGGGGAAAGGAACTGGTTGGAGTCATGATATAAAAAGCTAGATACCTCATATGCCGCTGCAGTTCTTTGGAGCGACCTGTAAAAAAGTATTGGCGGAAGTGCGGAAGTGTCGAAGGCACACTGCCACTCAAAGTGACTACTGACCAATCACAGCGCATCTTTTCCGGGACTTCAATTAAACTCAAATGAGCTTTATTTGGCGTGAGGAAACAAACGTTTACATTGCCAAAGCAACTGCAAGTGCCTATGGGAAAGAGGGAGTACTGCTTCTGATTGGCCTACCGAACTTCCGTTTCTGTGACACAAAAAAATAAAAAAAAATAAATGCTTTTTTACAGACGCCCGGTAGCCGGAGGAGGCGTCTACCTTTGGAATAACATGTTCCTTCGACGCACTACTTCCTACCGGGGAAACTCCCCCCTGTCAGGTGAAAAGAAGCGGCTTGGACTCCTCGTGCATAGAAGGAAGCATGAGAATGAGTCCGTCCGTTGCTCTCCCCAGGTTGGCAGAGGGAGTGTAAAATAGCGCCCAGGATTACACTAGACCAGGGGTAGGCAACCTCAGGCATGGGTGCCAACATTGGCACAGTGTGAGGCAGAGGATTTTTATTTTAAAATCAAATATATTTTATAAACGTGGTCAATTAAATGAAGTCACCTAATTGACAACAAATTACACCCTGCACTTAATTCTACATTCATTAAAACTGAACTCTGACTGGGGAGGGAGTGGGTGAGATAGGTGGGTTATTGCTATGAGTCTAATGATTGTTATAACAATGTCCTGCCAATCAAAATATGTCAGAATCTTTCATGGCATGTCATTAAAATGTATATGTTGATATGGCATACTGGCTAAAAATTAAAAAAACGTTGCACTTTATTTCAAAAAGGTTGCTAACCCCTGCACTAAACAGTAATTGACACTGGGTGAAAAAAAGGGTGACAAAACAAATTAAGAAAGAGGTATAGAGTGCTTGGGCACCTCAATGTAAAAGGCTATTGTGTCCAAAATGTTACAAAATGGTCTTAAGTAATAGGCTAATAGGCTACATGACATGTGATTTAAAAGTAATGTAGCCTAGGCTACACTTCAACTTCCTATGCCTCAAAATGATTGGATACAGGTTTTGTAACAATTTGTAGCAATTGTAGAAATATTAGACTAGGCCTATACTTTGCATTAATTAAGACCAGTTTCCTCCTTTTTTCTTTCTCTTTTTACATTTTGGACAAAATAGCCAATATTACATCGAAATGCACACTTGTTATATTATTTTCCTGTCTCTTGCAACTGAAGCCGTGTCAGTTGGGCATGAAGCGCCGGGGTACACAGACAGAGATGGAGAGTGCAGGGCCAGCCAGGCTACCTCCCTAAATAATAAGCTCCTCTCCTCCGTCTCTCCAGCACATTCTCTCTCTTTTGTTCTTCATCTTCTCCACACATAAACAATTTCTTCTCCTGCTGTCTGTCACACGCGCGCGCTCCCGAGCAAATACTCACCGACGCGAGGAGTGCGCACGCGTGCGCGCACACACACACACACACACACACACACACACACACACACACACACACACACACACACACACACACACACACACACACACACACACACACACACACACACACACACACACACCCCCCCCCTCGGCCTCGCTCTCTCCCTCTCTCCCTCTCACACACGCGAGCGCGTGCGCGGCAGATCAATGCGGATCGATCGGGTGGGGAAGGGAGCCCTGATTACTGGACCACGTGTTCAGGAGAAAACCGCGGAAAATCGATCATTGCAGCTTTTTAGGGCAGCAGAACAGAACAGACTCCCTCACACTGTCTCCACTGTGTGTGTGTGTGTGTGTGTGTGTGTGTGTGTGTGTGTGTGTGTGTGTGTGTGTGTGTGTGTGTGTGTGTGTTCGCACACGTGCGTGTGTGGGTTTGTAATGTATTGCTACAGACCAAATGTCCCCACAATAGTAGGCCTATAGGCTTTAATTTTAGAAATATAGACTTTGGACCATGCAAAGAAAACTAAAACTGTTTTATGGTTAAAAAGAAAACGATTGTTATACATTAGGCCTACAATCCAAGTGGGTCTGTCTGCAGACCAAAGATTAGGGGGCGGATTGTGGGGGGGATGCTATTGGATAGTATGAGAATGAATCAATCCTCCCCCTGAATCAATCCGCCCCCTGGAATCTCAATCCACCCCCTATGACGTTGCACGGACGGGGCGGAAATGAGCCCAGGGGGTCCCCGGACCCCCAAGAGAACCAGGGACCACCCTCCCCACCCCAAACCCGAGTTAAGACACCCATCTGGGCCACTTTCCACCCAGCACCACCCTCTTCACCTCCGTGATGGAGGGTGTGCTCACTTTGTGCGGGAGGATTTTTCAAAGGACAGGGACAGGGGCAGGGGAGATTTGCCCAGGCTCTGGTACCTCCAGAGCACCAGGGCCGACTCTCCACACCCTCTAGCCCGACTCGGGGCTCCCTCCTCGGCCACTTTCCACCCAGAGCCGGCCTCTATACCTCCGTGATGGAGGAAGTTCCCACTTTGCTCAGGAGAGTTTTACAAAGGAAGGAAGGGGGGAGAGAGCCTGGGAGCCTGGAGCTCGGAGCTCCAGGGCCCAGGGGCCGGCCCCTCACTGCTCGAGGCCGACCTGGGGGCCTCGGCCTCGGCCGAGGGACCACCCACGGACCCCCTGGAGCCCGAAAAAAAAAAAATCCATAGCGGATACCCAAGCTCGCCAAACGCTTTAGGCTCCTATTCTACCGCCCTTTGGGCCTCGCGCTCGAGCCTGGTACCGTTGGAACCGGCTCGCCGCCCCGCACACGATGGTGCCATCGCGGACCCCCGCGGACCCCCAGGGCCGACGCCAGGCCCCGAAAACCGGGCCTGGCGACCTCCAGGGACCACCGGGGACCACCAGCGGGGGTCCCCGGAGGTCCCTGGCGGGCCTCCGAGCACCGCCGCCCGGGGACCACCACCAGGGACCCCCGCGGACCCCCAGGGCCGGCCCCAGGCCCCAAAAACCGGCCTGGGGACCACTTTTTCTTCTAAGTCCAGCTGGATTTAGAAGAAAAAACGGCTTGTCGTTTTTTCTTCTAAGTCCAGCTGGACTCGTCCGTGCAACGTCATAGGGGGTGGATTGAGATTCCAGGGGGCGGATTGATTCATTCTCATACTATCCAATAGCATCCCCCCCACAATCCGCCCCCTAATCTGTGGTCTGCAGACAGACCCGTCTCCTACAATCAGGAGGAAAATAAACATCATATTGATATTGGTTTAGGTAAGATTAGAGCAGGGGGGCAACCTTGGCACGGGTGCCAACATTGGCACAGGTGAGGGTGATCATTGGCACACTGGCAGAAGTGTGTGAGAGGATTTTTTATTCTAAAATCTATTACATTTTTTAAACGTGGCCAATTAAATGAAGTCACCTAATTTACAGCAAATTACATCCTACACATAATTTTTACAATCATTAAAATTCTGAACTTTGACTGGGGAGGGAGTCGTGGAGATAGATGTATTGTTGCTCTAATGATCATTATATAACAATGTCCTGCCAATCCAAATTATTATGTCAGAATATTTTTATTTAGAAGTTATAGGGATTAGAGATGGAGTTATGCCTGATTTAGGCTACACTTGGTGGTGTCTTGCACCTAAAAGTTGTACTGTTGTGAAACTGTACATTTTCCTCTACAAACTTCTAATAAACAAGCCTATTTCCATCAATCAATCAAAAGAATAGCTGATCTACAAGCTGACAAGGCGCTGCAATGAGAAACCTTGCCAATAGATCAGCTATAGGCTTAGCTACGTTTAAAAATGGCTAAAAAGGTCAAAATGGCATTCATAAAATCACTGTAGTAAAGTGTTGATGTCCTCACAATTATAGTAATAAAAACGTGTGTGTGCGTGTGTGCGCGTGCGTGCATGTGCGCGCGTGCGTGTGTGTGTGTGTGTGTGTGTGTGTGTGTGTCTGCATGCATGCGTGTGTGCGTGCTACTGTGCATCAAGACACGCTAGGCTACAGTCGACTGGCTGGACTGTGTGGTTTAAATCTTTAGTGCAGCCAATTTCTTTTTGAGCATCTATAACCCCTATCACACCACTGACCCACTACTGCACTACACTACACTTCTGCTTAGACCGAAACACTCCCATTATCTTTTATTTCAAGAGATTCAAAGAGAATTATCAAACAGGCGTATTTACGGTCCTGGGATCCCAATCTTCCCTGGGAACATCCTCAGTGTTTATCTCAACTCTCAGAGCAGGGACGTGCACAGGTAGACACTAGGGGGTGCCAGAGCACCTGCCCTTTTGCCTTCCTGGATCAAAGTGCCCTTTTTTAGTCAGGTTCACTGTGTACTTTTGTTCAAAAGTTTTGGAGATTAGTAAAACTATACATTTTTGGAATCTTCAGAGCATGGGGAATCCAAAAATCCAAATGCAAAATGGCCGACATAAAATACATAATTTGTGCTATCTTGGCTTCTAGACAACCTAGAAACGTAATTAAACATGCCAATCCTATGTGTTCTGGGTCAAGGACTCAAATGAGTAAATGATGGGTGTAAAATGTTAAGGCCCCCGCCCCTGGGGGTTATCTATTTTGGGACCTCCCAGAACAGTACACCAGCCAGTTAATGTCCGATTTTCATAATATTAGAGTTGTTTTGTAGGTTTTAAAACAACCTGAGTTCATTTACTACAATTTGAAAGCAGACAGAATAACCTGTTTTACTTTTGGATGGGTCTTTACTCATCTGGGACCCCCCCATGTTTTTGTACAGTGTTTGTTTTGTTGTTTTGTGCAGTGTGCATGGACCATGGTGACATTGGTCAATTCTGGATTAAAAGGTTCTAATATATTTATGCCCCAAAATGCTCTGGAATCTTGCCACATGTGTAGGCTATCTGTAATCAAAACAGCATGTATCTATTCTGCATCTAGCTTGAGGCAAGACCCAAATTAACTAAAGTCTTTGCTTCTGGGGGTCCCTGGAACAAAATATTTTGAGATGGGGGTCCGCAGCCAAATACACATTTAATTGATGCATGCATATCAATAGATATAGCCTGGATATGTCACAGCAGGGCATGTATGCATATCAATAGACCATTGTCTGTACCTTTTAACTCCTGTAATGTATGTGTAAGCGCTGTCCACGTGACATCATTCAAATCACGTCCCCCAAACATTGAATCACCAATGCAACACTTCCCATCCCTAACTACTGGCAGTCGACGGTTCCACGCGCTGCACAAGGTGCCCTTTTTTTCACTTGAGCACCCCCCCCTCAAAATGTCTGTGCACGCCCCTGTCTCAGAGTTACAGACCGCTCCATTTTTTATAGATTGTTTCTGCGAATCTCACAACTGACGCTGCATTTCCCTTCTGTTCATTCATTCTAGTATTTCATAAAATTCAAAGCCTGTGTTTTGAATAGACAGCTACTCAGATCTTAAAGGACAACTTTAGTTTTTTAGAACAAGGGTTCATATTTTAGATTGTAATTAAAGAATATAAAAGATGAGTGTTAACATTATTAATTACTTTCTATTGTTTAAGAGATTCTTATTTCAGTGGTTGGGGGCATGCGTACAAGTGGCTAAATGTGTCATTTTACACAGAATAAGCCCATTCCCAAGATACAACGTAACCTTTCATGGTTGGATGTGACTTATGGGGGCTAGAAGTGTTACTGTAAATAGCAATAAAGACACTGCTGGCTTATTGTGTCTAAAATACATATTTAGCCACTTGTACGCATGCCCCACATTTTAGCACAGTAAACACGGTAAACGAAGCAAAATAAAACATTTTTACACTCACTTTTTCTTTTGTCTATAAATTACAATCTAAAATATGAACCCTTTAAAAGTAGAACCACATCAGCTCAAAAATAGCAGATATACAAGCTCACAGCACGGCACCAAGGGCCGCGCTGCAAGCTTATAGATCTGCTATTTTTGAGCGGTGCAAACCGCTCCTATATTTTACTTTCGGTTTATTTAGCTAAAACATATTAGCACGGGACGATTATTTCATTCTTCATCGATTGGCTAGTTGATTAACTAAACATTAGAATCGACCAATCAGAAACCGTTCTACTCGTGACGACATGTGTTAGCCAAACAGAACAGACCAATCAAATGCTGTGTTGTTCATGCTAATTTAGATCTGTCTTGGCCATTACACTTGCACTTGAGACCGGTTTAAAGTTCATGAAAGGTCCAGGCGTAATGGCCAGGTTGTTTCATATCCTGGACTTTTCCTAAACCCCCTCTCCGTTCTGCCCTCTGTCTATTTTGTTTGAGCTTCTGGTCTGGACTGCATATTATTTTTCTCTTCTATTCACTCTTTGACTGCCACCAGGCTGTTAATGGCCAGGCTGTTTGTCTGACCTCCTGTCTGTTCTCCCTCTGTCTCCCCCTTGCTTTATAACCCACAAGAAGCTCTATTTGGCTCTATCTGGTTTCAGACAGCGACAATTAGGAGTTTCTCCTGCATCTCGGCTACTCAAAATGGAGTTTCTGGTGACATGAATGTGCACGATAAATTGTTATTAGCCTTTGGTCTGGTCAAGGATACTAACAAACCTGGCTGGTATGTTGCGCATAATATACTCCCGAGTCCCGACATAATCTGTTTCCAAGAGGCAACCCAGCACTTCTTGGCGTTGGCCGCCAGTCAAAGTTAGAGGGAAAAAGTCTGACCAACCGCATATCCTGGACCTTTCTGGCGCAAATCGACCCCCACCCAGGATTCAAGACAGCGACCACGCTACATTAAACCCTGCAGTCTATGGTTGCTGTTTCGAATCCTGGGAGGTGTTCGTTTTGAGCCGGTGTAAAGGTCAGGACACACGAAAACCTTATATAGTCTGAGCAGACCTCTAGACTGACATCATACACAACACAAAGAATATTGCCATGCATGCCTATCAACACTGATTCGTGCAGGCGCCCTTACAGGAATTAGTTTGCACCGCTCACTTCGCACAGGTGCGATTTTTTTTTTTTTTGTAACGCAAATCTCTGCTTCTGGTAGGAAGTTGGTGGTTTACAAGGCTATGCTTCTGGGGGTCCCTGGCTGGAACAACATTGAGATGGGGGTCTGCGGCCAAATAAATTTAATTTGGGGGGTCCTTGACATGAAAACTTTGAGAACCACTGATTTAGAAGACATTTATAGAATCGGGTCAATATATGCAAAGACTTGCACAAATGTTCACGATTTTTCAAAAAATAGCAGATCTACAAGCTTGGTGCCGCGCTGTGAGCTTTGTATATCTTGTATATCTATTAGTTAAAGCATAACATAATGGTTAAAGACTAAAGTAATAATGCGTTCCAGGTCTTAACATTCACACAACTATCTTTGTGTTGTTGTTGTCATGGTGATGTTCCCTTAATCAGTGTGTGATTACTGTGGTGCATCTGGCTTCGTCCAGCATCTACCAACACAAGCCTGTGTTCGGGGGATTGATCGATTGAAGACTTTATTAGAAGTTTGCATAGGAAAAGGTACAGTTTCATGACGGTACAGTTCACTGGTACAAGGTCTACTAAAAGGCGATCCATGAAAAGACTATAAGCTTATTTCCACAGGAAACCATTAAAGTATCTCATATAACATTGAATGACAGACGAATAGAACACAGTACTATGCAGTAGATATGTAAAGAAAAAGAAAAATGAGATAAAAAAATAAAAAAAAGGAAAACAGTCATTCTAAACAAACAGTAAGTATATACAAAGAAGGGGCAGGGGAGGGGAGGGTTGGGCTAGGTTCGTTTTTTTTACGGCTGCTGCCTGAAAGTGGTTTTTCAGGGCAATTTTAAAGGATGCTAGTGATCCACACTCCTTTATGGCCTTCGGTAAGGCTTTCCACATTTTGGTGGTATAGCTGAAAAAAGAGTTTGACCCTTTGTTGGTTTTGACACTGGGTTGAAAGTGATCTGTGGCGCTGCCTCTGGGAGGGAAGCCAGGGGGGGGGGGGGGGGGGGGGGGGAGGGTGACAGCACACAGACATGTGTGTGGAGGAATGAACTGAATGAATGAATTGTCATAACGACGACATTGGGGAGAAAGAGGTGTGAAAAGCATACCAAATGTCTTTTCATTATGTCGACCTGAAGGTATCCATTGTTTTGTTACAACCTCTGTTAGCATCATAGAGCAAAAAAAGACGAGGGTACAACAATTTTTTTTGTTTATTGTCATGATTTCTCACCAGCCGGGGTGGCACAGACTCATAATACCCTCCTAATATGTGAGCAGGTCGTGTTTTTCCAAGAACCTTTTTAATTTATTTGTAATAATTCATTTTCGTACTTTTTTCCATTTTCCCAAAAGATATTAAAAATAAATGAAAAAAGTTAAGTAAACTTGGGGAGTATCTACAAGCTGGGGGAGAGCATTGAAAATGTTTGTTTACGATATGCCCAAAATAGGGATGCCAGGTTAAAAGTGGTCAATCAATAAATGTATGGTGGCAAAAAAAACAACAAAAGGTCAAATGTTATCACTATAGGGTGGCAACTGCCATCCCCTGAGACCCCTGCTCAAACCCTATACTTAGTTGACCGGATACCCAAGGGCTCTGTACAAGATGCCCTCCTGTTTTCGTGCTACATATCTTCTGCCTAGCTTGTAGGTCGGCTTTTCGCTGACTGTTAGTCTCAGAATGGCGGCGCAATAATTTTCAAGTGGCTAATAAGATTTGATTACTCAAAACCGTTTTCTTTCCATCCCATAACTAAGATATATCGTCTTATTCATGATTGTTGTTGAAGTCTGAAAACATAATCACACCAAACTCTTCACACTGTTCTGATGCTGCTGTCCTCATTTAGATTTCATAATTCAGCTCCATTGTGCCCAGCCCCATGCATATGCATGGACCTCTAATTACTTATGGATTATAGCACAATGAGAATAGTGACACCAACATCCGAACAGCATTTTGATAAATTGGGGTGTTGTGTCAGTGTGTGATTTAGAGCTGTTTAAGATAGACCATCATGATCATGAATATCCAATAACGTATTAAAAAAAATAATATAAAGAAAACAATAAAGAAATCCTATCAAATAAGAGTGACCCAAAGGACCCACATGTTCCGTAACAGGCCATACATTTGGGTCATTTGGGCCCATCTACCCAGCTACAGCTACTTTACAAAGCAGTACACAGTAGGCCTATCTCTAAAGTCATGTCATCAACATGGAACTGGCCCATTTCACATGTACCCTCCTGATTGCCTCATTGCCTTCTAAAGTCTGTGTATGTGACCTGGCGGTCGCTCATTGCCTTCTAAAGTTTGTGTATGTGACCTGGCGGTCGCTCATTGCCTTCTAAAGTCTGTGTATGTGACCTGGCGGTCGCTCATTGCCTTCTAAAGTCTGTGTATGTGACCTGGCGGTCGCTCATTGCCTTCTAAAGTTTGTGTATGAGACCTGGCGATCGCTCATAAGTGTCTTACAAAAGTCTAAGCGTCCAAAATAGGACCGTCATTTTTAGCTTGCGGCCCTTGAACCTTTTTGTATTTTGCTGAGTGGCCCCTGAGCAATCTTAAGTTGAGTAGCCCTGTTTTAGACTTTATTTTTAAATATCCTTTGAGCACCTGGTTTGGCTTCTGCGCATTCTTCACCGAAAATAAACGTTTTCCCCCAAATGTTCCTCTGTCCTCCCCCCCCCCCCCCCCCCCGTGCAGCATGTAAGCGCAAGGAGCAGGACCAGGGCCGCGAGCGGAGCCAGCTGCCCAAGAAGCAGCGGCTGGTCTTCACCGACCTGCAGCGCCGCACCCTGGTAGCCATCTTCCGCGAGAACCGCCGGCCGTCCAAGGAGATGCAGATCACCATCTCGCAGCAGCTGGGCCTGGAGCTCACCACCGTCTCCAACTTCTTCATGAACTCGCGCCGGCGCTCCCACGACCGCTGGGGCTCGGCGGCGGCGCAGGACGTCGAGCAGCACAACAGCGGCGGCGGCAACAGCCACGGCCACCACCACCACAACAACAACAGCCACAACCACCACCACCAGGGGGGTGTGCACGGCCACGTGCACGCCCCTCACGGAAACAACAGCAACAACAACAACAACGCCTCGCCAGTTCATCCCGGCACCTCTTCGTCCTCCTCCACGTTTTCCATCAAGGCCTGAAAGAAAAGCGGCGCTTCGCAAAGTGCTGGGGTTGCAGTGGGGACCCTCGGGGGTTCCTTGGAGGGGTGGGTGGGGTTTCAAATGGACCATTACAGGTCTGTAACTCTAAGAGCGTACCGATTGGTACGCTCTCCGAGTTACGTGCGGTCCCTTGAAGTTGAAAAAGAAGTTTGAAGGGATGACACGGATGGATGTAGGAGGAAGGGGGGGTGGTCTTTTATTTTTGGCCCAAAAGCAGTGGGTTTATTTAACGTTTATGTCCTCGACAGCTACAGGGTATGTAGTTGTTTTGCTCCAGACACCCCCTCCCCCTCCCCTCCCCTCCCCATTGAAGACCCCATCTCCTTCATCTACTCCCAACGTGCGAACGACTGATTACCTCCGTAGATGAATCAGATGGAACTGTTTTTACTACTTTGCGTTGTTCATGTTCAAAACGCCAACCCCAGTTTTGCATTTCGGATTGTGTTCTTCTTCGACGAGAAATACGAAAACAAAAGAACCGAATCGCTTTTAACCACTTAAGCCCTATTTTATAAAAACTACTGTAAGTCGGTGTCGTGCGGGGGCAGAAATAGCCGGAAAAAGTGTAGATCTGCTATTTTTTTCTGCTACGTGTGAAAAGTTCTGCCCCCAAAAATAGGGATGACAGGTTTGGAGTGGTTAAGGAAGGGAACGCGCCCTATGAGCGAACACACACACACACACACACACACACACACACACACACACACACACACACACACACACACACACACACACACACACACACACACACACACACACACACACGACAAATGTACGTTATTTTTGTATCTTTTTTTGCTAAGCTCTAGCACACACATAGCAGGACATTCTGATGTCCGAAAAAATGATAATACCAAAGAACAACTATACCAAAGAACAACAACATGGCTGACTAAATATGAATAGTGCTCCTCTCCTTCCCTTCTCAGAAGACTAAGACATCAAGTCTTATCGCTAACATCTGGAGTGTTCATTTAACATAATCGTCATTGTTGGGTGGAAACCTCGTATCTCCCAAGTTTCAAATTTGTACGTTTTTCCCTAAAGTAAAGCCCTGGTTCATCATCACACAAGACTATTGCACAAAACGAAAATAGCAGATCTACAAGCACACAACGCCTCGCGGTGCGAGGCGTTGTGTGCTTGTAGATCGGCTGTTTTCACTAGTTTAAATCATTTTTAAAACGATAAAATGCAAAACGAACTGTTTTGGATATACAAGGTTTCCACCCGACAACGACGATACGAGAGTTTGAAAATATGAGTGCTTCTCATTCTTCTCAACATTCTTGTTTTTTATTTTTTATTAATGGACCACTATAGCATATTTCAACCAATTCACCCCACTCCACAACAATAGCCTATATACATTTAGGATACAACAAGGCATAACACAGTCATTTCTATTTTATTCTTTAACATTAATGATCCTAAAAGTCTGATTTATACTTAATCGCGCACACCAAAAGAATAGCCTGTTTACAAGCTCGCAATGCGTCGCAGCTCGACACGTTGTGAGCTTGTATATTGGCTATTTTCAGTGCATGACACTGCGGCGCAACGAAGTCCATCAATATTTAATTTCAAAGCATTTTCCTCCCACACTGCACATAATTCTAAATTCTAAAACATAATTCTAAATTCTAAAACATAATTCTAAATTCTAAAACATAATTCTAAATTCCAAAACATAATTATAAATTCTAAACATTACTTAAATTTGTTGGACTTCAACATATTTTTGATATAGCCTAATAAAGGTAATTGTAAAATGTATTTTTTATTTTATTTTATACGTTTTAAAACATTTTCCAAAGGACTAGCTGTAACTATGCCACACACGGACCACTAAAACAGTGTTGTAAGGGAGTCCATTTGTACAGTCTCAGGGTTAAATTAACACTCCAGATGTTGCTTCGTAGCGTAGCGTTGACGTACGCGTGTACAATACAATATGTCTCTTTGTGAGTGTGGAAAGAATATTCACAGACATCACTGACACATTTCTGTATGGTATCTGTGAGTGCACTACATGTACACCTATGTGTTACATGTGTTATTAGTGTGTGTGTATGTATGTACAGTATGTACACATGTATGTACAAATGTATGTACACACGCTTGAGGGCAGCCATCTCTCTCTGCTGCTGCTGCAGTGATCTGGCATTATATTAAACGTCAGAGTCACAGTGCCACCTGCTGTTGGTTACAGCCCACGACATGCTTGCTGTAGCAGTCAAACAACAACACAGACCAAACCTGTGAGGAGTTGAAATATTATAACTAATTCTAGCATGGAAAGAAAGACCCTTGCAAAAACCTTTCCAAACACACCACCCACCACACAGGTGTGGTGGTGTGGGTGGTGCACTGGTCTCACACGGTCAGCCCTCTGATTGGGGAAGGAGATGAAACGAGCAGAAAGATTATCTGCTCGGTTAGAATAATCAAGATCTTTTATCTAAAGTCAGTGGTTCTCAAATAATTGGGGTCCGGGGAGGGTCCAAATGCAAGGTTTTAGTAGGCTCTCAAGAGTTAAGGCCCATTCCCACTGGGCCAGATAAACAGATAAAAAAAATATCTTTCTCCATTCAAGTGGATGGTAAGATAAAAAAAAAATATATATATATATCTGTGACAGATATTTTTCCATTCAAGTGGATGGCAAGATACTGATAAAAAAAAGATATTCTGTGACCGATATTTTGTATCTGTATCTTACCATCCACTTGAATGGAGAAAGATATTTTTTTATCTGTTTCTCTGGCCCAGTGGGAATGGGCCTTTATGGGGCTCCTTGAAATTAAAACGGAGAACCACTGATCTAAACAAATAAATTACGTCACGTGAGTCCATATCTTTTGTGAGCATGCATTTGTGTGTGTGTGTGTGTGTGTGTGTGTGTGTGTGTGTGTGTGTGTGTGTGTGTGATATGGCCATAGAGCGCGTAGCCGCCGGAGAAGAAGAAGAGTGTTATTTTCAGGTTCCAAAGAGGCAGAACAATCAATGTGCGACAATGACAAAACAAAAGAGAGAGAGCAGTGTGTTGTGGGAGGGAGGGGCCAGTGGAGGGAGGAGCCAGTGGAGGGAGGGAGGGAGGGAGGGGGCTGCCGCCCTGTTCTAGTGGCCAAACACGAAGAGGTCAAACGTCAACAATACAGGATCCCAGAGTGCCAATGATGTTTGCCTCTTTTTATGATAATCAGAGAGAACGGGACGCGGTGCCCTCCACCCCTCCTCCACCCCCAGCCCACCTGCCCTGCCCGCACACCCCAGCCCCCACCCCACCCCACCCCCACGCCCCCTAGTGTCCGGCCTGTGTCATCACGGCAACGACGTTCAAACCGCGAGCACTACTAGGGCTGTCACAATTATTACACAATCGTCTAATCGCAATTATTTGACATAATCGCGATAATCGTCATAATCGTTTACATGTTGCAAAAATGTTCATATATATTTTTTAAGTACAAAAAATAGTGAAAATAGCAGATCTACGAGCTTGTAGATTGGCTATTTCCACTCTCAATGTTCTTTTTTAAGTATAAAGTTGTCAAATATGTCAGTAATTTCTTTGCATATTTAGGTTATGTGTCATATCTGCCATGTGCAACTTCAAAGCCTAAAAGCCAAACAGAAATGTATAATGGTCAACGACAAAAACACAATTAAATCGTTAATCGCAATTATTTGAGTGACAATTAATCGTCACGTAAAATGTCATAACGGTGACAGCCCTAGTCATGGCGACATTCAAACCGCGAGCACAGGACAACCCAAACAAACACACTTTTATTGATGAGATCAATGTGTACCTACAGCATACCGAAGACATACTGAACACGAGTTGTAAATATCCCTCTTTTATTTCCCACTTAAAGGAGTAGTTCGCCCCCAAAATGACTTTTTTTCTATTGATTACTCATGCCATGGAGAGTAGAGTTCAATAATATGTTTTGGTTTTTGTCACATTCCTAAGACAAAAATTTGATTCAAGTAAATTTACCCCCATTCCGGATGGGGATGGGGACCCGTTTCGTCCCCATCAGGAACGAATGGGGGTAAATTTATTGTTATCACATTTTTGTCTTAGGAATGTGACAAAAAACTAAAAATATTATTGAACTCTAATCTCCATGGCGTGACTAATCAATAGAAAAAAAAGTCATTTTGGGGGTGAACTACTCCTTTAACTTCTATTTATCTCTATCTCTCCCTCTCTCTCTCAATTCCTTTCTTATTATTCCATCCCTCCCCCCTCCCCTGGTTTGTATCCTCTTTAACCAATGATGCGGGTATTATTAATATTAGTATTAATATTAATATTGGTACTATAGACACAAGCTTTTTGTAAAACTGTGTTCTGTCGTGCTGAAAACTATAATGTAAAGAAGCACCTTGTCGACATGTATTGAAAAAAAGAAAAAACAATGATGATGATTATCAAGGCGTCATGCGGACTGAATCGCTCTACAATGCCGTCCGCAGAACAAGACGAGGAGGACATCGATACCAAAAAGCGGACAGACTTTAAAGGACTGTGCATATTTTGTGAATACCCCTGTGTCGTTGTGATGATGATGACGTAGATGTGGACTCTCTTATTATTAGCTTCAAACCGTCTTCTTTATTTTTTTGGCTTCTGGGGGAACTTTTTGCAACCCCTCGAACTCGACCCCCCCGTCGCTGCATCCATTCCTCTGCCGAGAGAAGCTCGAACAGGAAGGGGGGGGGGGCAAGGGGGGGGGGGGGGGGGCATTGCGTGGGCGCTGTGCAATGATTTTTTGGTTACCATGGAAACCGCCTCATAAACCTTGCTACGTGGGTTCTTTATTTATTTGGGTATTTTTCTTTTTCTTGGTTTGTTTGTTTGTTTCTTTTGTAGGCAAAGCCACTTGTTGTGTAGCATCTTCTAGCGGGAGATAATCATATTAAGAGCGGAGATGCGGGACGGGGCAGGAGGGGGAGTCGGAGGAGGGGGGGGGGGGTGCGGAGTGGAGAGGAGAGGAGAGGAGAGGAGATAGCAGCGTCAAGAAGGAAGGCCTGATAAGAGATGACGACACCAACCACTACCAACACCTCCTCCTCCGCGGACGACCACGGACTGACGGGGCTCTGGTCTAGTGCACTATAACGGAATTAAAGACCCCAGCCTAAACAACAACCTCCAGGACAATGTTTTGTTATTAAAGGTGTTTTCTTTCCCCCGTTGGAGACGTCGTGTAATCCAGTTAAAAGTGTTACAACGCAAAAAGACAAAAAAAAACTAAAAAACAAAGCAGAGAAAAAGGAGACGAAAGTGTCAAGTTATGGAACGCAGCAGAGAGCGTGCGTGCGTGCGAGTGTGTGCGTGGCTACCTCACAGATCAAAGAGTGGACTGTCACCACATGCAGCCACCCATTACCAAAGATACTTCAGTAACCTGCCATGAGCTCACGCTACAGGACTGCACACGTTGCGCACACACACGTCACACACACGCAGGTATACAAACACACACACACACACACACACGCACACGCATAATGCATACACACACCGCCATGTGCACACAGACACTTCCACACACACACACACACACAGAGCAGTCGCGATGCATAGCAAACAGGGATATGGTATGCTATGTGGGGAGAGTTGAGTGCCTTTTTCCTTCAACCAGGGGTCGGACTGCACTGATCAATCACACGCACACACACACACACATGCACACGCACACACACACACCTCGCAACAGTATTTAAAAGGTGAAGGGGGGCACATACTGGGTGGAAATTAAGGGAAGGAGTCCTTATATTAATATAGCACCCAAAGAAAAGAAAACAAAGCCAGTCAGTTCCATATTCGTAAATCGAAAGAGCACTTTGTTTTGTAAGAGGATAAAATGATCGTTTACCACTATAGCTATCGTTTGAATTATTTTCTACATGGTGTGACCTAGAAGATTGTCACGTGATACGACACACGCACACGCACACGCACACACACACACACACACACACACACACACACACACACACACACACACACACGTCGTTTTGATCCTCTAGTCTAGAGCGCCACACGTGCATGCACACACACTCCCACCAGAGATATTTTTGTGTAATTTGTAATCGGCGAGTGTTCTGTGCATGTGTGTCTGGCTGTTTACAATGCCCCCCACCCCCCACCCTATCCCCACAATGTCTCTCTCATTGGCCGGCTAAACGGTGAAAACGACCGGCCGATGACTAATCAATGACCCCCCCCCCTTCCCGCCTCAGTCATTTCCGGCGAGGTGTCCCTCCCACGCCCACACGGGTGACCCCCACCCACCCTCTTCACCCCCACCCACAGTCCTGGTGTAGCATCACAACGAGGCAGGCATGTGTAGACAATTCATCTCAATATACCTCAAATCTTTATTGTAAAAGCTTATGTAGTGAAAACAATAATGACGATGTTTTAGCAATGACGACGAGGGTGACATTTAAAGTCGCCACTGAATTATTTTCCTGTATTTTTTTTCCCTTTTGTTTGTTTTTGCCTTTCCTTTTTAAAGGAGCGTTGCTTACATGTGTGTGTGTGTGTGTCTGTGTAAAAGCCGTGGTTTTTATGGGTTGACAATTTGTTGATTCGGATAATTTATGTATTTATGTAATTATTTATTTATGGTTCTGCATGGCGTCCTTTCGTATGCAGGGCAACGTGAGAGAGAAAAAAACCCAAAGGACATCAGCTTTAGAGGCTTTGCCCTGATTTATATGGTAACAGGAAGAGTGACCACTAAGGAAGAGTGGGCATCTCAATGTAAAATTGGCAATTGTTTCCAAAATGTAAAAAACTATAATTATAATATATATATATAATAGCCAATCATTCATGACCGGCAGAGACTTAGCGTCTCCATTGAGTCGACTCCTCCGGCAATCAAAGTATTGGCTTAGGAATATAATTCAAGGCTTCATGGGGTGTGTAAAGGATTTTGTCATTTTTGGATGAACCCTTTAAGGTCTAATATTTCAAGAAATTGCTACAAAATCATTGCTACATTTTTGGACATAAAACAAGAAGTTGAAGGGTTAACGTAGGACTGATAATGTTGTACTGTGTTATGTTCAAATCATGTATTCTTGAAACCATTTTCCAAATAATTCATTTTTATTTTGTACATTTTGGACTGCCAATGTCACATTGAGGTGCCCACTCTTCCTGTTAGCATTTCTACATATTATAGTTCCATGTGTGTGTCTAGCACTGAACGTATAGACCTGCAAGCGACGTGTTGTGAGCTTTAGAGGTCTGCTACGTTCGGTGCACGACACGGGCGAGCGACGGAGGCAACAGGAGGACAGCAACCGTACACGGAGCGGAGGGGAGCTGTGATCTGACGCAGGGTAGAAAGGCTGCTTTCCTGGGGGAGTTTAGTTCAACATAAACACAAGCAGAGAGATGCCGAGAGGCTCCGGGCCAAACACACAGAAAGACTACCTGTAAATCAAGAAAAAGCAAAAGTTTTTTTTTTTAACAAACAGGATGGAATTAAAAGAAGGGCACACGGAGGGACAAATTGAGTTATTTTCTGTGTTGCTTTTGGCTTTTTTTTTTAGTTTATTTTTTATTTTTGTTGGACGATCGTCTCCTATGTGTGTAAAAGTGATCCCCATATAAAAAAAAAGAAAAAAAAAAAAAAAGAAAAGATCCAACCAAAGAACCTCTGTCTACCAGGGGTGGGATGAGAGATTCTTTTATGCATGGATACTATATATAAAAACTGTATAAAAACTGCAGGACGAACTGTACCTCTAACAGGTGGGGAGGGGGAAGGGAATACAACACTGGCTTCTGAGTTTTCTTTCTTTTTGTTTGTAATAATATCTCCTCCCTTTGATTTCCTGTGATGTTTGTTGTGTGGGAGTGTAAAGCTAACGTATCGGTCTGTCTGTGTGTACTGTACACACACACACGCTACCATCCTGACTGAGAAGAACATGTTGCCCATTGTTGTGTAGCTTGCTTTTGTTTTGCTGGAGGTTAAAACGACTGGCTAAAACCATGGCAGGCTGACCTTGTAGCTACACTGTGATGTAAGCCAGTGTTTCTCAACCTTTTTTCTGCATGGGCACACTTTTCATGTCCCAAGAATCCATGGGCACACCAACATAATACGGGGGTGTAAATATCGTCACTGTCGGGAAGAAACCTTTCAAATGTGTACGTTTCTTCGCAAAGTAAAGCCTCGCTTCATCATACAACGGCTGTCGCACAACAGTAGTGAAAACAGCCGATCTACAAGCACACAACGCCTCGCGGTGCGAGGCGTTGTGTGCTTGTAGATCGGCTGTTTTCACTAGTTTAAATCATTTTTAAAATGATAAATAGAATACTGGCTTTCAAGCAGTTTAAAGGGGCACACTTGACCCTTCTCAGGGGCACACCAAAGGTCCCCAGGTACAGTGGTTGAGAAACACTGATGTAAGCAACACACATGCAGCTGATAAAATGTACAATATGGGCGTGTTAAGATTTTAGGTCTGCCGATGTGCAAGCGTAGACAGTAGCCAACAGTATTTCAATTAGGGATGTCCGACATTGGCTTTTTTCCCCCCTTCTTTTTTCCCCTATATTTTCCAAATCTTAATTTCCGATTCCGATGCAGGCTTTTTGCCAAATGTTATGGTGATGCCCCCACTGGATGCATTCATAAATGTGTCTCATGCTGCATTCATACAGGCTCAGAAGTGCTGAAGCCTACTGCAGACAGTTGAACTAAAAACAACAAAAAACAATACTACAATACAGCATTTTCCGATATTACACTTTCATGTTAATATTGTCCGATAATATTGGGGTCAATATTATCGGACATCTCTATTGTCAATGCTTGCACATTGGCAAAACGAAATCTAAACACGACAATTATTATTAATGGGATTAACTGAACTGCGTTGCTTACATCACAATGTATGAGGTCAGCCTTATGCCGCCTGCCATGTTTCTTACCCTGCTGTAGTTCTTAACCTGTACAGGAAAACTACATGAGCAGCCATATTGGAGAGAGGTTGGGTCTCTTCTCACTTCCTCCAAAGGTGTTACCAATGATACTAATGAAGGTTCCGTTCCATTTCATGGAGCTATTGTGGTTCTCAACCCTTTTAATTCAAGGACCCCCATAACTCTGAGTGTGTACAAATGGAACCAAATGGACCCTTATGGGGTGGATCACACTTTGAGACCCACTGGTGTAGCAGAGTGTTTCCAGTGAGCCAACATGCACAATATCAGCACCCTGACTCTGTTTGAGCAGAATGGAACAGAGCCTTAGTATTATTGGTAACACTGACTCTGTTTGAGCAGAATGGAACAGAGCCTTAGTATTATTGGTGAAACCTTTGAGTCTGTATCACATTGTCCAGTGTGTGTGTGTGTGTGTGTGTGTGTGTGTGTGTGTGTGTGTGTGCGTGCCTGTGTGTGTGTGTGTGTGTGTCAACACATCTGTGTGTAACCCGTGGCTTAAAGCAAGCGGTTGTCAAACGGTTTCATTTTGACGTTTCCCATAAGGAGACGACTTTTGCGAGATTTGACAACATTCTTCAAAAAGTAACAAAATCTACAAGCGGCGCCACACGTTGCGAGCTTGTAGAGACGCTATTTTCTTAAAAAAAAAAAAAGCGGCTTTATGCGTTTAAAACTGGACCCCATTTTGAGAACCACTGGCTTTAAAGTCCTTCCGTGTGTGTGTGTGTGTGTGTGTGTGTGTGTGTGTGTGTGTGTTCCTGCTGGAACAATAGATGCCTAACAGACAGACAGACAGACAGACAGACAGACAGAGAGGCGTGGGTGCGTCTGAAAACCCTGTTACTTCCAGTGCTTGTGAAATTGCATCATTTTGTGTTCCAACGCGGAAAGACGGAGCTCCTGTCTGTACGCCCCCCCCACCCCCTCCCCCCCAGTGTCAATGTTCTCTCCCTCTCCCCTTCCCGGTCGATCAATCAATCAGAACCAAGTGTCTTTGTGATGGTAGAAGACAATCAGTTTCAAATAGAGCCACGAGGAGAGGAGACCAGAGAGAGAGAGAGAGAGAGAGAGAGAGAGAGAGAGAGATGCAGAGCATCACATGACTGGACCAAGAGATACCCAGTGAGCAATAGACGCTATTAGACGTCGGTCTAAAAGTGAATGTTTTTTTTAGACGCCTAAGCTTAGACTAGAGACTCTAGTTGATAAGACGTTATTTCAACGGTTATATATAGACGGTCTATATATGACGTCTAATCAAAGTCTAATCTAAGCTTAGACCAGGGGTCTTCAACAGGGGGTCCGGGACCCCTTGGGGGTCCTCAGAGTTACTACAGGGGGGGCGCCAAATCTTTGTGTGATAGAGTCATATTTTTACATTAACCACTTGAACCCTAGCATCCCTATTCTGAGTGGAACATTAGCCAAAAATAGCAGATCTACAAGCTCACAACGCCTCGCAGCAGGTTTGTAGAGGGAAAAGAAGAGCAGACTAAAGTATTTGACGGTTCAAGTGGTTAAATGTCTGAAAATACACATTACTCCAACATGATGACAGTGCTGTCAAACAAGTCTAAGCTGTCTAAGAAATCTATGAACACTTTTAATCTGCAACACAATTCTATACAACATGTAGTGGGGGTCCCTGCTTCATCTCTCTCTCAACTAAGGGGTCCTTGGACTGAAAACGTTGAAGACCCCTGGCTCAGAGGTCTAAAGACATTTCATTTTTAGACCAATTTTAGACATTTTAGACGTATATAATATCTAATAGCCTGAAAAATGCTCAGTGGAGAGACGTGTGGATAAGACCCGATATGGCTCTGTGTGTGTGCGTGGGCCGTGCACGCGTGTCACGGCAGCCCACCGCGGTACCCCTCCCCCACACACGCTCACCTTCAACCTCTGGGAGGATGACCTTTTGCGGTAGAGGTCAAGGCACAGCGGACCCCCACGCACCGCCGCCACCCCCCCACAGAGTCGTTAAGTGGACACCTAATCGAAGATGTTTATCAAATGCCTGCACATATGCATCACGCAAACGCGCGCACGCGCGTACGGTCAGTGACGGAGAGAAACAAAGGCAGTGATGGAAAAAGTATTGATAGGCCTACTGTAGAAATACTCTGTTACAAGTAAAAGTCTGGAATTCAAAATGTACTTGAGTCAAAGTACCAAAGTATAGGCGTCAAAATGCAAGTACAAAAGGAGAAAGGACTCATTACGCACAGTACACGGCTACACGCACAGAGCCATTCTCCTGTCTTATCTCTGGGTATAATAACAGTGATCCAGTCATGTAGCGTCTGCTGATAGGCTAGGCTAGGCTAACCCCGTGTGGAGAGAAGGAGAATCTAAGAGTAATAACTGGAACAATGAATACACCAATTGAAAAACCAATATGGGTAAACTGTGTGTTTTGACAAAAAACAAATAAAGAAACGAACAATTGGACAAGGCTGCCTGTCCCTGACCTTCATTGATCGATCTGAAAACAAGACGAGTGGAAGAGGAATTTAGAGGATGGCACAGCGCTGCTGGTCTCATGCTGCAGTGCTCTGCTGCCATCTGGTGACACAAAATAAAACTGCAACCTGTGTGAGCGTATCATTTTATTTTAGGAGCATCTTGGCCACTTGGCCTCTGATGTTGTCATTCTTGTGAGGGAGTAGAGAAAGATATCTGCAATAAAGCAGACAGCCCGCAACACTCCAAGTTAGATGAAGGTTTTTAGGTGCACGGCTCAGAGAAGCATAATGAGAAAGAAGTGGTAGCCAGCACTCAAGGAATATCCTTTTTAGATGATTTTATTTACCTCAATGCATGGACAGTATACGGACGCGTTTCGGCCCTTCGGCCTTCCTCAGCGTTGCATCTTGTGAGGGTACATTATGGTCAAATGCCAAGGGCAGCAAAAGGCCAACAAATAAAACAATGATTTTATTCTGATGACCGCTTGCCCCCAGCAGTTCTTGGTTCAGGCACTGTTTTACTGAGGTTATGTTTAGGAATACGGTTAGGTCCAGGCATAGTTTTGCTGAGGTTATGTTTAGGAATAAAGTTTGGTTTAGGTTATGTTTAGGAATAAAGTTAGGTTTAGGAATAGTTTTATTGAGGTTGTGTTTAGGAATACGGTTAGGTCCAGGCATAGTTTTACTGGGGTTATGTTTAGGAATAAAGTTTGGTTTAGGCATAGTTTTACTGAGGTTATGTTTAGGAATACGGTTAGGTTTAGGCATAGTTTTACTGTTTAGGAATAAGGTTAGGTTTAGGCAAAGTTTTACTGAGGTTATGTTTAGGAATAAGGTTAGGTTCAGGCATAGTTTTACTAAGGTTATATTTAGGAATAAAGTTTGGTTCAGGCATAGTTTTACTAAGGTTATGTTTAGGAATAAAGTTTGGTTCAGGCATAGTTTTACTGAGGTCATGTTTAGGAATAAAGTTTGGTTTAGGCATAGTTTTACTAAGGTTATGTTTAGGCATAGTTTTACTGAGGTTATGTTTAGGTATACGGTTAGATTTAGGCGTAGTTTTACTGAGGTTATGTTTAGGAATACAGTTAGGTTTAGGCATAGTTTTACTGAGGTTATGTTAAGGAATAAAGTTTGGTTTAGGCATAGTTTTACTGATGTTATGTTAAGGAATAAAGTTAGGTTTAGGCATAGTTTTACTGAGGTTATGTTTAGGAATAAAGTTTGGTTTAGGCATAGTTTTACTGATGTTATGTTAAGGAATAAAGTTTGGTTTAGGCATAGTTTTACTGAGGTTATGTTTAGGAATAAAGTTTGGTTTATGCATAGTTTTACTGAGGTTATGTTTAGGAATAAAGTTTGGTTTAGGCATAGTTTTACTGAGGTTATGTTTAGGAATAAAGTTTGGTTTAGGCATAGTTTTACTGATGTTATGTTTAGGAATAAAGTTTGGTTTAGGCATAGTTTTACTGAGGTTATGTTTAGGAATAAAGTTTGGTTTAGGCATAGTTTTACTGATGTTATGTTTAGGAATAAGGTTAGGTTTAGGCATAGTTTTACTGAGGTTATGTTTAGGAATAAAGTTAGGTTTAGGCATAGTTTTACTGAGGTTATGTTTAGGAATACGGTTAGGTTTAGGCGTAGTTTTACTGAGGTTATGTTTAGGAATAAAGTTTGGTTTAGGCATAGTTTTACTGTGGTTATGTTTAGGAATAAAGTATGGTTTAGGCGTAGTTTTACTGAGGTTATGTTTAGGAATACGGTTAGGTTTAGGCATAGTTTTACTGAGGTTATGTTTAGGAATAACGTATGGTTTAGGCGTAGTTTTACTGAGGTTATGTTTAGGAATACGGTTAGGTTTAGGCATAGTTTTACTGAGGTTACGTTTAGGAATAAAGTTTGGTCCAGGCATAGTTTTACTGTGGTTATGTTTAGGAATAAAGTATGGTTTAGGCATAGTTTTACTGGGGTTATGTTTAGGAATACGGTTAGGTTTAGGCATAGTTTTACTGGGGTTATGTTTAGGAATACGGTTAGGTTTAGGCATAGTTTTACTGAGGTTATGTTTAGGAATAAAGTTAGGTTTAGGCATAGTTTTACTGAGGTTATGTTTAGGAATAAAGTTTGGTCCAGGCATAGTTTTACTGTGGTTATGTTTAGGAATAAAGTATGGTTTAGGCATAGTTTTACTGGGGTTATGTTTAGGAATACGGTTAGGTTTAGGCATAGTTTTACTGGGGTTATGTTTAGGAATACGGTTAGGTTTAGGCATAGTTTTACTGAGGTTATGTTTAGGAATAAAGTTTGGTTTAGGCATAGTTTTACTGGGGTTATGTTTAGGAATAAAGTTTGGTTTAGGCATAGTTTTACTGAGGTTATGTTTAGGAATAAAGTTTGGTTTAGGCATAGTTTTACTGAGGTTATGTTTAGGAATAAAGTTTGGTTTAGGCATAGTTTTACTGAGGTTATGTTTAGGAATAAAGTTTGGTTTAGTCATAGTTTTACTGATGTTATGTTTAGGAATAAAGTTTGGTTTAGGCATAGTTTTACTGAGGTTATGTTTAGGAATAAAGTTTGGTTTAGGCATAGTTTTACTGAGGTTATCTTTAGGAATAAAGTTAGGTTTAGGCATAGTTTTACTGAGGTTATGTTTAGGAATAAGGTTAGGTTTAGGCATAGTTTTACTGAGGTTATGTTTAGGAATAAAGTTTGGTTTAGGCATAGTTTTACTGAGGTTATGTTTAGGAATAAAGTTAGGTTTAGGCATAGTTTTACTGAGGTTATGTTTAGGAATACGGTTAGGTTTAGGCATAGTTTTACTGAGGTTATGTTTAGGAATAAAGTTAGGTTTAGGCATAGTTTTACTGAGATTATGTTTAGGAATAAGGTTAGGTTTAGGCATAGTTTTACTGATGTTATGTTAAGGAATAAAGTTTGGTTTAGGCCTAGTTTTACTGAGGTTATGTTTAGGAATAAGGTTTGGTTTAGGCATAGTTTTACTGAGGTTATGTTTAGGAATAAGGTTAGGTTTAGGCATAGTTTTACTGAGGTTATGTTTAGGAATAAAGTTAGGTTTAGGCATAGTTTTACTGAGGTTATGTTTAGGAAAAAAGTTTGGTTTAGGCATAGTTTTACTGATGTTATGTTAAGGAATAAAGTTTGGTTTAGGCATAGTTTTACTGAGGTTATGTTTAGGAATAAGGTTAGGTTTAGGCATAGTTTTAGTGAGGTTGTGTTTAGGAATAAGGTTAGGTTTAGGCATAGTTTTACTGAGGTTATGTTTAGGAATAAAGTTAGGTTTAGGCATTGTTTTACTGAGGTTATGTTTAGGAAAAAAGTTTGGTTTAGGCATAGTTTTACTGATGTTATGTTAAGGAATAAAGTTTGGTTTAGGCATAGTTTTACTGAGGTTATGTTTAGGAATAAGGTTAGGTTTAGGCATAGTTCTACTGAGGTTATGTTTAGGAATAAGGTTAGGTTTAGGCATAGTTTTACTGAGGTTATGTTTAGGAATAAGGTTAGGTTTAGGCATAGTTTTACTGAGGTTATGTTTAGGAATAAAGTTTGGTTTAGGCATAGTTTTACTGAGGTTATGTTTAGGAAAAAAGTTTGGTTTAGGCATAGTTTTACTGATGTTATGTTAAGGAATAAAGTTTGGTTTAGGCATAGTTTTACTGAGGTTATGTTTAGGAATAAGGTTAGGTTTAGGCATAGTTTTACTGATGTTATGTTAAGGAATAAAGTTTGGTTTAGGCATAGTTTTACTGAGGTTATGTTTAGGAATAAAGTTTGGTTTATGCATAGTTTTACTGAGGTTATGTTTAGGAATACGGTTAGGTCCAGGCATAGTTTTACTGGGGTTATGTTTAGGAATAAAGTTTGGTTTAGGCATAGTTTTACTGAGGTTATGTTTAGGAATACGGTTAGGTTTAGGCATAGTTTTACTGTTTAGGAATAAGGTTAGGTTTAGGCAAAGTTTTACTGAGGTTATGTTTAGGAATAAGGTTAGGTTCAGGCATAGTTTTACTAAGGTTATGTTTAGGAATAAAGTTTGGTTCAGGCATAGTTTTACTAAGGTTATGTTTAGGAATAAAGTTTGGTTCAGGCATAGTTTTACTGAGGTCATGTTTAGGAATAAAGTTTGGTTTAGGCATAGTTTTACTAAGGTTATGTTTAGGCATAGTTTTACTGAGGTTATGTTTAGGTATACGGTTAGATTTAGGCGTAGTTTTACTGAGGTTATGTTTAGGAATACAGTTAGGTTTAGGCATAGTTTTACTGAGGTTATGTTTAGGAATAAAGTTTGGTTTAGGCATAGTTTTACTGATGTTATGTTAAGGAATAAAGTTTGGTTTAGGCATAGTTTTACTGATGTTATGTTAAGGAATAAAGTTAGGTTTAGACATAGTTTTACTGAGGTTATGTTTAGGAATAAAGTTTGGTTTAGGCATAGTTTTACTGAGGTTATGTTTAGGAATAAAGTTTGGTTTAGGCATAGTTTTACTGAGGTTATGTTTAGGAATAAAGTTTGGTTTAGGCATAGTTTTACTGATGTTATGTTTAGGAATAAAGTTTGGTTTAGGCATAGTTTTACTGAGGTTATGTTTAGGAATAAAGTTTGGTTTAGGCATAGTTTTACTGATGTTATGTTTAGGAATAAGGTTAGGTTTAGGCATAGTTTTACTGAGGTTATGTTTAGGAATAAAGTTAGGTTTAGGCATAGTTTTACTGAGGTTATGTTTAGGAATACGGTTAGGTTTAGGCGTAGTTTTACTGAGGTTATGTTTAGGAATAAAGTTTGGTTTAGGCATAGTTTTACTGTGGTTATGTTTAGGAATAAAGTATGGTTTAGGCGTAGTTTTACTGAGGTTATGTTTAGGAATACGGTTAGGTTTAGGCATAGTTTTACTGAGGTTATGTTTAGGAATAACGTATGGTTTAGGCGTAGTTTTACTGAGGTTATGTTTAGGAATACGGTTAGGTTTAGGCATAGTTTTACTGAGGTTACGTTTAGGAATAAAGTTTGGTCCAGGCATAGTTTTACTGTGGTTATGTTTAGGAATAAAGTATGGTTTAGGCATAGTTTTACTGGGGTTATGTTTAGGAATACGGTTAGGTTTAGGCATAGTTTTACTGGGGTTATGTTTAGGAATACGGTTAGGTTTAGGCATAGTTTTACTGAGGTTATGTTTAGGAATAAAGTTAGGTTTAGGCATAGTTTTACTGAGGTTATGTTTAGGAATAAAGTTTGGTCCAGGCATAGTTTTACTGTGGTTATGTTTAGGAATAAAGTATGGTTTAGGCATAGTTTTACTGGGGTTATGTTTAGGAATACGGTTAGGTTTAGGCATAGTTTTACTGGGGTTATGTTTAGGAATACGGTTAGGTTTAGGCATAGTTTTACTGAGGTTATGTTTAGGAATAAAGTTTGGTTTAGGCATAGTTTTACTGGGGTTATGTTTAGGAATAAAGTTTGGTTTAGGCATAGTTTTACTGAGGTTATGTTTAGGAATAAAGTTTGGTTTAGGCATAGTTTTACTGAGGTTATGTTTAGGAATAAAGTTTGGTTTAGGCATAGTTTTACTGAGGTTATGTTTAGGAATAAAGTTTGGTTTAGTCATAGTTTTACTGATGTTATGTTTAGGAATAAAGTTTGGTTTAGGCATAGTTTTACTGAGGTTATGTTTAGGAATAAAGTTT
Organism: Nannobrachium achirus; assembly: GCF_963921795.1. Taxonomy (NCBI): domain Eukaryota; kingdom Metazoa; phylum Chordata; class Actinopteri; order Myctophiformes; family Myctophidae; genus Nannobrachium; species Nannobrachium achirus. Next base: position 8,037,555 of record NC_137814.1, read on the forward strand.
GGTTTAGGCATAGTTTTACTGAGGTTATGTTTAGGAATAAAGTTAGGTTTAGGCATAGTTTTACTGAGGTTATGTTTAGGAATAAGGTTAGGTTTAGGCATAGTTTTACTGAGGTTATGTTTAGGAATAAAGTTTGGTTTAGGCATAGTTTTACTGAGGTTATGTTTAGGAATAAAGTTAGGTTTAGGCATAGTTTTACTGAGGTTATGTTTAGGAATACGGTTAGGTTTAGGCATAGTTTTACTGAGGTTATGTTTAGGAATAAAGTTAGGTTTAGGCATAGTTTTACTGAGATTATGTTTAGGAATAAGGTTAGGTTTAGGCATAGTTTTACTGATGTTATGTTAAGGAATAAAGTTTGGTTTAGGCCTAGTTTTACTGAGGTTATGTTTAGGAATAAGGTTTGGTTTAGGCATAGTTTTACTGAGGTTATGTTTAGGAATAAGGTTAGGTTTAGGCATAGTTTTACTGAGGTTATGTTTAGGAATAAAGTTAGGTTTAGGCATAGTTTTACTGAGGTTATGTTTAGGAAAAAAGTTTGGTTTAGGCATAGTTTTACTGATGTTATGTTAAGGAATAAAGTTTGGTTTAGGCATAGTTTTACTGAGGTTATGTTTAGGAATAAGGTTAGGTTTAGGCATAGTTTTAGTGAGGTTGTGTTTAGGAATAAGGTTAGGTTTAGGCATAGTTTTACTGAGGTTATGTTTAGGAATAAAGTTAGGTTTAGGCATAGTTTTACTGAGGTTATGTTTAGGAAAAAAGTTTGGTTTAGGCATAGTTTTACTGATGTTATGTTAAGGAATAAAGTTTGGTTTAGGCATAGTTTTACTGAGGTTATGTTTAGGAATAAGGTTAGGTTTAGGCATAGTTCTACTGAGGTTATGTTTAGGAATAAGGTTAGGTTTAGGCATAGTTTTACTGAGGTTATGTTTAGGAATAAGGTTAGGTTTAGGCATAGTTTTACTGAGGTTATGTTTAGGAATAAAGTTTGGTTTAGGCATAGTTTTACTGAGGTTATGTTTAGGAAAAAAGTTTGGTTTAGGCATAGTTTTACTGATGTTATGTTAAGGAATAAAGTTTGGTTTAGGCATAGTTTTACTGAGGTTATGTTTAGGAATAAGGTTAGGTTTAGGCATAGTTTTACTGAGGTTATGTTTAGGAATAAGGTTAGGTTTAGGCATAGTTTTACTGAGGTTATGTTTAGGAATAAAGTTTGGTTTAGGCGTAGTTTTACTGAGGTTATGTTTAGGAACACGGTTTGGTTTAGGCATAGTTTTACTGAGGTTATGTTTAGGAATAAAGTTTGGTTTAGGCATAGTTTTACTGAGGTTATGTTTAGGAATACGGTTAGGTTTAGGCATAGTTTTACTGAGGTTATGTTTAGGAACACGGTTTGGTTTAGGCATAGTTTTACTGAGGTTTAGGGTTAGGAATAAAGTTAGGTTTAGGCATAGTTTTACTGAGGTTATGTTTAGGAATAAGGTTAGGTTTAGGCATAGTTTTACTGATGTTATGTTAAGGAATAAAGTTAGGTTTAGGCATAGTTTTACTGAGGTTATGTTTAGGAATATGGTTAGGTTTAGGCATAGTTTTACTGAGGTTTAGGGTTAGGGTTAGGAATAAGGTTGCAGGATTTGACCCGGCCCGAGCGTTCTTGTATTGGTTTCTTGTACCATACTATGGAAGAATGCTGGGTCTCTGCTGGTCTTCAGAATCTTCCCCCTCCTCCACGGCTTGTTCAGCATGCATGATGATACTGAGGGAAACAAGGTTGAAATACAGTAAATACTGAGGGAAACATACCAAGGTAATACAGTAAATACTGAGGAAACATGGTAAGTACAGTAAATACTGAGGGAAACATACCAAGGTAAGTAAAGTAACGTTAAGACTTTCTTTTCTGGGTTGGGGCCACACTTGAAAATCTCAAAAAAGTGTTTGTGGTCCACCCTGACCACTTTAACACAGCCTTAAGTTATTTACCAGTATGACAATGACATATCTTCACAGTCCAACAGCCTGGGAATCGCTGCATGTGTTAAGGGCTTGTGTGTTGTGTCCACAAAGGTGTTTGTTTCTCTGAACATAATATATGTAGCCTAGATAATATGTATATTTTGAACATACTACACTTTTACTTTTGGTGTATTTTTAAATGTGGTATTTCCATTGTACTAAAGGAGGAGGAGAAAAAGAAAAGAGTATTCTAGCTTACTTCTTCCACTAGCTGCATATTTATGCTGTGACCTTTGGTTGGATACAGATATGCCCTAAGGTTGTTGTTAGCATGTCATAACATTAATATGACATTTAGCTTAAGCCTTAGCTAATTGTATTGTTTATAAACATAAACGTTACAATGTTAGGCTGTATAAATACTCTAGGCAAGTGACACTTCTTAGGTCACTGTGTCAGCCACTGTAAGTGAATGTGTAATGATATATGCCTAAATATGTCTATGTGCAATGCAATGCATATCATTATTAGCCTGCTGAGTTTGTTTTAACAGCATGTGCAATAGCATGCTGTTTGTAAACAAACAGCTATTTCCCTTTCCGGTAGAATACCCTTTTCACGATATAAAAATGGATATAGAACAAAACAACATTATTTCTAGACTAATGTAATGGTCGATAACAATAGCCTAGATCCCAAGCTCCCTTTTCTTCCAGAAATAAGGTAGGCCTATATTGCTTAACTACCCATTTTGGTTTGTTGTGATGTCACAGACTATTTTGCGTTATTTGTCAAACGTTCATCTACTTCTTACCCCAGCTCTCTCCAAGTCTCCTGGTTTCTTCCAGGGGTTCATCATTCATTCCAGGCTGTCATTGCTGCTTCTGTGCGCAGCATTCACACTTTGCCCATAAGAATTCAAAACGTCAACAAAAGAACGTCTTTAAACCGTATTGTCAGGTGGAAAGAGGAGAAAACGTGTGTGAGGCATCAATGTAACTGACATCAAGGTATATAGACCTAATATCGACCCTTTTCACGACACAAATAGTCATACGTGTAATAATGTTACTTCCTTCCCAGCCAGGTGTTATCAATGATACTAATCAAGGCAGTGCCAGTGACAGTTAATTCCATATTGCAGCAGTCTTTCCATTAAACAAACAGGCACTGTTGCAGCACCCTTGACTCTGTTGACCTGCACATTAGGCAACAATTATGACAAAAAGGTGAGTGGGCAATTAAAGGAGTATTTCACCCCCAAAATGACTTTTTTTCTATTGATTAGTCATGCCATAGAGACTTGCGTTCAATCCCATCTATTATTTGTATTTGTCGCATTCCTATGTCAAAAATGTGATTATAGTAAATTTACCCCCATTGATTCCGTCTGGGGACCCAATTGCATGGCACTGGATGGGGAAACCATCAGGGTACTCTGATTATAGGGTTACTATTAATCAAATCTTTATCTTATCTTCATCTTAAACAAAAAAAAAACAAAAAAAATAACATATTGAATTCAAGTCTCTCTATATGGCAGGGGTTCCTTTTTGCCTTGGGGGACCCCTATAAATATTCTTTTCATCCGAGGCACCCCTACATTATTATATTCCTAATTTTCACTCCCAGCACCTTATATTTATAGCATATTTTAGCGATTATGTTGCGAGGAAAGCAAGATAATAGCCATTTTGGTTAGAACTGACTGAAAATAACTTTGTACTTCAAGTTTAAAATGATACTAAATATGTTTTTAAATGTCCAAATACATTTCAAATATTATCAAATTATCTTGCGGCACGCCTGGACTGCTGTCGCGGCACCCCATGGGTGCCGCGTCACCCACTTTGAAAACCCCTGGTCTATGGCATGAGTAAAGGGCCATTTATTGCGACCGTAAGGTCGCAGTTTAGTATGAAAACCTCCACCGGCCGTCCGGCCGTCCGTCCGTCCGTCCGTCCGTCCGTCACACACGTCACACCTTTGCCCTGCTCAATGTATACGTATACTGAGGTGATGTGTCACTGTGACATCACAGATACTGAGGTGATGTGTCACTGTGACATCACAGGTGAGATCGCAGTGATGTCAGATACTCAGAGCAGGGATCTCCATATTTAGGCATAAACAGGTGACATCACAGTGATGTCAGATACTCAGAGCAGGTATCTCCATATATGGGCATAAAATGGATTCTGTTAGGGATCTCCATACTGTATATGGGCATAAAAGGGATTAGTGATGTCAGATACTCAGAGCAGGGATCTCCATATATGGGCATAAAAGGGATTAGTGATGTCAGATACTCAGAGCAGGGATCTCCATATATGGGCATAAAAGGGATTCAGATGGAGATTCAACTTCAATGAGTAACAATGGCAAACTGTCAACTGCCCGTATGTCTTGATAATTGGTAAAACAAACTTTTGGCCTATTTGTGGCTTATCATCACATCCAACCATCTTAAGATACTCAGCTAGTGGGGAATGCTCTCTTCCCTGGTGAGAATTGCCCCTTTATATAGGGCTTGTTTGTGTATTGTATGACATCAGGCCACATCATCAGCTGTGGACTCTGTGATGTCATCGTATCTCCATATATGGCCATCTCCGTATATGGAGATATAAGTCGTCCATGCCCAGGTATGGGCTGGTGAGGTCAGACTTTGTGTGATGGGTAGGTTATCTCCATATATGGAGATTCAACATTCCAGGTGTAAATATGGCTGCCCGTATGACGTGAGAGGTGGAGGCTGTGATATTTGTGGAGATAAGCGACCAACGGTCGCTTATCTCCCGATTAGGGAGTCTTACTGGTAGTTACGTATGGTTGATTTTGTGTACGTTTGGGGGTGAGACAGTACGTACGGTAATTGCGTTGACATTCATACTTACCGTACGGTCTCTGTGTACAGGGTTCAATAAAGCCTATATGTACATACTATATCCACTAGATGGCACCCACATGCATCTTCCCAATGAGCAAATGCTACATGCTACATACATAGCGCCTACATTGTTGACAGAGAGGTTTATAGACACCCTTGGAGGACATACACTCGGATTGAACGACACTAACCATCGGCGCTAGTCACTGTGCTGTCCGGGTATAATATAAAAAGGACTGGAGAATGGATGAGCTTGGACACATGCCGTTGCGAACGCCTAGAGCGCAATCTCAATGGGGGCGCCGCCGACAGTTAATGAGCCACGGTACGGTAGCCACCCAAACCGACCCAAAACCGACTAAAAACACCCCGTGCACGGGAGTGGAGAGAGACGCATTTGAGAGAGCTCAGCTGGTAGAGAGCGCTGATTAGGCTGACAGTGACATGCGGGTCTGTGTCCTGGCCTGTTCACTGTTCAGCGTGTACTTGTGATTTTTTTGTTCGTTTTTTTACTTCCTCCAACGAAATGGATACAAGAAAAAAAGACGAAACATTTCTCCCTCTACTGCCCCCACGGTTGACACAAGTTCGCCACGGGTAGTTCATGTGTACGTACGTTTTTAACGGTTTTTATCCGTCGGGTTGAGTGTTGTCCGTAAGGTTACGGAGACAATCAATTACGTCCGGACGGCCGGAGGAACCGGATTAAATCACTCTCCCCCTCCGTTTCTTGTGTATTCCTGCGGTCCTTATGTACTACTATGCATGGTACTTAACCAATAGGAAAAAAAAGTCATTTTGGGGGTGAACTACTCCTTTAAGGCAGATTGGTGGGGCACAGCAGCCATTGGCTTCAAGGCTACATGTACTCACGTAGGCCTAGATTAGTGTTTACATGAACCGCTTCAGCTTCAGCTCTATCTAAACTTTGTCTATTTGAAAATTGCAGATCTCACAAGCTTGTCAGCTCACAGATCGCACAAGCTTCATATCGCGTTGTGAGCTTGTAGATCTGCTGTTTGCAAAAGGCTTTTGTACATATATATGCTTACAACATGGGACATGTTATGCATGTATATTTTGATGCCAAGATATTTTTTGGGCCTTTTTCTGCCTTTATTGATAGATGTATTGTAGGCTGACAGGAAACGGGGACAGAGGACGACACGCAGCAAAGGTCAACAGGATCGGGATTCGAACCCACGACGCTGCAAGGCTGGATTGCAGCCTTGGTACCTGGACCACTACCCTGTGGCCCAGGCCGATGCCAATACTTTTGTACTTCTACTCAAGTACATTCAGAATACCAGACTTTAACTTGTAACAAAGCAATTCCACATTATACAGTAATATTGATACTTTTACTCAAATAAAAAAATGTGATTAGGCCTACTGCTTCCACCACTTCCCTGACTGAAGATAAACGTGACAATAGACCAGTGTTTCTCAACCACTGTGCCAGGGGACCTTTGGTGTGCCCCTGAGAAGGGTCAAGTGTGCCCCTTGAAACTGCTTGAAAACCAGTATTGTATTTATCATTTTAAAAATGATTTAAACTAGTGAAAACAGCCGCTCTACAAGCACACAACGCCTTGTGTGCTTGTAGAGCGGCTGTTTTCACTACTGTTGTGCGACAGACAGCCTTGTATGATGAAGCAGGGCTTTACTTTGCGAAGAAACGTACAAATTTGAAACTTGGAGATACAAGGTTTCTTCCCGACAGTGACGATATTTACACCCCCGTATTATGTTGGTGTGACATGCATGGATTCTTGGGACATGAAAAGTAGGGATGGGTATCGTTCACCTTTGAATCGATACGATACCTTTTTCGATACCTGGGAATCGATACGATACCCTTTTCGATACCATTTTCGATACTTTTTATTTAAGTTTAACTGCTCTACCGCTGCTTGAGGTGATGATGATGATGATCACACAGTGTGGCGGAGTGGAGAGTATAGACGTTGGATAATCATCATAATAATAAACATTATAGGCTATTGTCGGCTATTTTCCACAGTAACGAGTGTAGCCTACTAAAGCAGTCATTAAACTCTCAGTAGCCCAACTGTTACAGATGCGACCGGCCAGGGGTGCGTTCAAGAGTATCGAAACGAGGTATTGTTCGTTTTTACGTGAACCGATACCCGATAGTATCGTCATCATGCAATCGATACCATTAAAAGTATCGCAGACGATACCCATCCCTAATGAAAAGTGTGCCCATGCAGAAAAAAGGTTGAGAAACACTGATCTAAACCTTGTCTATTTGAAAATTGCAGATCTCACAAGCTTGTCAGATCTGCTGTTTGCAAAAGGCTTTTGTACATTTTATATGCTTACAACTTATGGGATTTGAGTATAGGCCTACTGCTTCCACCGCTTCCCTGGTTGAAGATAAACGTGACAACAGACACAACACAATGTACAGAAAGACACAGGAGGCCACATGGACAGAGTGACAACATGCTTTTATGACGAAAAAAAGTAATTCCTTTACAAGACAGACAGCATAGAAAACATTCATAGAAATGAAATAAAAAGAGAGGAATCCACACATCGATAAATTACATTATTGAGCCATCCTTCATTGAGAGACCAAGACAGGCCGGGGGACTGAGTGAACCATAAGGGACCAATAAGCCCCGGAGAGAAGCAGCAGCGCTTAAAGTCTCTACATTATTATTAGTATTATTATTACTACTATTATTACTCTAACTACGATATTTACAGTTTCAACAGTCATTTTTCTCTGTCAGACATGGCAACAAGGGTCTACAGATCAGATGACATGATATGGCTAATTATAGATCTTATTATGTACACTCCCCTAAAGCAGGGATCCTAAATAGAAAGAGTATTATAGGTACAGGCGCGCGCGCACGTGTGTGTGTGTGTGTGCGTGTGCGAGCGTGTGTGTGCGAGCGAGCGTGTGTGTGTGTGTGTGTCTTTAACCATTAGACTCGTCATCTGGTATTCTTACACTGGAAAAAACATTCAAATTCAACAAGACAGTCACATATTTTAATTGTGCGTCATTTCATTGGACATCATACAACACAGGGTCAGAAAGAACTGACCCTCTGATAGGATCAGATCTAGACTAGAGCCCATATTTCATTGGAGTGCTCAGCACCCATTCCTAGGTTTCAATAATGACAAAGAAAACTTGCATCTTTAGACCAAAAAAAGATTCAAAGGAAATACATGAGAAACATCACTGCCTTTTTCCACGAGGTTGGTGCCATCATGAGAGAGAGAGAGAGAGAGAGAGAGAGAGAGAGAGAGAGAGAGAGAGAGAGAGAGAGAGAGAGAGAGAGAGAGACGAGAGACGAGAGAGAGAGCATACTCTATATTGTCAGTGTTTAGTTATTTAGTACTAAACTTTAAATTTGGCTTATACCTTTGTAATGTTCATATTTATATATCGTCGTTGTCGGGTGGAAACCTCGTATCTCCCAAGTTTCAAATTTGTACGCTCTTTCGCAAAGTAAAGTCCCGCTTCATCGTACAAGGCCGTCGCACAAAAGTAGTGAAAACAGCAGATCTACAAGCACACAACGCCTCGCGGTGCGAGGCGTTGTGTGCTTGTAGATCGGCTGTTTTCACTAGTTTAAATCATTTTAAAAATAAAAAATGCAAAACGAACGGTTTTGGACATACAAGGTTTTCACCCGACAACGACGATATACTTTATATGTTGCTGCCGAGCTGAAACCTTGCATCTTGTATCTATTTTCTTCGTACATTAATGTCCTATACTTCATCATTAGAAGACTGTCACACAAAAGTAGTGATAACAGCCGATCTACAAGCTCACGGCGCCTGTATACCGACAAGGTTTCCACCCGACGGCAAGGGCTTATATACTGTACATCCCCTCTTTGAATGAGTGGGAGGAGTTTAGAGTGGGTTACATCATCACGTCAGACCTGGAGGACAGAGGGAGGACAGACAGACAGACTGCAGGCACCGTCTCGTTGTGAGAGGAAACAATGTGAGGAGTGATCTACAGATGAGCGTGGAAACCTAGGAATGAGTGCCGCGCTCCAGGCCTGAGTGCTCCGTAACCCTCCTCCTCCCACTCTGAAACAAGGGACTCACAACAACTGCACATCAAATAGTCCCATTTATACACCTATAGCTGACCGCTCAATAGCCACTCTTCCGCTATATGTACAACTTATTGTGTCAAACCGCCATCTTTTGTACATCATCATTGATATTTGTAAAAAACAAAAAACACTATGGTCCCAGTTAAGTCGGAGGGTTCTTGTGCAAGGAACTATATACTGTATAACCCTCCCCCCGCCATAGCAAACTAGTTATATAAAGATTATCTGAAAATCTGAATGTAGCGGCAGGTTATTATTTGTTTATGGCCTTTGTGGTTGTTGGGGTTCCAAAGGTTCCCTAATAGTTCCGCTGCAGCCCTTTGTGTGATTATTATAGGGCCCAGTTCCAGTGGATTGACTGGGTATGGTTTACCAGTGAGGTGCGGGGTGGTTCCAAGAGTTCAAATGGTTCCACATATAGGCTAATACATTGCTTTCTGGTTATTTCGGGGGTTCCTTTGGGGCTTGCTCTTATAAAGTAACACAAGGGTACTTTTCAGGCCACGACCCCCCAAAATAATCATATTTGAACTGGGGACCCCTCCACCCTGACAAGCACTTGGAATTGCAGGCATTATATTTAGTTTGACTCCGTTCCACAGATAGATAATTGCCGAACTACAAGCTTACTTGTGAGCTTGTAGATCGGCTATTGTCACAACGTTTGCCACTTTCTTGACAATTTGGCCAACTCGGTATTAAAAAAGGTCATTCATTTGTAACTTTAAATGTGCAGATACCCTGTATACACTTATACTGTATGTTGGCTTGTTCACTGTTGAGTGAGAATGCAATGTAAGCTAATAATCTGGGGACCCTCCAAAATAATTTGATCCCCCAATAAAACAGCTGCAGTCAGTTGGTTTCACCCAGTCCCATGGCCAGAAAACAATGCCCCCCCCCCTCCCCTTCCACCATAAGCTCTCCATACCATGTGTAGGGGAGAGTTCAACCAGGTATACCGCATTATAAAAGGCATGCATAGATGAAATCTTCTAAGATCACAAGAAAAAGAAAATCTGTTTTTCTCTCTCTTTCTCTTGTCTTTTTCTGCAGAGTGGTACTGGTCCGTTGGGTACAACACATCCAGAAGAGCATGTTACTGTTTACAGAGTTAGTTAACTGTTACATCGGTGGAGGAACCTTCTCCGGGGGTGGGGGGGAATCTGAAGGATGTTAGTATAACGTCTTGAAAACATCTAAAGCAGGGGTCTTCAACATTTTCAGGCCAAGGACCCCTTAGTTGAGAGAGAGAGAGAGATGAAGCAGGGACCCCCACAACCTGTTCATAGATTCCATATAGTTTCATTGTTTGACAGCACGATCAACAGTGTATTTTGGATTCATGTTAATGTGTGTTTTCAGATATTTAACCACTTGAACCGTCAATACTCAATAAACTTGACCTTTCACTCTGTACTTAGTCTGCTCTTTTTTCCCCTCTACATCAAAGCTCTTTGCCAAAAATAGCCCAGCTTGTAGATCGGCTATGTTTGGCTAAAGTTCTCTGAATATGAATGCTATTGCTTTCAAGTGGTTAATAGGAAAAAAGGAAGAAAAAAAAGTTTATATCACACAAAGATTTGGAGGACCCCCTGTAGTAACTCCGAGGACCCCCTGTTGAAGACCCCTGGTCTTGCAAAACATCTGCAGTGCAGACAGCCCAAGTCCCAGCCAATGATAAAACTCCACTTCCGTCTCATTATTATTATGATTATGGGTGTCTGAGGGGACAAAAAGCACAAACAGCATGCCATGTCTGCGTGGTCAGACACCCACAACTCAGTAGAGGTCATGTTTATTATGGCTATAAGATCATCAGTAAAACCACTGACTCGTGATGCTATAACAGTCAATTTGCTTTCTGTAGAAGTGCCTGCCTGGCGCATGACCGGCTTAGAAAACAACTACCAATTATTTTCCCCCCTCGTCTTTCCTAAAAGACACAATGAAGTACTGTGCATGCCAGCAGTGTTTTAGCTGTCGTTACTCGTATTGACCACTGGGGGTCAGTATTGCCACACCGGAACGGGCAGTGGGGGCGGGGACGGGGACAGGGACGGGGTGCTTGCAATTCTCTGGTTCTCAAGGTTAAAGCCTGAGCCTTTTTTTTAAGCTTGTAGATCTGATTTTTTTTTTGGGGGGGGCACACACTGTCAGGGGCATCACAAGGGGTAGGAAAGTGGGACTGAGTTACCAGGTCCCAAGGTCCCAGGTCCCAAATTCATATCATTTTGGGGGTCCTTCACATGAAAAGGTTTGAGCATCACTGACATGGAAACATGGGTTTCTTGCACACATTTTCACAATTTTTCAAAAATAGCAGATCTACAAGCTCGCAGCGCGGCACTCGTATATCTGCTATTTTTCAATAGTTAACATTCATGGGGGGACCCGCCGTGGATCCTTGTACCCAGGGCCCAGAATTTGGTGTGACGCCCCAGCACACTGTAACACACCGTCATATAAATGAAGTGTTAATCTAAGGCTATAAGCACATGGCCTGTCTGTCTGTCTCCAGCATTGTTCAGTAGCCTGCATGTGTTTGATGACAACGCTGGACGAAAAACTCAAGACCGTTTCAGTCGAGAATAAGATGGATTCCTCACTCGATTCCTGTTTCTTTGTCTTGTTGTTTTGTTTGCTTCAGAGAAAGGAAAAGAAAAATGGCCTATTATAGGATTCTCAAAGTGAGGTCCAGGCAGGGACCCTTGAAGGGGTAACAAATGGACCCTTACAGGTCTATTAATAGCTCTGAAAGTGTACATGAGGGGTCCATTTGGTTCCATTTCTGTCCACTCTCAGAGTAATGGGGGCCTTTGAAATGAAAAAAAGTCGGGCCAGCCGGGGTGCCTGAAAGGGAAAGGAACTGGTTGGAATAACGTGTTCCTTCCACGCGCTACGTCCAAACCGGGGAAATCCCCCCTGTCAGGTGAAAAGAAACAACTTGGACTACTCATGCATAGAAGGAAGCATGAGGTCTGCCCGTTGTCTCCCCAGGCGTGGCAGAGGGAGAGCAGAGCCCAGGATTACATAGCTTAGGCAATTGGCACTGGGTGAAAAAATGGGTTACAACATCTATCTATATATATATATATATATATATATATATATATATATATATTAGGGGTACAACGATACACAAAATTCACGATTCGGTTCGGTTCGATATTTTGGTGTCACGGTTCGATACTTTTTCGATACAAAAAATAAACAGAAATGTCCTTGATTTATAAATGTATTTTTATAACTATAACTTAAATAACTTTTTTGTTTTAACTTTGAACAATGCGGTACCCAACCTATAGGGCAGTGGTTCTCTAAGTGGGCTCTGCGGACCCCTAGGGGTCCTTGAGGGGGTTCCAGGGGAATGTGGATGTGGAGTGGTATTGTATTGTATTGTCCGATACAGGGTCATTCGGTTCGATATTTCTCGGTTCGATTTGATTTTCGATATTCGGTTTCGATATGTTGCACCCCTAACATATATATATATATATATACTTATATATATACAGTATAAGTAGGGTGTTAATTTACGAAAAAACTCAAAAAGTTAAAATATGGAGATATGAGGTTTCAGGCCCGACAGCGACGACATGATGGACGTTAAACTAAGATGATGGAATGAAGTTTCCATCCCGTGTGTGCGTGTGTGTGTGTACGCGTGTGTGTGTGTGTGTGTGTGTGTGTGTGTGTGTGTGTATGCGCGCGCACACGCGTGTGTGTGCGCGTGCATCAGAAAGAATGCCTTCTGAGAGAGGTCTATTATGGAGTTAGCCCGATTGATCACCAGATTAAGCCGCAGCTCAGAGCCTCAGGATCACATTACGGCTGCTCCCGCCTCCGCTAACTCACTGATAATCAAAACAGCAGCTGCAGGAGGAGCCTGAGAGGGGATTGATTTTAGGGGGGGGGTCCGAATGAGATTGCCTGGCGGTGTGTGTGTGTGTGTGTGTGTGTGTGTGTGTGTGTGTGTGTGTGTGTGTGTGTGTGTGGAGGGGGGGCGATAATGTTCACTTTGCGAGGTAAGGTTAAAATATCGTCAGTGTCGGGCAGAAACCTCGTATCTCCAAGTTTCAAATTTGTACGTTTTTTTCCCCTCCGTAAAGTAAAGCCCTGCTTCATCACACAAGACTGTCGCACAAAACTAGTGAAAATAGCAGATCTACATGCACACAACGCCGTGTGCTTGTAGATCTGCCATTTTCACAAGTTTTAAATCATTTTTAAAATGATAAATACAAAACGGTTTTGTACATACAAGGTTTCCATCCGACAAGACGAAATCTTAGCTGTCAGGACAGAAACCTCTTATCGTACATATTGTTACTTTTTTACTTTTTCGTAAATTATTAACGTCCCGTTTGATCAAACTACAGCGTCACAACAAACACATCCAAAATATACGATCCGCCAGCGACGCGCTTCCAGCTTGTATATTGTATATATTTTTAATGTGAATTAGGGGTGGGCGATATGGTGATAATTATCGTTGAGACGATACAATGTCTCCACGATATGCCTTTTCAGAGGTATCGTATATATCTTGATACAATTGAGGGAACCTTGTAAAAAAAATCCTGTTGAATCGTTAAACAGAGATTCATTGCAGAATTCAATTTAAACCTGTAGTTCTCAAACTTTAAAATGTCAAGGTCTCCACTTAACTCTGACAGTATACAAATGAAACCAAATGGACCCGTAAGGGTCCATTTGGTTTCATTTGTATACTGTCAGAGTTACATACTTGTAAAGTTCAAACTAGACCTCCCAAAAGGAACCCAGAGAGTCTAGTTTTTGTCAAGTAACTTGAAAAATAACCATAAAAACCAATGTGAAAAAGAATCGTAATAAAATCGTGTATCGTGATACAGCTTGGGAAAATATCGTAATATTGTATTTTTCCATATCGCCCACCCCTAATGTGACTCCTGAAAAGTTGACAGTTTCGGTGGAGCGAGGTTTCCACGCAACAGAGACAATATATCTGTCTATCCAAGCTGTCCTTATTGGCATAAATAGTGGAAACACTAAAAAAAAGAGCCCAATTCCATTGATGCATCGGGCAGCCAACAGAAAGCAGGGGAAATAATAACGGCCTGGCTATTAAAGGGCATAAAGCCCCCATGTGGTGTTCCCCCTGAAAACACCATCCTTTATCCTCCAAATCAGAATGCAAAACGGCTCCACCGCCACCACATGCGGTTAAAATTCATTTATTCCAAAAAAAACAGGAACAGGTAACAATGGGCCCAATCGGTTGGCGATATGCGCATCTTATTTTGGACTGTGCAGGTGGCTTTTTCTCCTTGCCGAGTTGTTGTTGTCCCCAGGAGAAGTTGGCACCCGTATAGCGTATATGCCAGCGAGGTGACTGCCATTATAAGTGGGGCATCTGTAGACTAGAGGTACACCCAGGGGCGTCACAAGGGGTAGGAAAGTGGGACTGAGTTACCAGGGCCCAAGGTGGAGGGGCCCTAGTAACTTTAGCTATTGAAAAATAGCAGATATACAAGCTCACAGCGCGGCACCGAGTGCCGCGCTGCGAGCTTGTAGATCTGCTATTTTTGAAAAGTCGTGAAAATGTGCGCAAATCTTTGAATATATGTATTTTTTAAGTGAACATTTGTAACTCAAATTTTGCTTCTGGGGGGGGTCCCTGGAACTAAATATTTTGAGATGGGGGGGTCCTTCATATAAAAAAAGTTTGAGCATCACTGACATGGAAACATAGGTTTCTTGGCACACATCGTCGCTATTTTTCAAAAATAGCAGATCTACAAGCTCGCAGCGCGGCACTCGGTGCCGCGCTGTGAGCTTGTATATCTGCTATTTTTCAATAGTTAACATTCATGGGGGGGCCCGCAGTGAATCCTTGCACCCAGGGCCCAGAATTTGGTGTGACGCCCCTGGGTACACCAACCAACCCCGGGCAAGGACACCAGCTAGAGAGAGGGGAAAGGGAACACAGCCTACTTTCCTCTCCAAGACTCACACAGACACAACCGGATGAATCAGACTGCAGTTCCGTTGCTTTTCTCTCGCAAACATCCCTAGTCTTTTCTTTCTCTGCCAATGCAAGGCTGAGGCAAAAACATTGCCTTTTCTCTCCTAATTCAAAGCCCGGTCTGTCTGTTGGCAACTCGGCGAGGACATGCGGCCGTGGGTTGTTTAGCAACCCACTAATGGCATCTGTTCAATCAATTAGAAATGTTTACCCTGCTCCGCCATGCTTTGATAAGCGACCCTTTGGAAACAACGCAGGCTGGGGTGGGGTGGTGTGGGGTGGAGTGGGGTGGTGTGGTGTGGTGTGGTGTGGTGTGGTGTGGGGTGGTGTGGTGTGGTGTGGTGTGGTGTGGTGTGGTGTGGGGTAGGGTGGTGTGGTGTGGTGTGGTGTGGTGTGGTGTGGTGTGGGGTAGGGTGGTGTGGTGTGGTGTGGTGTGGTGTGGTGTGGGGTAGGGTGGTGTGGTGTGGTGTGGTGTGGTGTGGTGTGGGGTAGGGTAGGGTGGTGTGGTGTGGTGTGGTGTGGTGTGGTGTGGTGTGGTGTGGTGTGGTGTGGGGTGGTTTGGTGAGCTGGCTGGGGACAGGATAGACGAGTGGCTCTCAAACCTTTTTGATTTAAAGCAGTGGTCCCCAACCTTTTCAGGCCGCGACGCCTAAAAATATAATCATATTTTACCTGGGGATCATATTTTACCTGGGGACCCCCCACCCTGACGAGCACTAAGAGTTGAGGCATTAGATTTTGTATATCACGGTTCTAGCAAAATAGCAGATCTACATGCTCACAACGCCTCGCGTGATCGTCTATGTTCACAATTTCTGCCTCTAATATTTGATAATTTCGCCAATTTTTAATTTGTCATTTTAGAGGTATTAAAAAGTCCTTAAATTGTCACTTTAGAAATGTGCAGATAACCTCTATACACTTAAACTTTATGCTGGTTTGTTTACTGTTGAGTGAGAAAACAGTGTTGCACATTCAGTTAATCATCTGGGGACCCCCCCAAAATAATTTGGGGACCCCTGGGGACCCCCCCCCCCCCCCCCCCCCCGACTCCCGACCCACAGGTTTAGAACCCCTGATTTAAAGGACCCCCCATAAACTCTCAGAGGGTTACATGTGTACGCTGTCAGAGTTACAGACCTGTACGGGTCCATTTTGGAATGGCCTGGAGGGATATCCCCCGAGGAGGATCCCTCGGCCCCACTTTGAGAACCACATCGATCCTGTTGGATGTTAAAACTTCAAATACGTTCCTTTGAAGCAAACACACGGAAACGCTGTTAGTCCTAACTCTCAAGGACGCGTCGGAAGGTTGGGACGGATAACCAGCGTGTGTTTTTTTTCTCCCTAAACCCGACCGGCATAACAAGCCGGTTCCCCCTCTTTTCAAAACGACGACAAGCTATTATAGTCGGATAGGTACGTGTGTGTTTTTCTAAAACGGCTAGTTCCATTCCTTGATTCTGATTGGTTGGTTTCCCTCAATTGCTGTGGTATATGAGACTATAACCCACACCTTGAATCAGTTTATATCAAACCCAGGTGTGTTATTTCTTTCCACAGTGTTCCACAGTGCACCGATTATCTGCACCTGTGTTGTTGGCAAAAAAGCTGGGAACTACTTTCTTGTAGCTGGGAACTTTCTTGCAGACCTTGTAGTGAATTATTAGTGAAATAGAACAATTTTAATGGGTACATGTCGATGTTTTGTCATGTTGCCATGAGGCATGTGGTTACCTGTATTTTATTTATTTTAACGGCTGAGAGGGTTGGAGACACTCGGCTGCGCCTCGTGTCTCACCACGCCTCTCAGCCGTTATAAAATACCAGGTAACCACATGCCTCTCAGCCGTTATAAAATACCAGGTAACCACATGCCTCTTCTCCTCTCAGCCGTTATAAAATACCAGGTAACCTCATGCCTCGCGTGGCTTATTGCTTCATTAGACCAGACTGCAGGCTTACAGGTTTCGGAATTTGCAGCACCCCCTCCCCTTCCCCCCCCCCCCACCCCTATTCTCCCTTTTATCCTTTACATTTGGAAAAAGTGTGATTTAGATTATCAGCAAGAGATGTACAGTCCACAGGTTTTCATCAGAAGAATTCCCAGAGCACTCCAGTCCAGTCCAGTCCAGTCCAGTGCAGGATGGAAAAGTCCAGAAATGGCAGTCCGGGTATTCGGAGGAGGAGGAAGGTCAGGGCAATGGGAATGATTTGTTTTCTTTATGTTATTTTCTTTCTTTATTCAAGTTTTTATTCGTATTATCTTTATTATTTAGGGAACCTGGGTCACCCCTTCTTCCACTTCCCTTCTCCTCAGCTGCAGCCAATCACGTCGCTGCTCCGCTTTGGCCGATGATGACATCACGAGGAGCGCCACAGAATCGCAAAAACACGACGACACTGATTATTTATTTTTCTTCTTCTTCACCGGAAACCACACAGAACGTGTCTACTACCACACAACCATACTCCACCCTAATACTGTGAACACAACCATACTCCACCCTAATACTGTGAACACAACCATACTCCACCCTAATACTGTGAACACAACCATACTCCACCCTAATACTGTGAACAGGAACGACAAGGAGATGGAGAGAGGAGGTGGGAGGAGTCCCAGGGGACGCTCCCGGAGGCGTCATCCCCCACGGCGTTCGCGTCTAACCTCAAATTCACTTCTTGGATGCACATTTTCTCGGAACGTTTTGACGTGACTTGACGGATTTTCGTCCGTCCACCTGCGTGTGATGTGACACGTGACGTATGACATGTGACACACACGTATAGGCCTAGACACAGGCTTTTCTTCTTCTGCCGTACATTCATGAACCACTTTCAAACTGCCGTCCCTATTTTGCTCACGCCAGCCAATTGTAGGGAGAAGGTTTTCAAACGTTTTCCGCAATTTTCTTTTTAACGTTTCCAAAACTAGCGAAAGAAGCCGATCTCCAAGCTAGCACAGCTTGGAGAGCAGCTAGCTTTGCCATTTCTTAAATAGGGCTTAAGTGGGACCTTTTTCGTCCACCACCCCGTAGTTTCGCCTTATATGACGCCTCCGGGAGAAGGTGGGGGGTGGGGTGAATGAGGGAGGGGGAAGATAACGAAACGTAACACACCCCTCGCTCTAAAGCTGACACCTGTGATGGACGTTCGCACAACAAACACCATCGCACAATCACTACAGACATTCTTGTTGTCTTCTAAGTCTAGTTTCCATGGAGGGACGAAGGGACTGGAAGGGGGGAGTGTGGGTGAGGAGGGGGGGGGCATCCGTGAAGACAACACCCCGTTCTCAACACCGGGAGCAGCGGAAGCCAAGATGGCTGCCAAACCGAGTGCCGACGCTGCTAGCGTACACAAGAAAGGAGGCCAATTTGTTAATCTATTCTCATTGTGCCTCGTTAATCTTTAATGGTGTTCAACTATTCATCCTTGCAGAGCCTTCTGGTTTCATCATTCCTCCAAGAGAGGGATGTGCCACACTTCTTAGGCTTGGATTTAGACTTCATTTAGTTTTTTTGTTTGTGTGCAAATCATTCCAGGCTGCTCTGTGTACACGTCTTGGGCACAAACAATGACGAAAGATGTGCTTTTTTGGCGGTTGTGGTTATTCTCTCAAGACAGACGCCTTCCGTTAGCGCTCACGGTTTTCTAAAAAGCCAACCGTTTTGGAACTTGGGAAGCGGTGAAACTGAGTGGCAAATAAAGCTGATGTCAAGTCATTTCCCCCATCACTTCCAGTTCACCTGCGCTGTCAAGTAAATAACTCCCGCTGGAAAGCAAATTAGTGGAAGCCTCTGTAGCCGGATGCTCAGAAGAAATGGAAATTTGAAAAAAAATATATATTTTAAAATGCATTTTTGTGAACTCCCCCTTCCAGCTGTCTGAAGAGCAGCAGTTTACTGCATTTCTCAACTCCTACAGACTCTCTGTGGCGTTGGAACTTAAGACTGTGGAAGAGATAGTTTGGCTTGAGAGAATAGATTATGGCTAAATGTCCTGGTTCCACTGTGCTGCTGTCGGCCAGCTTGGTTTACGCTGACACAGACACACTCTGTCTCACACACACACACACACACACGCACGCACGCACGCACGCACGCACGCACGCACGCACGCACGCACGCAAGCACACACACACACACACACACACACACACACACACACACACACACACACACACACACACACACACACACGTGCACACACGTGCACACACACACACACAGAGCAACCCCTGCTCGTTGAGAACGGAAAGAGTCGTCGGACGGACGATGGAACGATTAACGGTGAACATCAAACTAAGGACATTTTTTTTGCTTTTCTTTTGTAAAAAAAAAAAGAAGAAGAAAAAAAAAGAAGAAAAACAGGAGGCAAACGAAAACAGCAACGGAAACACTTAAATAATAGCGATAATTAAACCACAGTACTAACTCTCCACTGTATTACGACAACACACACCACGCGGCGTGGGTAGGGCTAGAACACCAAACACGATCATTTTTACATTCCTTTACAACGTCGTGGTCTCCAGCCAGGGACCCCTCCCGAAGGAGGACCCAGTGGGGGTGGTGGGGGGTGGAGGGGGTTGTTACGAGGGGGGGGGGGGCGGTTGGGTGGGGGGGGGGGGGGTGCACTGGGCTAGGGGGGGCAAAGACACTGGCACACACTGGCCGCCTCAGAGGCCTCGGAGCCCGAGTTGTACCGCGTCGTACGAGCGCGTCGTCGCTCGTACGGCAGAGTACAAGTCATGCGGGGAGGAGAGCGTGTTGGAAATGGGGTTATGTGCCTCACGTTTGTCGATTGCTGTGTGTGTGTGTATGTGTGCGTGCACACGCGTGCATGTGGCTGCTGCAAGCCTTAAATGAATACAGCCGGCGGTCTTGTGTATCACGACAACTTGCGACGCGGCAGTGGCAGCGATCGTTACGACTACTCAATCATGCAGCTACCGCTATAATAATAATAAAAAAAGAGCTACTATGACTGATAACTATCTATCACTAACTATGGCTTTATCTGTTCGGTCAGAACTGTACATCAATTAGTCTCAGAGAGAGAGAGAGAGAATGAGTTTGGCTTTAACAGTTCTACACACATACATACATACATACATACATACATACATACATACATACATACATACATACATACATACATACATACAGACATACATACATACATACTGTACATACATACAGACATACAGACATACATACATACATACATACATACATACATACATACAGTATTGCTGGAATGTCATCGTGTAAACAGTGTTAAATGCTTAATTTATGCTCCGCCGTACGACGGCGTATCAGGCTTAAAGTGTGTGTGTGCGTGCGTGTGTGTGTGTGCGTGCGTGCGCGTGTGCAAGCGTGTGCGTGCGCGTGTGACTGCGCCTGCTGTGTGGGCGAACTAGAACTTTGTCCTGAGAGAATATTGTGGCGCGCGGCGCAGAGTGTGTGTGTGTGTTTGTGTGTTAAGTTATATTCATGAATTATATGGCAGCTCTGTGTGCCGCGGCGTTCTGCGTGTCTGTACGCGCGAGTGAGGCATGTGCTTTTGTCGTCCGAGTAAGTGTGTGTGTGTGTGTGTGTGTGTGTGTGTGTGTGTGTGTGTGACCGCGGGTCACCCGTTATTTGCCTCTGAGCGTGCCCTGACGCTCTGGGCTGCTCCCCCCTGGCAGCCACGCAAAGGTCAGTTCCTTCACGGATGCAGCAGAGAGAGAGCCATGGCAGGGAGGGGAGGAGGGGGTGTCAGCTGGCTGGCTGGCTGGCCATGGGCTCAGCTCAGACACCACAAAGGCAGCTGGATGAAAGGGTAACGGGGGGAGCACAGGGAGCTTTTGGGGGGCGAAGAGGAGGAGGAGGGAGGCTTTGTGACGGGAAGCTGAAGATGGAGAGGTCACATTGACATTGCACCTCTCCCCCTCCTCTCCTCTCCCTCCAACCCCCTTATACCCCCAGTGGTTCTCAACCTTTTAGATTTCAAAGACCCCCCCCCCCCCCCCCCCCCCCCTCACAGTTTGAGTCCACAATTTGATAGCATTCTTTATCTCTGGGACTCCAATCGACACTGTGGTAAAATGTGGTTTTCAAGATCTGTTGAGTGTAAAAATGAAACAAATGGACCCGTAGGGGTCCATTTGTTTCATTTTACACTCTCAAGAGTTAAAGAGCTATATAAGGGTCCTTTTGGTTACCAAATCTCCATCGTTTAGTCGTGTGGACCACCTGGAACCTCCTCAAGGACCACTGGTGGTCCCCGGACCACTGGTTGAGAACCACTGCTTTGTCTAACTCTGAGAATTACAGACCAAAAACGGTCCATTGGGGTCCATGCTCCACCTCGACCCATCCAGCCAGCCAGCCTCCGTCCCGGTCCCCCCCTCCCCTGGCTCTGGCTCTGGTGTGGGTCGTCATGGTTACAGTGCAGCCCGTGGTGTCCGGTGGACTTGACTTCCTAACCAAACCCTCCCGGGCCACTACGGGTTGTCACCATGGCAACGCAACGCAGCATGCACCATGCGGCCAGTGTGCGTCGTCATCCCAAACTCACACAGCACAAAACCTCCTCGCAAAAACTCACGCTTCTTTAATTATTAGATGGATCAAATCACATGCCTCATGCTTTTTGTTTTTTGTTTTCATGCCGTGTAAAAAAACAAAACAAATGTCATGGTCGTGGTTATTTTAATTTGGGTTCATTTTATTTGATGTTTTTTCTTTTCTTTTGTGTAGCGTTTTTTTGGACCCAGCACAGCCTTCCAAACCACCACCAAGGCCTATAATTTACATGGATCTTCCAAAAGAAGTTTACTATACAAAAAGGTATCCAAAAAAAATGGCTTGTTTTTCATTATTACTGTACAACTTAAGTCTAAAATTGCAATTTGACATGCTTTTTTGCAATGATTCTAAGCAAGGCAGGCTTTAGGGAAAAAGCGACAGTACAAATGCTGTGTGACCGGTTAGTAACCGTGACTCTCCCGATGACAATCTGTTGATTTATATCCCAAATATCCTGGAATACCGTGAAGACAAGATGTGAAATGTTTCCATTTCCTCCGTCTAGATTAGAACCACCAGGAGAGACATGGGCACCAACAGTCACAAGCCCAGGAATCATGCCAATTTCTAATATTCGGTACTCTGTCCTTCCATTGTGCTTATCAAAGCTAAAATGACAATATACTGTAATTACTGCTCTTAAAAAATAGCACTGTCAAGTGACTTATTGTCTTTCATAAGATGCATTTCTACCATAAGCTGTATTTAAAAGATAACCGCTGGGAGGCAGTGATGTCAGGGTCATTTTCTTGTCAGCCACAACGCAAGTCAAATTTAAACACGGCATTCTTTTTTTTTCTTTTGGTTCGTCCAATTCAAACGGAGCCGTGGCTGTGGACACACATTCCGTACGTCCTTTTTTTGCGAGTCAGTGCGTCTTGGCTGTGTGCGTTTGCATGTGGTGTGTCTCATCGGCGCACCGTCGTCTCAAACGGACGACGGCAGCGCCTCATGCCTCCCCCGAGGGACCCCTGGCTGCGTTGTTTCATATCATCTTCATGTTGAACTTGCGGGTGCCGCCCGAGGCGCCGCCGCCCGCCCCGGCCGGCTCCGACTTCCTGAAGGAGTACTCCACTGTGAAGTTGTTCTTGCGCTGGCCGCGCCCGCGGCTCCACACGAACAGCATCAGGAAACAGACGAGCACCACGCCCAGGAAGGTGATGCTGCCCATGGCCGTGGACACCAGGATGGTGGTCATGTCCAGCGTGAACTTGAGGAAGACGCGCGTGCCGTTCACGCCCGTGTCGTTGAGGAACTCGCCGCCGGCGCCGTACAGCGAGCGGTTGAGGAAGAAGGCCTGCGAGGCGGCGTCCAGCGGCGACGCGCCGCGCACCGTCAGCGTGGCGAAGTAGGTGTCGTTGCCGCCGGCGTTGCTGGCGATGCAGATGTAGGTGCCGCTGTCGGTGAGCTGCGCGTAGCGGATCTCCAGCGTGCCGCTGGGCAGCACCGTGATGCGCCCCGCCGTCTTGGCCGTGATGCGCCGGCGCTGCGGCGAGATCCACACGATGGCCGGCGCCGGCTCGCCCTCGGCGCGGCACACGAAGTTCACCGGCTGGCCCTCGCGGGCGCTCACCTGCGGGACGGGACGGGACGGGAGAAAAATGTGAATGGCTGCAAAGTTAGATAGTTATATGTTGCTATATGCAACACACTATTGTATTCGGTCAGAGAATGTCTTCACAGAAAAGTGAATCTGTGTTCTGTAAACTTTCTGAGTAATGCTATCCGGGTTGACAGGGTTTGGATGGCCGAAAAGTGAATCTTTCGGTCACAACATATAATATAAATGGTAAGACGGAATTCATTTCCCAGCGGATTCCTTGTGACTTGCTTCACGGCAACCACACTTGCAATTTCTCAGTATTGCACCTTTCTATAGTTCTTGCCCAACTTATAGTAACCCCCAAAAAATCTTTGAAAAACCTCCCACAGTTTTGGCAGCACACTCGAGTCAAATCGACTAATTTCATTGGTTATGGTGTGCTTGCATTTTGCTGAGAGATACATTGTTGTTGAGATCATTTATTAGTGAATACATTTTCCCCATTGACTTGAATGGACAAAATTCCCAGAATTCCCAATTAGCCCTGCTTAAAAAGAGCTAACCAAAAAAAGCTAACAAACCTACCTACAGTACGCCCACTGCTTTGAAAAGTGATCCTGCTACCTTCCAATAGGAAAGGACACCCTAAACTCTTTGCACAGATTCTGTAATTCAGTTACTTTCAAAAATTCCAAGTTGTTTCCACCCAGTTGCAGCCCATCCCTTGCATTGAGATACCACCAGATTTATCAGTACGAAGACATTTTTGAACATCAGTGAACACACCTCGCCATCACGGCGTCATTACCTGCTGCATTTTGCGGTTCCGTATCTTGGGCTTCTGGCAGGTGAAGTGGTCGAACAGCGCCGAGTCGGTGAAGGTGCTCAGGCTGTGGCCCTGCACCTCCACCGGCCCGGCGCACACCGGTACCCTGCCGTCAAAGTTGAGGGTCTTGCGCCTTTGCAGGATCCACAGCAGACGGCAGTCGCACAGGAGCGGGTTCCCGTCCACGCGCACCGTCTCCAGGCTGTTGACGGAGTGGAAGGAGCTCTCCTCCAGCGTCTGCAGGTCGTTGCCGGAGAAGTTGAGCACGCGGATCTGCCGCAGGCCGCCCAGCGCGTGCGGCTCCACCGTGGCCAGCCCCGTGCTCACCATGATCAGCTCCTTGAGCCGCAGCAGGTCCCGGAAGGCCCAAGGCTCCAGCGTGGAGATGGGGTTGTAGGACAGGTTGAGGTGGGTGAGGTGCGCCATGTTCTTGAAGGCGGCCGAGGGGACCGAGGTGATGTTGGTGTTGGTGATGGAGAGCCAGTGCAGGTCCAGGCCCTGGAAGTAGGGATGTCACCATTTAGGAAAGAAACCATTTAAATGTATTCAAACAGGGGACGATTTCAATCGGTTTAATACTATATTTGTTTTTTCTTCTTTCAAATGGCTTCTGGAGAGAGATTAGTTCTGGGAGAGGTCTGTGTCTGTGACCAGGTGATGCTCGTTGACACATCGTTGATGCATCAAGGAAGACAATTATGTTTACGCACTATCAAATAGGTGTCTATTCTAAGATTCAAAGACAAAGCTTTTTTTTCCTTCTTTTTTACATAACCCTAGTAGGTTTTAAACAATAACAAAGCATGTTGACAGTTGTTGCACAGACATTAAGTACTTTTACATGAAAAGTATGCTACTTTTGCAATGTAGTTAAATAAATGCTATGAAAATTTAGTACACTAGTCCTTACCCGTTCAAAGATATGAGCTCCGAAATGATGTGCAGTGTGTGGGTTATGGGGTGTGCACTGTGCACACAGTATATGAGGGATGGAAAGTAACTTTCTGGTGCTTGCATGATAATATGTAGGAGCATCAATGTAAGAAATACCCGTTTCGTTTAAAGGCTACAGAGATACTGTGTACCGATCTACATGACAACATCTGAAAGAGGGCCAGCCTGGTGGCATGCCTACCTGGAAGCTGAGCGGGGAGATGTACTCCAGGTAGGGCCAGCTGTCCACCTCCAGGCCGCGCAGGTTGGACAGCTTGCGGAAGTTCTGGTCCTCCAGGGCGGCGATGCTGAGGTGGCGCAGCCGCAGCGTGACCAGGCTGCGCAGGTACGACAGCGTCTGGCCCGAGATGGAGGTCAGGTTGCAGCGCTCGATGGTCAGATCCTCCAGGCCCAGCAGGCCCGAGAAGGCCTGGCCAGGGAAGGGAACACACTTCTTAAAAAGGGGGCACTATAGACAACATTCATTCCCACGTGCAGGAACTCATTTGGACAGTTTGCTGACAGAACCCTCGCTAAAAACCCCAGGGCAAAAATCCACTCGTCCGAGACAGTTTGCCCTCCTGGCCCCCAAGCTGTGGAATAAACTCCCTGTCACACTTAGGCCAAGGCTACACGAAGCTGGATTTTTGATATATCCTGGTTTTTCAGATATCCACATAGAAAAATATCTAGGTCCACACGGAGCTGGATATTTCATATATCCCGTTTTTTTAGATATCCACATAGAAAAATATCTAGGTCCACACGACAAAGATATCTAGGTCTAACAAGCACACACACAGTAAAGTCTTCAGAGATATCCGGGTATCATGACTACACGGATCCAGTGAAGCGGATATTTTTCAGTGTCTCCACTTATTTATCTGGATTGAAAAATATCCAGATTCACTGCCAAAATATCCAGCTTCGTGTGACTACAAGCCCCAACAGCACCAAAAAATGTCTAGATTCACAAATATCCAGCTCCGTGTAGCCTTGGCCTTAAACAACGGACTCACTTGCTAGCTTTCGCCGTGGACTGAAGACTCACCTTTTCAGACTCCACCTAAACCCATAGCACTACTGGAAAAATCAATGACCATACATGAAGCTAGTTAGCATTTGTTTTTAGGTTTTTTTAGAAACCTTTTTTCTTTACGGATTATATTGTTTTTTCTAGATAGATATTCATTTGCATTTGTTATATTGCTGTTGATGTACTGACATATTATCTTGTTTATTATTGTCATGTTTTATATGCTTATTGTAAGTCGCTTTGGATTAAAAGCGTCTGCTAAATGCCTAAACTGTAAACTGTAAACTGTTTGCCTTCTCAGTAAAGGGGGTAAACCTTTGGAACTCTTTGCCTACGGTTCTAAAACTAGAGACGGATGGTAATGTGTTTTACAGAGGACTCAAGCTATGGTTGAAATCAAATCAACTGTGCTCACATGAATAATTTCTGTTCCCGACTGGTTATTTGAATGATTATGCCTACTTTCTTTTAATTTGTTTCATAAGCTAATGTATTGGGTCAGATATTGGTGATGTTAGTTAATTATTAGTTGTATATACGTACAGTACATATTCCTTTTTTGTACTTGATTGGGTTTTAGACTGGTATTATTGTGTTTTAGAACAAAACTCCTGTGGACAGGTGATGGAAACTATAGCACTTGCGCTCTATTCACTTTAATCGATGCATCTTCGTCCAATGTAATTGTGATGTCCATGTCAAATAAATAAACATAACATAACATAACATAAATAAACATAACATTCAGTGGTCACGCTTTTACAACACCTCTGTTGTAAGATTCTCTATTTTCCCTGTCACTTTTACAAGGCAGCAAAAGGCAGCAATCACGGACAATGGCTGCCTTACAAGAATATATTTAGGAGAGAAATTATCAAAACAGATGTACAATGGCTGCCATCAGCTTATTTCAGAAGCTCTGTGGATGTATTGTTTTTTATTCATTATTCATGTTCATAAAAATGTTATCTATATCCTTTAAAGGAGGCCACTCCATTCAATTAATATCAGTCTTACACTCATCTTCGAGCCTTGTCTTCTCAGTGAATTATAGTTCACTTGCCCATCGCTGTTGGCCGAAAAGGTCGTTTGGCCATCATTGGCTATGAGGAGGTTTTTTTTATCTACAAAGCCTTGCTAAATAAAGTGCCGGATTATCTTAAAAGCTTATTTAGCATTTAGAGTTTGTAATCGCCATACCCGTTCACAAGATTACTTGGTTTAAAACATTCTCTACTGTTAAATCCGCTTTCTTTACTATGCCCACCCCCAAATGTCTACTATCTGCTTTAAATGCTGCAACATTGGAGATGTTCATTTCACTCGCGAGTGAAATGAACATCTCCACGATCACCACGATCACTTTAAACCACTGTTTCCCAAGCACAGGGTTGGGACACATTTGTGGGTCGCAGACACATTTGTGTGGGTCCCTTCATCTTTTGTTTCTTTAGTTAATTATCATTATTTCAAAAAACATTCCCAAAAAATTAAGTAAGTAATTTCATGAATAAATGAAAGAAAAATCTTGGCAAGTGAAATGAATAATGATATCTCATCCCAGCTAAAGCTGTTAGTGGTAAGAACCTCCTGAGATCCTACTGTACCTTGTGTGGTATGTAGACCAGGTCTATAGTGTAGACCAGGTCTATATTGTAGACCAGGTCTATACTGTAGACCAGGTCTATACCGTACCTTGTGTGAGATGTAGACCAGGTCTATATGTAGACCAGGTCTATACTGTAGACCAGATCTATATGTAGACCAGGTCTATACCGTACCTTGTGTGAGATGTAGACCAGGTCTATTGTAGCGTGTTGTTGTTTTTTCATTGTAGGCTGTTTTTTTTTATTCTTTTTTTTTCATGCGGCTATCATTCTAATATGACCGGACGTTAACGTCAACGCTACGCTGACTCGACTTGACTTGACAACCTTGTGACTCGACACGACTCGACATAACCTTGTGACTCGACTCGACTTGACTTGACATAACCTTGTGACTCGACTTGACTTGCCCACAACAGGAAAAACTCGAGACTTGCTTGAGACTTGGACCAAATGACTTGCTACTCGACTTGGACTAGGATCAGAGGGACTTGTACAATTGTCTGCTTTACTGTACCTTGTGTGAGATGTAGACCAGGTCTATACTACTGTACCTTGTGTGAGATGTAGACCAGGTCTATACTGTACCTTGTGTGAGATGTAGACCAGGTCTATATGTAGACCAGGTCTATACTGTACCTTGTGTGAGATGTAGACCAGGTCTATATGTAGACCAGGTCTATACCGTACCTTGTGTGATATGTAGACCAGGTCGTTGTCTCCCACCTCCAGGTGTCTGAGGCTCCGCAGGTCTTGGAAGGTGTAGTCCAGCAGGATGACCATCTTGTTCTCGCTCAGGTCCAGGCTGGTCAGGTTGCCCAGCTTGGAGAAGGCCCCCAGGGGCACCAGCTTCAGCTGGTTCCCCCGGAGCTTCAGCACCTTCGGCAGGCGGGGGGGTGGAGAGAGCAACACGGTACGTTTAGCTGCTGTTCGTATATAAATGCCCTACTCTGTTATTCTATGTCAGACAAAAATAGCAAAAATTGCCATCTAAAAGTTCAAAACTTGTAAAAAGTAGCAGTATCCGCAAGCTCGAAGTGTGGCGCAAAGCAACACACGTTTGCTACATTTCTTACTTTTGAATTTGAATCCTGAAATGTAAAATTTTTGAACATGAGGTTTTTTAGGTACTTTTACTTTACTTGAGTATGTCGCAGAGGCGTCGCAGAGGCATTGAGAGCTTCAGCTTATGTAGATAGGCTATGCTTCCATAAAAGACATGCTGGCGTCTATGATTGATTCCCCAAAAAATAAGGGACAAACTGTGTCCAATTTACAATTTAGGCATTTAGCAAACACTCTTAATCCAGGTTTACAGTAAGCAAGGACAACACAAGGTAAAACATCAGATGCATAGCAATAGTAATCTAGGATCATAAGTAAACCAAGGGCCTATTATCAGTCTTGCACACACATGGGCAACATACGGCCCGGGGCCCGAACACGGCCCTTCAACCATCTCAAAACGGCCCTCTACGTCCTCAAGATAAACACATTTACCCCCAAGAAATCTACATCTTAAAAAGGCAGCATCATATTTTTAGGGAAATCAATTTAACGCAACTCCAATTAATTATTAGTAATTAATACGTAGAACTATGTACCATTTGAGTAGTATAATTTACTGCATTCCATATTCCATCCGTATGTACTCAGATGTTAAATGTTTATGTTGTGACCGTGAAACAGTCTGCCATGGATCCATATTTATAAAATAATTCATAAGCCTTAAAGACACCACGCAAAACAGGCAATATGTTTGTCTGTCGTGTCTATCAAATTCATGCAGTTTTAACTTAATTCAGCACTATGTGTTTCAAGTTTCCATTGTCCAACGTGTGGCCCTTCACTCACTTTATCAAAGTCAGTATGGCCCCCCTGGAAAGAGATGTTGCCCACCCCCGGTCTAGCAAATATAACCAAAAAAACAAGACAATAATTTGGAAACTATACACACTACCAGAGTTCCCCAATTAGTTTTCCCCAAGGGCCAAATCATGTCTAGGGTACCAAGCTGAGGGCCACAACATTGCAGGGGGCGACGGTGGCGTTCCCGCTACTCCAGTGATAGTTTGGATATCGTCGTTGTCGGGTGAAAATCTTGTATGTCCAAAACCGTTCGTTTTACATTTATAATTTTAATAATTTAATAATTTATAATTTAAAAAATGATTTAAACAATGAAACAGACGATCTACAAGCACTGTGCTTGTAGAACTGCTGTTTTCACTACTTTTGTGCGACAGCCTTGTTTGATGAAGCAGAGCTTTCTTTACCTTGCGAAAGAACGTACACATTTTGAGATACAGGTTTTCCACCCGACAACGACGATATACTAATTTTGTTGCTGCTCTTATACCACCACCATTATTACTGGGGTTGGTGGGGGCCACACAATAGCCCCCCGAGGGCCGCAAATGGCCCGCGGGCCGCCTATTGGGGAACCCTGCACTATAGGGTCCAAGGGTCAAGAATGACCTGCCATCTAACTACATAACATGCACTCTAAATTATTTTTTTAGTTTCCAAAACAAGGAAACGACTCCCATATATTTCAAGGTTACGGTTGGGCGTGACCCACTGACCTTCAGACTCTGCAGGCTGGCGAAGGCGTTGGGCTCCAGGGTGGCGATGAGGTTCTCGCTGAGGTCCAGCTCCTCCAGGCGGGGGTAGGGTGCCAGGTCGCCCGCCTGCACCCAGCGCAGGCGGTTGCGGCTGAGGTCCAGCAGGCGCGTCTCGGTGGGGATGCCCTCCGGCACGTTGGCCAGCCGCCGCCGCTGGCACGCCACCGAGCGCAGCTGGGCGGAGCACTCGCAGCGGGGCGGGCAGGCCCCGGCGCCCGCGGGCAGCAGCGCCAGGGCCACGGTGGCGGCCAGCAGGAGGGCCGCGGTGCCGCCCGGGCCCCAGCGCCAGCGCCACGCCCCCGGCATCCGTGGCGGCGAGGCCCGGCCGCCCGGGGCGCCCGGGGGGGAGGGGCCCATCATGGCCCCAGGTTCCTCTGGACTCCTAGCCTATCACAGGCAGGGTCTGCGCGCCACACGCCTGTAGAGGAGACACAACATACAGAGAATGGTTAAAACACATTGGCCGCCAATCACGCTAAAATGCGTTATTTCAAGGGTCTTCAAAAGGGGGTCCGGGACCCCTAGTGCAGGGGTTTTCAAAGTGGGTGACGGGGCACCCTGGGGTGCCGCGACGGCAGTCCAGGGGTGCCGCGAGATAATTTGATAATATTTGGAATTTATTTGGACACTTGAAAAAATATTTAGTATCATTTTAAACTTGAAGTACAAAGTTATTTTCAGTCAGTTCTAACCAAAATGGCTGTTATCTCAATGTTTTCCTCGCAACATCATCACTAAAATATCATCACCGTCGGGCAGAAACCTTGTATCTCCAAGTTTCTAATGTGTACGTCTTTTGGTAAAGCAAAGCCCTGCTTCATCATACAAGACTGTCGCACAAAACTAGTGAAAACAGCCGATCTACAAGCACAAAAGCGCACATAAAATGCTGTAACTCGGGCTAGGAGCGACCAGGAGAGCCGGGGCCGGTACCCACGTGTCCGCCTCGGCGGCGCCAAGAGAGCCGTCAAACATGAATCTGTCCCACAGAGCACCACCATCAGGCCCATTTTTTAAAACACATTTTTGGACACTGCTTGAAGACCACTGCTATAGTGTTTGTTCAGTAACAGGGGTCTCTCCAGAGCTTTATTAAACAGAAAAGACATTCTCAGGTTGGTACAGTCTATCATTGTTGATCCACTCAGGACAGAGAACTCATACAGGACACAGGATAAATAAATGAATTGGAAGTGATGACACAGGAGAAGTGAGCAGACGGACAGCGGAACACTATTAAATTGAAGCTGATAAATGAGATTCTCTCTCCATGATTGAATGAAACTGGCAACCACACCTGAAAATGTATTTTCCTTTTATTATGGAGCTGGAGAGACGGACGGGTAGACAATCACAATAGAGCTTTAACCTTTTAAACAAAACGTTAGTATTAACCAAATATATCACTTTAAAGGAGTAAATGACTTTTTTTCTATTGATTAGTCACGCCATGGAGACTAGAGTTCAATAATATTTTAAGTTTTTTGTCACATTCCTAAGACAAAAATGTGATAACAATAAATCTACCCCCATTCGTTCCGGATGGGGGTAACCCCACAACCCTAACCCGTTTCGAAACGGGTCCCCATCCGGAATCAATGGGGGTAAATTTACTTGAATCAAATTTTTGTTTTAGGAATGTGACAAAAAACAAAAAATATTATTGAACTCTACTCTCCATGGCATGAGTAAGTAAAAAAAGTCATTTTTTGGGGGAACTACTCCTTCGCACCAAATTCTGGGCCCTGGGTACAAGGTACAAGGGTTCACTGCGGGTCCCCCATGAATGTTCTTCGCGGGGGAGGGGGTTTAACCCATTTAGACTGGGAACGCATTATTACGTGTTATTTTGTGCTTTAACAATCAAGGGTCAAGAATCACCTGCCATCTAACTACATAACATGCACTCTAAATTAGTTTTTCAGTTAACAGTGCGGCACTGCAAGCTTGTAGATCTGCTATTTTTTTTAAATCGTGAACATTTGTGGAAGTCTTTGAATATTTCAAATCCTTCTAAGGCTTTTTTTTTTGAAAAACCTATGTTTCTATGTCAGTGGTGCTCACAGCTTTTCATGTGAAGGACCTCCAAAATGATATGTATTTGGCCACAGACCCCCATCTCAAAATATTTAGTTCCAGGGACCCCCCCCACCCAGAAGCAAAATTTTAGTTACAAATGTTCACTTAAAAACATATTTGCACACATGACATGTTCACGACTTTTCAAAAATAGCAGATCTACAAGCTCACAGCGCGGCACTCGGTGCCCGCCTGTGAGCTTGCATATCTGCTATTTTTCAATAGCTAAAGTATATTGGGCCCTAGTAACTCAGTTCCACTTTTCCCACCCCCGATTGGGAGGGGGTGGGGGGGGGGGGGGGGGGGGGAGGAGTGTAAGACAGACTTATAAATATTCTGCAGCAGCTATCATCTCATCTCATTAAAGTTGCATCCTTCATGCAGTAAATTATCCATGCTTTCCTCACAGAATAAGTCATGTCGTGGCCGGCAGCCCCGCCGAGCGAAGAGACCCAGAGAGAGAGAGAGAGACACTAGACTGAGACACAGAGAGAGAGAGAGAGAGAGAGAGAGAGAGAGAGAGAGAGAGAGAGAGAGAGAGACCCAGAGAGAGAGAGAGAGAGAGAGAGAGAGAGAGAGAGAGAGAGAGAGAGAGAGAGAGAGACACTAGACTGATGGGGCCATTTCAAACTCAACCCATTAGCGGAACATGAATCAAATGAACAGACTCAAGACACTCCACACATGTCCATTCATTAATTCATTGGTGGGATGTTTAATATGACCCTGCTTTATAGATCGTTTTCATAAGACGGCGCGGGTTGTTCATAAATTAAGCCGTTAAAACTTGGAAAGCATCTGTGTGTCATTTTTAGATAGGAGCTTTTATAGCAACATAACTTTTATTCTGAAAACTCTTTTAGATAGGAGCTATTATAGCAACATAACGATTATTCTGAAAACTCTTAGAACAACAGCTGCTATTTTTGAAATGTTTTTGAAAAATCTTGAAAGCGTTTGATTTCTTTTTTCTCTTCTGAGGTAACCTGACTCCGCCAGATGGTGGCAGCAGTGCGTACCGCCCTTCCTTATCATCTGGGACCGCTCGGGGAGAGTTGACATCGCTCGTAAAGTCCCAGGCCGGACGAATCAGCGGCAGCTACGGGCGGGCTCTGAGCGGCTCTGAGCCAATAGAGTCTGACTGCAGACCACGTGGAAACCCAGGAGGCGAATTCCGGGTGTAACGTCATGCAGACAGGCCAATATGAGTGGTTGGAGTTGGCACTCCCAGACTGTGATAGACAGACGGCCCCATCCAATCACCTGCTAAAGAACTTCAAAAAATGGCCCGCCTCCTACATCAGTTTGGTTGGAATGAATCCAGATGGTAAAGCAGGGCAGTATGCAGGCATACGCACTGCTGCCACCATCTGGCGCAGTCAGGTTACTTCTGAGGGTCCTTGCCACAAAACATTTTCAGAAGAGGGTGTCCTAGTTGTTAAATAATAATGATATATGAGGGGCCAAATAGGCACGAAAAAGTCTGAGAACTACTGATTTAGAAGGCATTTGTATAATAGGCCTCAGGCCTTAACGACAATATTCTCGTCATTTTGTTTTACGCTAGAGCACTCTTTCGCAGCCTGTGAATGATCCCATAACTACAAATCCCAGAATACCACTGGAACGACGTCATCGGAAAAAATCATCCCGTCCACTGTAACGTTATCGCGGAGACAAAAGTCCATTTCCCTAGAATGTGTTTTTGGTCACAACAAGCTTTTTTCTACGGACCCTAACTTTAGACCGGATGATCACAATTACAATTGTAGCCTCGGCCGGGAGGCGAACCCGGGACCCCGATATCTGATGGTGTGTGTGTTACCAGTCAGCCAAAGAGCCATGCTCGCTAGCGAGCAGCAACGCACACCGTATAGCCTACAATCGCCCTCCCCGACTGGAAGCGCCACGCGCGCCGGCCAGGGGCTTAGCTCGACCGGGGACCGCTGAAACCAGGGGTCCGAGCGCGACCAGCGTAAGCAGGTAACGGAGCTGTCGACTACCAGGCTTTAGGTCTACAACGACGAGGAACTAACGGAGCACCCGACAGTATACCTATTGGTACCGCTGCCACCAATGTAGCCTCGGCCGGGAGGCGAACCCGGGACCCCGACATCCGATGGCGTGTGCGTTACCAGTCAACCAAGGAGCCTGCAGGCTTGTTATAGCGAGCAGCAAGCAACGTACAGCCTACACAATGTTATTCTCCCGGTGGAAAGAAGAGAGATGAGTCTTTCCAACGTCACCTCATTTGTTTTCATCCGCGGTGGAACAAATAAATCTGTTGATCTTCCAACGTTAGTGAAAACGCTCGAAATCGCTGCCAAGGGGAGGCAAGACGATGTTTCAACTCTGGCAGATTGGGAGTTAATGGGTTAATAATTCACTGGTGGGCTAATAAGCCTGGTTCATAAATCGTTGAGTATAAATGAAACATTATTTGGTGGTTTTGGTACGCGGCATGAGCAGGGACGTCACAAGGGGGGGAAAAGTGGGAGTGGGAGTCACTAGGGCCCAAGGTGGAGGGACCTGGAATTAGTTTATACTTTAGCTATTGAAAAATAGCAGATCTACAGAGTGCT
Source organism: Nannobrachium achirus (assembly GCF_963921795.1). Taxonomy (NCBI): domain Eukaryota; kingdom Metazoa; phylum Chordata; class Actinopteri; order Myctophiformes; family Myctophidae; genus Nannobrachium; species Nannobrachium achirus. The sequence continues at coordinate 8,072,337 of NC_137814.1, forward strand.
GCGCTGCGAGCTTGTAGATCTGCTATAAATGTGTGCAAATCTTTGAATACCGGTATATGTATTTTTTTTAAGCGAAAATTTCTAACTCAAATATTGCTTCTGGGGTGGTCCCTGGAACTAAATATTTTGAGATGGGGGTCCGTGGCCAAATGCATATCATTTTGGGGGTCCTTCACATGAAAAGGTTTGGGCGCCACTGACATAGAAACATAGGGTTTTTCAAAAAACCTTAGAAGGATTTGAAATTTTCAAAGACTTTTCATGATTTTCCCCCAAAAATAGCAGATCTACAAGCTCGCAGCGCGGCACTCGGTGCCGCGCTGTGAACTTGTATATCTGCTATTTTTCAATAGTTAAACCCCCTCCTCCCCCTATGAAAAACATTCATGGGGGGCCCGCACAGTGAATCCTTGTACCCACCCAGGGCCCAGGATTTGGTGTGACACCCCTGGGCGTGAGTCTGGGGGATCTGCAGGGAGGGCGAGCTGAAACGCATGCATGTTGCATGTGTTGTTGTGCTCTCTGCACAGAGCAGCTCAACGCTCTCCTCTCGCATGTTTGAATTCATGAAGCTGAACGCCACACAGGGGCGTCACAAGGGGTAGGAAAGTGGGACTGAGTTACTGGGGCCCAAGGTGGAGGGGCCCTAGTAACTTTAGCTATTGAAAAACAGCAGATATACAAGATCTGCTATTTTTGAAAAGTTGTGAAAATTTGTGAAAATCTTTGAATATATGTATTTTTTAAGCGAACATTTCTAACTCAAATTTTGCATCTGGGGGTCCCTGGAACTAAATATGTTGAGATCGGGGTCCGTGGCCAAATACATATCATCTTGGGGGTCCTTGACATAGGTTTCTTGCACACATTTTCATGATTTAAAAAAAATAGCAGATATACAAGCTCGCAGCGCGGCACTCGGTGCCGCGCTGTGAGCTTGTATAACTGCTATTTTTCAATAGTTAACATTCATGCCATGGGGGGCCCGCAGTGAATCCTTGTACCCAGGGCCCAGAATTTGGTGTGACGCCCCTGACGCCACATGCAACGCAGCCGCAAAACGTCTGCGTCCCAGTTGTGTGTTTGTCTGCATCTGCTCGCTATTTATTTATATCCGCCGCAAACGTGGTCCCTCTACGTGTGCAGGAGGCTGCATATTTCTGCCTCATTTTGAGTCGTGTTTGAACCATGATTCCCCCCTCATGGTTGCTGCGTTCAGTGTTTTTTTTTTAAAACAGTGTTTTTTTCACATCGCATTGCAGTGTCTGAACTCCTTGTGACTTTGTTTACCTGTGGTTTCTTCCTCTACCTCTCTAGATAACATCTATGACTCTTTCTCTAGAAACTGCAAAATGTTTGGGAGTTTCAGCTTGTACAAAAATTCAGTATTGACCCACTTCCCACTTTTTTACACCTGTTAACTTGTCATGTGAATAAAGTGGAAGCTGAAGATGTGTCTAACACGCTGCTGTCACTCAGGCAGAAACCCCTCCATGGTTTAACTTTTGAATACATCTTTTCCATAAATGAATGTCCTCCTGCAGTGTTTCTCACATGGGGGTACGTGTACCCCTGGGGGTACTACAGGGGAGGCGATGGGGGTACGTGTACCCCTGGGGGTACTACAGGGGAGGCGATGGGGGTACGTGTACCCCTGGGGGTACTACAGGGGAGGCGATGGGGGTACGTGTACCCCTGGGGGTACTACAGGGGAGGCGGTACAGGAGAAAATGGCAATACAGGTATGTATTTTACTGTTATGGGTAATGACAAAACATTGACTGTCTTTGTGTGAACCTTCTCATCTGTACATTGTAAAACCAAATCACATCAATAACCTGACTAGTACAACTGTTATTGAATAGAAAGCAATGTTTATTTGCCATTGTGCTGTTTTATTTTGAACATATTGGCATGGGAACTGGACCTTTTATACCAAAATGCTCTAGTTAGGGGAAGGGGGGGCTTGGCTTCAGAAATCGGAATAAGGGGCTACTGCAGTAGCCTCGCGTAGCCAGGCTTACTCATCTGCGAAGAGAAAAGCCTGGTCAAGATATGAGGCAGAGACCGTTCTAGGAGGTGGGGCTGAATATTCGCGGAAGTTGTCGTCTTTTCACAGCGCGGTGTTCCTGCAAACGTATTCCCCGCTGGAAAAAAATCTTGTCTACGTCTCCTGCTCCGTCGGTTGCGCTCACAATAAACAATATATAAACTAAAACATTGATTCAGGCGATATTACACCTATTAAGAGCGAGTTAAGAGCTACAATCTATTTTAATTTTTTCACTAGGGAATGTAAACAGACCCGCACTGCATGACGTAACTTCCGTTAAACGCAGCACTTCCGCTAGAAATCTTGGAACCAAGTGGAAGTCATATCTTGGCCAGGGTGCTACTGCAGCCACAATAGTTTGAGAACCAGTGCCCTACTGCATCACACAAAAGTATCAAAAGTAGACGATCTACAACGAGTTGCTATAGACTCTGTTATTCCCCCGGTTCTCTGAAGTATTTCTTCAAAAATAAACAAAATAGCCTGGTGATTCCGCCAGGTATGTGACGTTGTTTATGATATTGAGTTACAAGTCACTAAATGTATTTATTTTCTCACTCTTTGGATAACTTAGTAGGCCTACTGTCCGTTCATGCTTCATATCTTTTTTTTTTTCACATTGTTTTTGGATTTTCTGGATTTGCCTTTATTGATAGTTTTATTGATAGTTCCAGTGAAGATAGACAGGAAAGAGGGAGAGAGAGAGACGGGGAGAGACACACAGCAAAGGTCGCCAAGAACGGGACTCGAACCCGCAACGTGCTGTCAGGCCTCAGAGCCTATGTGACCACTAGGCCAGCGGGCGCCCCTGTTGATGCTTCATAAATAGCTAAATCTACCTGGCTCATTTGTGTATTTTTGGAACACAGTTCTTATGTGCCGCGATGCTATTGAGACACTAATGTATTTTCAATGGACAAAATCACAGACATATAAAGGTAGACGCCTCCTCGGCTCTGGGGTGTTGGTAAAAGATGACTGGCAAGCTTCCAGAATTCTGAAGGACGCTTCCTTGTGCGTCACAGAATGGGACGCTCGGTAGGCCAATCAGATGCGAGACTCCCTCTTTCCCACAGCAGGGGGCAGCAGAGTGCCTTCCACAGTTCCACAGTTCCGCCAGTCCTGTTTTACCAGTGGCGCCAATGAACTGCAGCGGCGGAGGAGGTATCTAGCTTTTTATATCTGTGGACAAAATCCCCCTGTGACCCAGGTGGGATATAGTGGCCTCTAGTGGCAGTGATCTCACACTTCGGTTCCCTAAAAAGCGACGCATTTTGACCTTGTAGATCGTCTATTTTTGCCATTTCTCTTTTCGAAACCTTAAAAATAGCAGTTTTGGGGGCACGGTGGCGCAGTCAGTAGTGCTGTCGCCTCACAGCTAGAAGGTCCTGGGTTCGATTCGAGCCCAGGATCACAGCTTAGGCAATTGGCACCGGGTGAAAATATGGGTTACAAAAATCGTGGGATAAAAATTTAAAAAAAAAAAAGAAAAAAAAAATAGCAGTTTTGGACATATCATATGAAGAGAGGTGATTGACACGCTATGTGCATCACCAGCTATAATTCTTTTTTGGCGTCAGCGAGTGATTTTATGCATGTAATGTGTAGGATGTGTCATTTCTCTCTCAGTAGGAATTCCCGTCGTTTTGTTCTCTCTCTCTCTCTCTCTCTCTCTCTCTCTCTCTCTCTCTCTCTCTCTCTCTCTCTCTCTACAGGGGCGACACAAGGGGGGGGGGGGGGGGGGGGGGGGGACTGAGTTAGTAGGGCCCAAGGTGGAGGGAGCCTTAATTATTTTATATTTTAACTATTGAAAAATAGCAGATATACAAGCTCACAGCGCGGCACCGAGTGCCGCGCTGCAAGCTTGTAGATCTGCTTTTTTAAGCAAACGTTTATAACTCAAATTTTGCTTCTTGGGGGTCCCTGGAACTAAATATTTTGAGATGGGGGTCCGTGTCCAAATAATTTTGGGGGTCCTTCACATGAAAAAGTTTGAGCACCAGTGACATAGAAACATGTCAGTGGTGCTTTCAGAGGATTTGAAATATTCAAAGAAATGTTCACGATTTTTCAAAAAAAGCAGATCTACAAGCTCACTGTGGGCTTGTATATCTGCTATTTTTCAATAGTTAAAGCACAAAATAACGCGTAATAATGCGTTCCCAGTTTAAATGGGTCAAACCCCCTCCACCCTATGAAGAACATTCATGGTGGGCCCCGCAGTGAATCCTTGTACCCAGGGCCCAGAATGTGGTGCACCACCCCTGCTCTCTCTCCCCCCCCCCCCCCCCCTGCGCTGCTGCTGCAAGCAGCTCAACAACATGAGATGAATCACTGCTGGTTAAAGCTTCCTTGAGGCAACCTGTCATCCTTCCCACACAATCCTGCCCATCCTGGCAGCTCCCAGCCAGTCAAAGAGCACCTGGCTCTCTGTGCAACAACACCACCACTCCTACATGATGTCTGTCCATCCGTCCACATATCACCCATGATGACACATTCCATCCCCACCAACTGCCAACTGTCACTTTCATGTACCGTTGCTGTCGGCCGTTTGATTTGATTTGATCTTGGTAAAAGGAATTACTGTAAGTTATCACAAAGCAACTACTGTATGTATCTTTCCTCTTCTACCCCGGATTTGAACCCGGTTCCCTGCAGATTTTTGTATTTATTTTACAATTTGACATAATAGATCCTGCTTGCTCAGGAGATACATGTAATCTCAAGTCCAAATTCCTGTCAGATCCTGTGTCTAGGTGAGACATGACCTTTGACACGATCTAAATGTCTCAGTTTATATTGTAATACCATACTCTACCAAACAGATTGGAAAATATTAAATTGTATTCATAAAAAAGTGACATTTGCGGATTTAAACTACACACTTAATGTGTATTGTAATGAAACACTTGTTTCTAATGTGGTCCTGCAGCATAAATACAATTAAATAGTCCAATAATATTACATATTGGTGGTGGAAACCATGTATGCCCAAAACAGTTCCTTTAAAAAAAATAACAAATCTATCAAGCTAGCAAAGGCATGTCTTTGTGAACTTGGCAAATCGGCTATTTTCACTACTTTCGTGCAACATTCTTGTTGATGAAGTAGGCCATTAAAAAAAGAAAAAAAAAGAAAAGAAAAGAAAAACAGCAACGACGTGCAACGTGCATGCTTTAAAACGTACAAGTACTAAATCTCAATGACCAAAAATGTGACCCAAATAATCCATTCTCATTTCCATAAATAGATCCTAAGATATACAGTTTGGCCACTTAACATGGTAAATGGTGCATTTAAATACACAGTGCCTCCCTCTCTCTAAAGCGCTTTACGATGTCATTACATTAACCCATTCAGCCGTGCAAGGCAGCAACCTGCTCACCGGGACGAGCTTCAGTGTCGTCAACAACACTTCAACACTAATCCAGGAGAAGCCTGCACTACACCACAACCTCCTGAACTACTGCTGCTCCTAAACATACATCATATATAATGTTATGTCCCCCCAAAAACATGTCTGAAACATGTCTTGTGTGTGTGCCAATTTACAATTACAATTTAGGCATTTGGCAGACGATCTTAATCCAGAGCGATTTACATGAATAAGCAAGGTAATACATCGATACAGCAACATCAATACAAGGTAATACATCAATACATCGACTAGAAAAATGTAGGTAGACTAGACCACGCACCTATTCAGTATAAAATTTCTATCTAAATTACATGTATGGTCATAGAGGATAAGCAAGTGCTACAGTAAGTGCTACGGGCCAAGGTGGAGTCTGAAGAAGTGAGTCTTCAGAACATGGCAAAATAAAGCTAGGGAGTGAGTCTGTAGTTCAATGCAACAGGGAGTTTATTCCACAGTTCGGGGGCCAGGAGGGAGAAGAGTCTAGGACGAGTGGATCGTTGTCCTGGGCTTTTTAGGGAGGGTTCTGTCAGCATCCCTGTGTTAGCTGATCTGAGTGAACGGGTGGGGTTGTATAGGCACCGATCAGGCTTTGGAGGTATGGAGGTGCCATACCTTTGGCTGCCAATTTTGTCATTCTGAAAAATCTATTTCAGCAAACGTATAGCAGATCTACAAGCTAAGCTTGAGAAGCTTATAATTCTGCTGCTTTTGACGCTTTTGTGTGACGCTGTAGTATGATCAAATAAATGTGTTATTTAACGAAAAACACAAAAAGTCAGAATATGGAGGAAAGGGGTTAAAATGCTGGTGCTGGTGGTGGATTTGGGCCTTCTACTTAAAGCAGGAGTTGTTGTAGAAAGGGAAAGATGTCTTCTACCACTTTTTCGAGTCACGTGTTCAAATACTGGATTCTGATTGGCTAAATTCCGGAGGTTATGAGAGAACTACTGCCGCAAAGTTGTGTCCGAGATCAATGAGCCTCAGTGTACATCCGGGGACTTCAGGAGGTAGTCGGAACACCTTTCCCCCAACCAACAAATGACCGTGGCAACGGTCCTATGTTCACTAACGTGCATGCTATAGTCGCCGATTTATTTGGATCCAATGCAATCCGCCAACTTTAAAGCCCCTTTTCTCTGAACCTATGCCTTTCTGGAAGCGAACAGCCTCTATTTACGGCCGGAACGGTACTTCTAACTGACGTTAGCTTAGCTGTAAGCTAGACGCATGGATTAGTATGGAGTTGGCGCCATCTGTTGGTGAGTAGAAGATGTTGTTGGTGGAACTATCTGCTGTCTCGCGGAAGTTTTATAGGCAATAATGATTGTAACTTAAGATCCTTGCAAGTTACAACTATGTGTTTTCTTTCATGTATAAGGGAAAAAGTGGTAGAAAAGCTATTTACCACTCGGGGTCGGACATTATGCTCTGATAATGTCCTGTGTTAGGGTGTTATCGGACTCGGCTTCGCCTCGTCCGATAACACCCTAACACAGGACATTATCAGAGCATAATGTCCTCTCACTTGGGGTAAATTGCTTACTTCTTCTTTTGATTGATTGATTGAAGACTTTATTAGAAGTTTGCATAGGAAAAGGTACAGTTTCATGACGGTACAGTTCACTGGTACAAGGTCAACTAAAAGGAGATCCTAGATGAGCACTTGGCTTATTTACACAGGAAACCATTGAAGTATCTCATATAGCATTGAATGACAGACGGATAGAACACACAGTACTATGCAGTAGATATGGTAAAAAAAAAAAAAAGAAAAAAAAAAAGGAAAATATTTTTATATTCTGCCGACGGTTCTATTCTCCAACGTCTTCACATGGAAACCCATGCAGACGTCGCCCGTCTGTTTGTTCCATACAGATGGTGGGCGAGATGAGAGGGAACGTTTTGTCGTCATCGGATCGGATGGGGGAGGGGGGAGGGGGATCGCATGGGGGGAGGGGGAAGTATCATCAAAGGTACGTTTCGATTATGTTCTCCTCCTGGTGGGAGGCGGAGCTGTCTCAACACATCAATAATATATATATATATATAGGCTGCTGTGCGCTTATTAAGGCATTAAGGCCCGGAACGCATTACTACGCATTATTTTATGCATTAACTACTTCAAAAATAGCAGATATACAAGCTCGCAGCGCGGCACCGAATGCCGCGCTGCGAGCTTGTAGATCTGCTATTTTTGAAAAACATTGAATATTTTTCACCCAAATCTATAAATGTCTTCTAAATCCTTCCAAGGTTTTTGAAAGATGCATGTTTCTATACGTCAGTGGTTCTCAAACCTTTTCACGTCAAGGACCCCCTAGAATTACTTGTATTTGGCCACGGATCTCCATCTCAAAATATGTTCTTCCAGGGACCCCCCAGGAACAAATGTTCGCTTTTAAAAAGAGATTTTCAAAGAATTGCCCAACACATTCACGATTTTTCAAAAATAGTAGATCTACAAGCTTGCAGCGCGGCACTCGGTGCCGCGCTGTGAGCTTGTATATCTGCTATTTTTCCATAGCTAAAGTATCAAATCACTCCAGGTCTTGGAAGGTTAAGCACCTTTAGAGAGGTGGGGTGTTGAGGTGAAGAAGAGCCTGCGTTCTCCTCCAGTCCTCCTCTCTCAGTGAACTGTCAGCGTCTCTCTGTCTGAAACAGCAGCCTGTCTCTTCCACGATGAGCATTCATCTCTCGTTTCAACGGCACCACCGTTGATGAGACGAAAACGGGATGAAACTAGGATTTGGACTCCATTTCGGTGGCGGCCAAGGCAAACTCCATCCCTCGGCTACTCAAGCACGTGCCCGCCTGGCTGAGTTCGCGCGCGCACACACACACACACACACACGGTTGCTCTCGTTGCCCACGCTCACTCACTCGGCACACACACACGCACGGACGCAATCAAACTAAACTATATGGGCTTTCCAACCCCCGCGGTTCGCTGGGCTTTCTCTAAGCCGCCAGGTGGATGAGGCCCCCCTCCAGCTGAGATTAGCCTGGAAGACAGTGTTTACAGCGCCTCGCATCAGGACCAATCTGCCCCTCAAATCCACCTCGCATCAGGACCAATCTGCCCCTCAAATCCACCGCCGTTTCTTCCATCACTGGCAGCCTAAACGCTGGGATGGGGGGATAAAGGCTGGTGATGCACAGAGCGCTATATATGCCAGCCTGACCCCAATTCTCCAGCCGAGGTCCCGTGGAACTCACGCTGTCAGCCGGGGGACGAGTCCTCGTGACCGCAGAGAGACTAAAAAACAAACCCTAGATCAGGGGTTTTCAAAGTGGGTGACGGGGCACCCTGGGGTGCCGCGGCGGCAGTCAAGGGGTGCCGCGAGATCATTGAAAATATTTGGAATTTATTTGGACACTTGAAAAAATATTTAGTATCATTTTAAACTTGAAGTACAAACATATTTTCAGTCAGTTCTAACCAAAATGGCTATTATCTCAACGTTTTGCTCGCAACATAATCACTAAAATATCGTAACTGTCAGGCAGAAACCTGTCGCACAAAACTAGTGTAAACAGCCGATCTACAAGCACACAACGCCTCGCGATGCGAGGCGTTGTGTGCTTGTAGATCTGCTGTTTTCACTAGTTTAGTACATTTTATAGATGATAAATGCAAAACGAACGGTTTTGGACATACAAGGTTTCCACCCGACAACGACGATATGCTATAAATATAAGGTGCTGGGAGTGAAAATCATAATGTAGGGGTGCCTCTGATGAAAATAATATTTATAGGGGTGCCCTGAGACCAAAACGTTTGAAAACCCCTGCCTAGATGTCCCCACAACCCACAATGTCCTTGTACCGATGTTCAAAACAACACTCTGTTTGATCAGAACAATGCTGAGATCATCATTTCAATGCATACAAAAACAACGGGAAATTGTGTTTGCTTTCCTTTCTCTGCATTGGGCTTTCAGTGATTTCTATAGTGCTTCTCACACACACACACACACACACACACACACACACACACACACACACACACACACACACACACACACACACACACAGCGGACCATGAATGCTGTTTTTACTATGGTGAAAGAAATGCAAATGTCCTCTTTCCATGCCATACCTGAAGGCAGCATTGAAGAGAATTGCTTTGAATGCAGCATCTTATGTTGAAAGGATTTCCACTAGAAATCCATGCCGTTACGCCACATCTCCACAGTATTGACTTGATTATGCTTAGTTTAGTGTGGTATCATGCAGCGAAAATACGCGAGCGCGACGGGTTATGAGCTTGGAGGTCTGCTATTTCCGATATTTCCACCAAAAGGCCCTTTTAGAAATGTCAGCCCCTTCCTCTCTAAGATTCTCTGCACGTCCCTGTTCTGTGTTTTCTAGTGCTTCTTACACTGTGTGTGTGTGTGTTTGTGTGTGTGTGTGTGTGTGTGTGTGTGTGTGTGTGTGTGTGTGTGTGTGTGTGTGTGTGTGTGTGTGTGTGTGTGTGTGTGTGTGTGTGTGTGTGTGTGTGTGCGTGCGTGCGTGCGTGCGTGCGTGCGTGCGTGCGTGCGTGCGTGCGTGCGTGCCATGGCCATTAGGCAGGCTGATGGATGGGGGCTGTCTCTGTGCTGTGCCCCCAGGATGGGGGCTGTCGCTGGGCTGTGCCCCCAGGATGTGATCCTACGGGTCAGAGGGTCTGGCGGAGTCATGGCATGAACCAGTGAACTGACACCATCAGTTTTTGACTCAAGGACACACAGTTCCTTAACAGTTCTACTGCCAGATTTATTATTTGTTTATTGGGGCTGGTGCCAGCAAAAAGCAGCTTACCTTTGCGATGTTATAGAAAAAGATCTATTCATTTTTTGCAAACGATTTATTTTTATTTGTATTTATTATATGTATACTTTAGCCAATCTGGCGGCAGAGGGCAGCCTTATGCAAAGAATAGGTGTGAATTAGGCCGCTCCGCTTGCCGTCCATTCAGAGCATAGAAATGCATATTCTAGATCAGGTCCACAGAGAACAGCCAGGAAGTGAATTGGACATCATTGATGTTTTACGTGTGGTGGAGATTTGAAAGCAGCATTACGGGAGATGTTTTTACTGTACACACCCGCACGACCCCTCATCAGCTTACAGTCATCAGACAAGGTAAAAGAACGAGCGGCCGTATTGGCAACGAGCTGGGTTCAAAATTGGGGCGAACAGGAACGTCCGAAGCGGTAAAAGAGTTAAAGAAAACCCCCACCAAAACAGCCTAAATCTATACAAGCTCACAGCAACGCATTGCAGGCCTCTGACTGAGCCCGCTGCTCCTAATAGTTATTTTAAAAACGGCTTCTAGATCCTGTTCTGGAAAAAGGTTTTTAAATAAATAATGTCGTTGCTATCTACATAGCAACATCTAAAATGACACCAGACGTGTGCAAATGTGCAGCGATGGAAGTACCACAAAAGTCAACTGAAGTTGGACTGAATTATAGCACATCATCCAACCTGAATTATGCAAGTCCCTTGGCTTAACACGCACATGCGCAAGCGCACACAAACACACAGACACTCTACTTATCGCCTCTGTCGGGTGGAAACCCAACATCTCTAAAACTGTTATTTTTCAGGATTCATTCAAAAAAATAGCTAAAATAGCAGATCTACAAGCTCGAAACATGTCGCATTATGTCATGTTTCAAGCTTGTGGATCTGCTACTTTTGTTGCTTTTGTGTGACGCTGTGGTGGCATCAAGTAGGCTGCCAACTTACGGAAAAACACAAAATATGTTACGAAAATTACGGAGATAAGAGGTTTCTGCCCCGAAGGCAAACACTATTAAAGATGTCCGATGCTATAGGAAGGCCTGTTAGTGTTCTCTCATCACCGGGTGGCGAGGATGAAGAGGAGGTGCGTTCCTTCCTCGTCATCATGGAGGAGGTCATCAAAGACATGCTTCCATCCTGACAACGTTCCTGGTGGGAGCCAGGCTGGAGGCGGCTCCAAACACATCAATAACACATGGGCTGCTATATGTGCTGATTGAGCACCGTTCCTTCACAGGGAGAGCTTTGAGACCCAGAGAAAGGTAATGTTATTCAGGCAGTACCAGTGGAAAAGGTACTCAAATATTCTATTTACCAATACTGCAATATAGAAAAAATCTGCTACACGTGAAAGTCCGGAATTCAAAAGAGTGAAAGTACAAAAGTATTGGCATTAAAATGTATTCAAAGTACCAAAAGTAGAAAGTGCTCGTTATGCAGAATGTCCTAAGTGTTGAAATGTTAAAATATTTTGAAAATAGCAGGTACAAGCTCGCAATGGACGCATTGTGAGCTTGTAGATGTAAATGTGTAGGTTGTGTAAGTGTGTAAGTGGGTAATTTATGTTTTGTAATAATTCAATATCTACAAAGTAATTGGTAACTGAAGTCAAATAAATGTAGTGGAGTAAAAGTACAATATTTGGATCCGAGATGTTGTGGAGTAGAAGTAGAAATATTGGAAATTGGAGATACTCAAGTAAAGTACCTGAAAATTATACTTAAGTACAGTACTTAAGTAAATGTACTTAGTTACTTTCCACCACTGGCGGCAAAATTATACAGGACAGGAGTCTCTTTCTTTACGGAGGGATTCTGATCCGCGTCTCCGTCTAATAAAGGTTGTTGGATTAATAAAACACAAGCCTTCTTCTCTTGAAAGCCATCGTTTCAAAGGCTCAGACGCGGCTGAGATGAAACGGGATTTAAGACTCAATCTGATGATCAGAGGGCTGAGGGCCATCACGGTGTGATAGACAGACAGACAGACAGACAGACAGACAGACAGACAGACAGACAGACAGACAGACAGACAGACAGACAGACAGACAGACAGACAGACAGGGTTATGCCTGACTCCCAGCCTCAGATCGCAGGCTTTCCTTCTCAGAGATAAAGCCTGGGGAGTAACTTGAAGCCAAGGCAATAGAGGTGGGATTTATGGCTCTTTTAAGTGAGCCAGAGCCATGGATCTGGCTCACTTATTAAAAGAGCCTTTCAAAAGACTGGCTCATTTGGCTCAGTGTATATTTACATATTTTTAAGAAGAATTCATTGAAAAATGAATCCACAAGGTGGCACCACATTCCTCTGCCGACAGTTGAGATCACAATCTTGTATTTACCCTTTTCATAAAACATGTGTAAATTAAGCTACCTTGATTTATCTTATTCATGCAACATCTCCAAAAAACAAGCAGGCAACAACGCTCCTCCCTCTCTCTCTCTCTCTCTCTCTCTCACTCACTCACTCACTCACTGTACTCAGTCAGTACTCAGTGGAGTAGCAAGGAGGAGCTTTTGTGTTAAAAAAAATAAAAAAAAATATTTGAGATACAAATTAAAAATACTATGTGAAATACTTACCAGGATAGTATCCTGGTGGTCAGTATTTGACCAAGTACTGACCAAGTATTTTGAATTTCTTTCAGCCACTTTGCAGCAGTTGCTTAGGAGGTAGGGCGGCAACTTGGGATCTTCGATCCCGGGCTCCCCCAGAGGGTGTGTCGAAGTGTCCTTGAGCAAGAAGCTGACTGAACCCTAAGTTGCTCCCGGTGAGCAGGTTGGTGCCTATGGTTTCCTCCGCCATCGGTGTATGAATGGGTGAATGTAATGCACAATCTCTGTAAAAGATGCTATATAAACGCACAATTTACCATTTTCTATCATTTCATTGTACATATAATATTTTGTATTTGTTGATGACATGTATTATCGTGTTATTTTTATGCAATGTTGATGAATTGAATACAGAGGACATTGTGTTATCCTTTTAGCCTTAATGTCTGACCGTACCTCGGTGCTGTTTGTATTTCGGACTAATAAAGTAACCAAGCGATGCTGCTCGCTCATTCTATCCAGACCTCCTCATTCAAAGAGGAGGAGAGCCATTGGAGGTCAGTTCAGCAAAAGCTAAGGTATGGCAACATGACTGGTGTCTTGCACGCTCGCGAAGGCACGTGTGCAAGACACAAGTCATGTTGCCATACCTTAGCAACAGGCATGATGAATTCATGTTAAAAAGTACATTTTATTTTTTCCCCATGTAGCCACGGTATGGCAGCTGCCATACCCAATTGACGCCTCTGGTCACACATGGAGACCTCTACTGTAAAACCACCAGACTTGTAACACAACAACACCACCAACCGCCACAGGGGCCCCGCACACACACACACACACACACACACACACACACACACACACACACACACACACACACACACACGCACACACACACACACACACACACACACACACACACACACACACACGCACAACAAGCAACAACAAGCAACCCAGACAAGACGACAGGAACCCAGAGACGCAGAGCTGTCGACCCGGGGGCCAGCTGTGAGTGCGAGCCGTGCACCTTGAACCTTGAACAGCGGGTGTGGAGGGGTGGGGGGAGGGAGGAGGGACATGGTGACACCAAAGGGAGTCGTCCGTCCGTCCGTCCGTCCGTCCGTCTGTCTGTTATCCAGCGGTACACAAGAACAGATGTTGAGGAGGAGGAGGAGGAGGAGGAAGAGGATGCACGCAGGACCAGACATATTAATCGTCTCAGTCGGGGTAGGAAACCTCTTATCTGCGTATTCTAACTTTCTGTGTTTCAATATTGATGACATCAGGGATCTCCATATGTTATGGGCATGAAAAGGGACAAGGATGGAGTTCATTGTCAAATTCACGTGTGACTCGCATCGCGACAACCACACTGGTTATCATGAGACTGACACATATATGTCCATATATGGGCATTCCCTGATATAGGCTTAATATTGATGACATCAGGGAACTCCATGTATGGGCACAAAAGGGACAAGGACAGAATGAATTTAATTAATTAATTCATTCATTAATGAATTAAACATTCTGTCCTGCTGCAACCTGATGTATTCACATCAGGCGGAGGCTGATTAAAGAAACAACAACCGTATTGTCAAGAGAGAGAGAGAGAGAGAGAGAGAGAGAGAGAGAGAGAGAGAGAGAGAGAGAGAGAGACAGACAGACAGACAATAATTAATACAAATTATTAACCACTTCCAACCTGGTGTCCCTATTTTAGACACCATGTGTCATTAAAACTCCTAACTCGTTTCCATGTATTTCTAAAGGTTTGTTTGTTTGCTTGTCTTCTTTCCGTGCAATGGTAATATTTCTCTGATCTCAATTGAAACAAGCCGAAGCTTTCCTGAGTGTATCATTTTAGTTGACCTTGTACCAGTGAACTGTACTGTCATGAAGCTGTACCGTTTCCTATGCAAACTTCTACTAAATTCTTCAATCAATCAATCAGTTATTAAATTACCATGAAAGAATGCCCTCCTCCAAAGACGAGAGAGAAAACAACAGATCTACCCTCATTTACTCTGCCAGGATCTTATTAATATGCCACGCCTGTCGAATGCAACCTCATCAATAAGCCAATATGACATGTGACATATGACATGTGACATGTGACATATGACATGCCAAGCGTACCTAGAGAACAAACTCTGTTGTTGAGAAAGACATCCAAACTGCTCACTCTTCCCCTGTGTGTGTGTGTGTGTGTGTGTGTGTGTGTGTGTGTGTGTGTGTGTGTGTGTGTGTGTGTGTGTGTGTAACTAGGTCATAGTGTTTCTATGTGGGCAGCAGAGCGAGTATCTGCTCAACACAGCATCCTTCCCTCAAAGCCCTGTGTCTGCTTTTAAACAGAAGTGCATGCTCGCCCACACGCAAGCCTGTGCACGCACGCACGCACGCACGCACGCACACATATACACACACACGCGCACACACACGCGTGGCACATGTGCATAGATAGTCACAGTCACAGTGATGGCATGAATGGTCGTGCGCACACACAAACATAGCTGAATGCGTCCATGTATGCATCGGAAACGTAATGCACACACAGTCACACACGCAGCACACATGTGCATGAATGTGTGTGCGTGTGTGCATTGACAAAACCCACACAGTTATGCATACAGTTACATGCAAATACACACAAACAAATGCACGCACGCACACACTCACACACACTAAGTTAAGTAATAAGTAGCCGCACAGTCCAACAGACATGTGCTTTAGTGCTTAGTCACCCCACTTTAAGCCCCTCAGTGCAGCTTAGCAGCATTACCATACCATCATCACATACAGCCAGAACAGTCTGATTCCTACAGTACCATACCATCATCACAGACAGCCAGAACAGTCTGATTCCTACAGTACCATACCATCATCACATACAGCCAGAACAGTCTGATTCCTACAGTACCATACCATCATCACATACAGCCAGAACAGTCTGATTCCTACAGTACCATATCATCATCACATACAGCCAGAACAGTCTGATTCCTACAGTACCATACCATCATCATCACAGACAGCCAGAACAGACAGAACAGACAGAACATTACCATACCATCATCACATTACCATACCATCACCACAGACAGCCAGAACAGTCTGATTCCTACTGTTCCTCCATGCACCAAAAACAGCTGGGCTGTTTTTCCACCGTTTGATTTGACGACGTCGATTTACAATTTTGCAGTGGTGGGAAAAAAGTACTCAAATGTTCTACTTGTTAAGTAAAATTATCAATACTATATCAATTTCCGAGTGACTTGGTGTGAAATGGGAATAAACATATTAAACATGAGCTCTGTTGTTTGTAAACAACATAACTGAGAGTGCAGAGAGAACAATGCAGTGGCCCTCCAAGAAACTTAAACATCGAACCTAACAAAATGCCGAAACTAAATCTAAAGCACATTCTCAACACAACAGAAAAAAGAAAAAGAAAAAACATCTTAGAAACAAAAATTAAACAAAAATATTGACGTGCGACGGGCCACAAATGAAGACAGGATGAGTGAGTTCAAAGCAGAAGGCTACTTGTGATGAGGATAACCTTTCTAACTGTCGACGGAGAAATTATTTCACTATAAAAAAATTAAATAAAAACTCTGGATTTCCAAGAATCCCGAAGGCTTCAGTCTCATAATTAGGCTTTGATACAGAGAGTAAAATACCACAGTGAGTCAGAGGTTGCAGATACTGTGGTTGGTTTGTTAGAATTAATATATACGGATCTCATTAGCATGACAGCAACGGTCTTTAAGTGCCTAATAGCCGTTATACAACCCAACTGAGAAAAGTTTTAAATAGGCTATAGGCTATCTAATGGTGAAAGTAAAAATGTGGTTGTTAAAACAAAACATTTTCTTGTTAAAAGGTTTAAGCTCTATTGAGATACTCATTGCTATATTGTTTGTTTAGTGACTGTGTTAAATAGATCTATATTGTGATAGTAATCATTGCTATAGTGTTTTTGTTCAATAACAGTGGTAAGTTCTATATTGTGATAGTAATCATTGCTATAGTGTTTTTGTTCAATAACAGTGTTAAATAGCTCTATATTGTGATAGTAATCATTGCTATTGATTGTTTGTTCACAGTGTTAAATAGCTCTATATTAGTAATCATTGCTATTAGAGTGTTTGTTCAGTAACAGGAGTCTCCCAGTAGTCGCTCCCATCCGCGCACGCACGCACGCACACATGCACTCATGCACCCACGTGCACACAGAACCCTTGAACCTTTGAATTGTTGAGCCAGGCAGCTTGCGTCATGGTGACCACGCTCACCTAAGGACTGCATGTGTGAACTGCTAACTGCTTTTTAGACTTATGAATAAACATGAGGGCTGCGGTGCTACAACAGGAGGCTCAATAGGTTACACAGCAAAGTGCTCATTTAACCTTGAGAGTGTAAAAATAGACCCTTAGCTCACACTCAGAGTTAAATTAAAGGACAACTCCACACTAAATAAACATCTAGGCTCATTTTCCTACTTCTGTCCATGGGGTCTATTAGGCAGAAATGTCCCTGTCGTTCAGTTTCCCAAGCAGAACCTAGCTCTGGTCCATCGCGTCACCTCCCGGTGACCCGTCGGCAAATGAATAGACCGCGTTTTCTCAGCCCCTACGAGCGCTCAACTTGAGTCAAAATAAACAAAACTACTTCACTACTCACCAAACCAAAGGTAGTTTTGCGTTGTTGAAAGTCTATTCTCCGCGGTGGTGAGCCCCTCAGCACCCCACCCACTCTGCAAAATACACTATTTTTGGCATGAAATAAAGTGCATCCAACTCGACCGCCGCTTATTTCCGGGTTGTGAACCATTGTATCTGCGGTGGCCGCTAGGTGGCTCGAGGTGGGTGCGTTTTATTTCATGACAAAAATAATGTATTTTACAGAGTAGGTGGGGTGCTGAGAGCTCACCACTGCAAAGAATAGACTTTCAACAACGCAAAACTAACTTTGGTTTGGTGATTAGTGAAGTAGTTTTGTTTATTTTGACTCAAGTTGAGCGCTGGTAGGGGCTGAGAAAACACGGTCTATTCATTTGCCGACGGGTCTGTCAGAGCGTCACCGGGAGGTGACGCGATGGACCAGAGCTAAGCAGAACCCAGCAGCCCTAACATCATAAGTGTAACCTATTGCTTTTACGCTATTTGTTGCGGCAAAAGTGTTCATTTTTTTCATGAATGTGTTACTAGTTGTCATTGCAAACACCTCCATGCCTTGGTTGTCCCACACGAGCCACCACAGCCTCATAAATAATGTTTTGGGGTGAGCATTCGGCACAACTGCCAGTCATAGTGACTGTACTGGCCAATCACAGGGCATCTTTTCCCAGACTTGGCAAAACACATAACAACAGCATAACATCTGTTTAGATAGATAGATACCTTTGTTATCCCAAGGGGGAAAATCAGTTGCCCAGAGGCAGCACAGCAGTATAAGGTTATTTACAAAGTTACAGAGAAGTAAGAAAAAGATAAAAGAAAAACAAGAACAGAGTACAGTAAAGAGCAAGGTACATCAACAGAGGGAACAAATAATATATAAATATATATATATAATATATATATATATATTATATATATATAATATATATATATATTATATATATATATATATATATATATATATATATATATATATATATATATATATATATATATATATTATATATATATAATATATATATATATATATTATATATATATATATATATATATATATATATATATATATATATATATATATATATATATATATATATATATATATATATATATATATATATATATATATATATATATATATATATATATATATATATATCAAAATAGTACAGTGAACACAGCAGTCAATGCTAGTTAGTGCAACAGGTATCTCACTGTCATGTAAAACACAAGCTAAAATACCCAAAACTACTAACACAACCTAATAGTGCAGTGTCAAAAAAGTCAGTGCGAAAAAAACAACTCGAAAGGAAAATAAACTAGAAAGGGTGTCACAGCCAGACGCACATGAGCACCCTCCCTTGAAGGTCCTTAGAGGTCAGAGTCAGTACAACTATGTTTAGCAGAGTGTGGCGGCTCATGTGGGACAACCAAGGAATGGATGTGTCTGTAATGACAACTAGTAACAGATTGATAAATAATAAACAAATAAAAACTTTTGACCGTAACAAATAGTGTAAAAGCGACGTTAAAGTTATATGTAACTGAGTTACGTAACAAAGTTACATTTTGCTGTAACTTGCTGGTAACTGAGTTACATTAAGATTTCTGTAATGTCAGTAACAGAAATATATCTCCAGTAACTGAGATACTTTTTGGGTCATTTTTGGCTCAAGTTACGAGTTACAAGAAGTTACAAGCGAAGTTATAGTTTTACATTTAAGTTTTGTTAAGATTGTCATGACTCGTGTCTTCAACAGATCATCATTTTTTTTAGATTAGGAACACAGATGTTTACTAAAGAAAATGTCAACCTTTTTGAAATAAAACAAAACTCAGTTGAGAGGCATATTTCTGCTGGCATGTGACTTTTTTGTAGGATATTATATTTTGTTTCATGTACACCAAATGTACATTCTCAATTTAATGCTGAAAAAAAAGTAACTCAAGTTACTTTGTCTATGTAACTTGAAACTTAACAAGTTACATTTCTCAAGGGGTATAACTGTAACTTGATCAAGTTACTGCCATGGTGAGTTACTTGTAACTGTACAAGTTACGCTTTCAAAGTAACTTCCCCAACACTGCTTATGGGCTCCAGTCTATTCCACGAGGGCTGCTGGGGAAACAGGTGCATTTCTGCCTAATAGACTCAGTCATGGACAGTCATCTGGGATCAATATAAGTAGTAAAATGTGCCTAGATGTTGTTTAGTCTGGAGTTGTCCTTTAACATTGAGTTAAGGGCCATTCACATCCAGCACTATAACTATAATGATAACAATAACTATATTGTTATTGGCTGCCATCAGGTCTATGAACAAGCAATGAACAAATACACTGTCACTGTAATCCGTGGCTATATTGTAAACAGACCTTTGATTACAATGCTGTTTTGCACTTGAGCCGAGTCTGCTGCTATATTATTATTGACCGATTCTGTCCTGCAACTTCTGGCAGTATAGATTTAGTTTTAGATGTGTTCATGCAGTTCGGTTCTTAATAAAGCGTTAAATGTTTTCCTAATAACGTTGGTTTTTGTTTTGTTTTCTCCTACCCCACTAGACGTGAAGCATTGTTGGGTGCTTAGAAAAGCGCTGCATACAAGATTTTGTGTGGTTATTATTTAGTACAAGGGTCTTCAACAGGGGGTCCTCAGAGTTACTACAGGGGGTCCTCCAAATCTTTGTGTGATAGAAACTGTTTTTTTTCCCCCTTTTTTATATTAACCACTATTCTGAAAACTTTGCCAAAAATAGCAGATCTACAAGCTCACAACACCTCGTTGTGAGCTTGTAGATCGGCTATTTTCGGGGGGAAAGTACTAAGTACATAGGGAAAGGTCAAGTTTATTAAGTATCAACAGTTCAAGTGGTTAAATATCTGAAAACACACATTAACATGAATCCAAAATACACTGATGATTGTGCTGTCAAACAATGAAACGATATGGAATCTATGAACAGGTTGCTTCATCTCTCTCTCTCAACTAAGGGGTCCTTGGCCTGAAAACGTTGAAGAAGACCCCTGATTTAGTATTAACCTTGATAACGCTTTCTTGTCACAACTGTGAACTCGGCAGTCCACTTGACTTTTAGTTTTTTTAACTTAGTTATAATAATAATAATACTCGGTGTTAGACAACGACTCCATGAATGCTGCCGTCTCCTGCATGCTGATTTAATTTTAATTGCCATTCTAATTGACCCTTATACACTCTCAGATAAATTAACATTGGCAGTGTTATTAAAAAGAAAAAGAAAAAAACAATAAATGCTGCCGTACTGTATCTCATGCCCATTTTATTTTAATTGGCATTTTATGCAAAAATAAAGGCAACGTATGCAAATGTGGTGAGTTATTGTGTTTCTTTAGACAGCAGCACCCTGCTGGTAGCAGCAGGAGCTGACAACATGTGACGTAGATGGCATGTTATGCAGACAGATGCCAGGCTCATGTGTAGACCTGGCATCTTATCCTTTCTATAGTTTTAATGTACACATTATAGATTTGTTGATGTTCTACTACCACCCCTCATTTCTCACATGGCCCTCTTCTAGCGCCACCATGAGGCTGATTCTTTCAAAACACAATTTGGACAGTGCTCCTAGACATTTTGCCCTAAAATCACGCAAAGTGGTAGGCCTACTTGGTATGTCTAGAGTCCTGTCATCAGCATGGATCCGTCCCATTTAGCGCCACCATCAGGCCGATTTTTTCAAACACATTTTTGGACGCTGCTCCTAAAGATTTTGCCCTAAAATCACGCAAAGCGGAACGCAGTATGTATAGACTCATGTCATCAACATGGATCTGTCCCATTTAGCGCCACCATCAGGCCGATTTTACCAATGGCACTTACAGGCCTATCTGTGTATACATGTGACCTGACGGTCGCTTATCTCGCGATTAGGGAGTCTTACTGGTATTCTACTGTTTAGACTGATGATAGGTTCTTGGTTTACCTACTATCTCTAGCCTTACATTAATTCGCTCCTGTAGTAGCTTCTGCATTGATGACGTATTGGCTACAGGAGCGTCTTAACGCTTTGACAGACAGGTCGGGAGTATGGTCTGCAAAACTGCTACTGCGGCTCTACACATGCAGACATGCGAGACATATCTTCCGTACAAGTTCTGCAAGGTTTTTGCGACTTGTACGGTAGCCTTGTTTAATGTATTAGTCCGTATTTTTAAATAAAATGAGTTTTTACCAAGTGTGTGTCTTTTCCAAATCTAGCATCTCTGGTTTGGTTAAAGATGGCTGCACTTATCACGTGACGTTCATCCATTCCCCCATTCGCTCATACAAGGACATGACGTAAGTGTATACGGAAGAATGCACAATAATGCTTCCAGCCACCAACGGGCGCTGTTGCAGCTAACGTTGTAGCAAACGAGGAAAAGCTGTACACTTGGTAAAAACTAATTGTATTTAAAAATACGGACTAATACATTAAACAAGGCTGCCGGACAAGTCGCATACATCTTGCAGAACTTCTGCGATGGCTATATTTCGCATTTTTGTGCATGTGTAGAGTCGCAATTGCAGTTTTGCCGACCATGCCCCCGACCTGTCTGTATAGTCGGTAAGACGCTCCCTGCAGCCATCCTAAAGCCAGAATGCGGAAGCCACTGCAGGAGCGTCTTAATGTAAGGCTATACTATCTCCATAATGTTTTTGATTACCTTGTGTCCGACTTGCTTGCTGTAAATCGCTCTGGATTAAGAGCATCTGTTAAATGCCTGAACTGCAATATTTACGGCAGCATGGAAGGTGTGAGCCACAGTAGGCACACACACATGCACGCGAAATCCAGCATGCGTGCACACATGCATGAGCACACACGCACGCACGCACGCATGTACTAGACACATTGCAGCCGCAGTGGGAAGGCTTTTCCAGGTGAGAATGCACAGTATAACACCGTCTCAATCTGCTCACACCCTTCTGGCCGCAGTCAGCAGTCAGTTAACAGGACACACACACACACACACACACACACACACACACACACACACACACACACACACACACACACACACACACACACACACACACACACACACACACACACACACACACACACACACACACACACACACACACACTCTCACACAGATATATAGGGCACATATGCTATCCATGTCATGGTGAACCCGCTGACACACAGTGAGAAAAAGCACATCGTCGTTGTCGGGTGGAAACCTTGTATGTCCAAAACTTTCCATTGCTTTGTTATATCGTTTTAAAAACGATTTAAAATCCGATCAACAAGCACACAACGCCTCGCACCGCGAAGCAGGGCGCTTACATTTTTTTTGAAACTTGGAGATATGAGGTTTCTTCCCGACAGTGACGACATGAGACACAGCAGTGCGCACTGCACGCACACACAGACATATCTCCACATACTGTATGTGTCCACAGTGCTGTCTGGTAAGGAAAGTTGATGGGATGATAAGAGTCATAATTAGGGACGCACCGATATGGAAATTCTTGGCCGATACCGATACACAGGGGCGTCACAAGGGGTAGGAAAGTGGGACTGAGTTACCGGGGCCCAAGGTGGAGGGGCCCTAATAACTTTATCTATTGAAAAATAGCAGATATACAAGCTCACAGCGCGGCACCGAGTGCCGCGCTGCGAGCTTGTAGATCTGCTATTTTTGAAAAGTTTGAAAAATGTGAAAATGTGTGCAAATCTTTGAATATATGTATTTTTTAAGCGAACATTTCTAACTCAAATTTTGCCTATGGGGGGTCCCTGGAACTAAATATTTTGAGATCGGGGTCCGTGGCCAAATACATATCATCTTGGGGGTCCTTGACATAGGTTTCTTGCACACATTTTCCTGATTTTTCAAAAATAGCAGATATACAAGCTCGCAGCGTGAGCTTGTATATCTGATATTTTTCAATAGTTAACATTTATGGAGGGCCCGCAGTGAATCCTTGTACCCAGGGCCCAGAATTTGGTGTGACGCCCCTGCCGATACCGATGTTCAAAATAAAAACTTTAACCGATAAACAATACTGATACCAATATTTCATTATTTCGTTGTTGCTGTTATTATTCCCCCTTTAGGCCAGGGAAACAAATAAATCAACATATAAGACAGAATCTACTCTCTTGGTAGGCTGCAGATAACCACCACACCAACACAGCCAGCGTAAAATGTATGCTTATCAACAGCAGATAAATATCGGCCTCTGCCATCGGTTAATGTCAGCGTTATTTGCCTATACCGATATTGAACGTTAACGGCAAACATCGGCCGATACCGATGTGTGGACGATATATCGGTGCATTCCTGGTCATAATACACTGTGATGGAAGAATTATTCTCACGTTGAAAACCACTTGAACCCCAGCATCCAGACTTCACCGGGGTGTAGAGGGGTTAAAAAGAGGGGTCCTAGTATAGACCCCTGGGGGACTACAGTCAACAGAGTATGTAGTAGCCTACTGTTGTCAAAATATACTTAGAGTACCGGAGTAAAAGTACTCATTGTGCAGAATGGTTCATTTCTCAATCATATTATTGGATTGCAATTATTAACGCATGAATGAATGTGCTCATCACTTTAATGTGGCGGCTGGTTTAAAGGTGGGGTGACTTTAATGACTTCATGCTTCACCTACCGTATCATAATACATCATTTCATAGTATGAATATAGATTTTAATGAATCGTCATTTATCACCTATAATGTTTGTTTTGTATTTATACATTTAATCTGCAACATAACTGTATAGAAAATAAAGCTTTAAATTGAAGTGGGGTAAATTATAACATTTGCCTAACATTTTCAACCTCATATTCATATAATTGGTCCAAACTAATGCTCATTATAAATCAATAAACTTCAGACGCATGCTTGCGATGATTGATTGATTGAATACTTCATTAGCAGTTTGCAGGAAAAAGACCAGGATGTGCATTACATTCAGCCATTCACAAACACATTCACACACATGCAAGGCACCAGCCTGCTCACCGGGAGCAGTTAGGGATTCATGCTCAAGGACACTTTGACAGTATAGGCCAACACAGGGGGAGCTCGGGATCGAACCGGGAACTGTACCCCAGCATAGGGTTGCAACGGTATGAGATTTTTAACACCGAAAATATCGTCCGTGCCAACACCGCGGTTATCGGTAACACCGTTTCAACCACCATTGCGTGTCTTGTCGTCTTGTGAGCACTCAGTAGCAGCCAATGCTACCTCAAGCTACAACAACAACAACCATCCGACCATATTAAAAATTCCGCTTTGTATAAAAGCAACAACACTGTTAGTGTTACAACAGCCCTGCGTTTTCTTGTTTGGCTAATCGTTGTTTTTCCGCCTACTGCGCGCTGTGACATTATAAAGCCACAACTAGTCTCCTGGAACGTGCCCTGCGAGTGGGGACGAGACATCATGCAGTCTGATGGGCTGTGCCTCGCCCTGTGGATGATCCGTTGATTCTGGATCTGTTCTCGACACTCCCACACAAGGAACAGCTCCCGGCCTCCCGCGATTGAGAACCGAATCCCATCGTTCATTTAAAAGAGCTGTTCAAAAGAGCGGAATCGTTGGCAAACGTCACATGTCTACTGCGCTCCTCTGGGCAGAGCAGAGCAGCGGATGCGTTTTCTTTTTATTTAACGGTGTATCGGTGTGCAAGTAAAGTACTCTGTGTTGTGCTCGCTCACCGCTAACACCGAGTACCGTTGCAACCCCAGCACAACACTACACGTACCACACAACCAATGGGATAACATTACCCTTCACTTGTTTCTCCCAGCATGCACGGGGAGATTCCCAAAATACATCATCAAAGACAGAGCAGAGCCTGTGATGTCATCGCGGAGGGTGCAGGCGAATTGTTTCTGGGCGCCGCAGAGCGCCGGTGAGTTTAACAATAGATGACAGAGAGAGTCTCTCTGTCTCCACCCAGCATGAAAGTGAAGCAAATGGCAGAGAGAAAGTGTGTGTGTGTGTGTGTGTGTGTGTGTGTGTGTGTGTGTGTGTGTGTGCGTGTGCGTGTGCGTGTGCGTGTGTGTGTGTGTGTGTGTGTGTGTGTGTGTGCGTGTGTGTGTGTGTAAAAGTGTCAATACTGCAATGTAGATATACTCAGTTACAAGTACAGAAGAAGTCCTGTGTATTGTACGGAAGTATTGTCAACAAAACATAGGCCACCTTGAAGTACCAAAAGCAAAAGTACTCATTGTGCAGAATGTCCCATTTCACAGGTTCAAAATGTACTAAAAAATCTTTTGAAAATAGACGATCTATAAGCTCAGTCACAATGCAGTCGCATCGCTCCTCCTAATAATAATCGATTTCATTTTTATAGCGCTTTTCTAAGCAAGTTGCGAACTCAAAGCGCTTTACAATGGTCCATTCATTCATACATCGGGAAGTGAAGCGACGAACAGTCAACGCCATGCAGCGTTCCTCACTTCCCACATTCACACACCAATGGTGGCAACTGGCGAGCTGACACCATTACTGACTCATGATTCCTACTGACTCCGTTTTTTTGACACTCAGTAGGCCTTCCCGCATAACTTCCTCTATCCACGGGTTTCCAACGCCCCATAGTGCATTGCGCAGACGCTGTACCGAGCTTCCGGCGCCGCAGCCGAGTGTGATTTACAAGCTCACAACGGGCTGCATCTGCGACGCGACGTGAGCTTGTATGTCTGCTGTTAAACCGTGTGGTCCAAATAATCTCCAGTAAACTCCCGCGGAAACAGGTGGATAGAAAATAGAGAAAGTACTCCAATAAAAGTAAAAGTACCTGAAATGCTCTCCTTAAGTACAATACATGAGGACACGTACTTATAGTTACTTTCCACCACTGGAGAAGACAGGGGAGTGGGTGTAGAGGAGGGAGAGAGAGAGGGGTGGGTGGGTAGAGGAGAGAGACAGAGAGAGGGGTGGGTGGGTAGAGGAGAGAGACAGAGAGAGGGGTGGGTGGGTAGAGGAGAGAGACAGAGAGAGGGGTGGGTGGGTGAGGAGAGGAGAGGAGAGGAGGGGAGGGTGGGTGGGTGAGGAGAGGAGCGGAGAGGAGAGGAAGGGTGGGTGGGTGGGTGGGTGGGTGCGTAGCCCACAGCCAACGGAGAAATGAGGCCAAACAAAAAGGCAGACGGAAAGAAGAGGAAACATTGTGGCGGCGCTGCATGCGTTGCGTAAGCCAAGCCGAGCCTCTGTGATCCGTTGATCCCTGCAGCCAATCACCACGCTCTAAAAATAAGATCATGTTTACTTAGTTTTTAACCGACACGCACCAGAGGAATTCATGATGACGACGACGCATTGAACAATAGCATTACCCCACCCAGCCCAGGCGCCCACACGCACCCACGCGCACACACATACGCACGCACGCACGCACACACACACACACACACACACGTGCATGCGGGCACACATACTGTACACACACGTTTGTGTTTCTGTACTTGTGGGGACTTTATTTTAGGCTGTTTCATGAATGGCATTCTTTTCCCTCGTTTTTTGTTCATTCTTTTTTACCCCGGCCGAAAATAGCAGATCTACAAGCTCACAACACGTGAGTGCTTGAATGCTCACACATTGTGAGCGTGTAACATCGTCTATTTTCGGCACACAAAATACATATAAATCAGGTGTAACTTCAACCCCTAAGCCTTAAACCTAACCTCTATAAATGGCTAATTCTAACCCTAGGGGCTCTATATTTGTCCACGCCGAACCCCTTATCCCTTAACTCTTGCTATTTTTTACTATTTCGAAAAACATGCTGATCTACAAGCTCACAATGTGTCGATGTAGATTGGCTATGTTAAGTATTTTAGAAAGTTTTTCAAAATAGTTAAAAAAGGCAAAGTAGTAAGGCATGGATGAAGATTTAGCTCCATAACTCCAACCTGACGCCAGTGTTTCCCGCAAATTGTAAACCATGAAATGGAATCAACTCATCTTGAGAGGAACCAGTAGAATTGTCCTTGTATCCATTTATTAAATGCTACTACTTGTAAAGTATTACAAGAACACACACGTGCACGCACACACACACACACACACGCACGCACGCACGCACGCACGCACGCACGCACGCACGCACGCACGCACGCACGCACGCACGCACGCACGCACGCACGCACGCACGCACGCACGCACACACACACACATTATTCCAAATGGCCCTGCGTTCAGCCAGACAGTCTGGGTCAGTCTGTGGGCTGGAGGCATCAGCAGCAGCAGCAGCAGCAGCAGCAGCAGAGAGGAATGCATTCAGGATTGAAGAGCCTTTATTCTTACATTACATTGTACAAGTCACTGTAAAGAAACCTCCTATCTCCAATATTTCAACTTTTTTTTCCTCCCCTGTAAACGAATACTACTCTTCGTCATACCAGTAAGACGCCCTAAGGGTGAGAAGCGACCACAACAGTGACTTACGCAATATGTCCATATATGGGCATAAAAGGAAGGGACATGGACAGCATTAGTGTGGTTGCCGTGACGTGAGTCACACTTGCAAATGAATTCTGTCTTGGCCATATATGGAGCGTGACATGAGTGACAAGAGTGTGGCACAAAAGTATTGAAAATAGCAAATCTACTTGTAGATCCTCAATTTTCACTATTTTAAGACACTTTAAAAATAATAATAAAAAAAGGAAAGGTTTTGGACATACAGGGTTTCCACCCGACAGCGGAGTGTAAAACTCCTGGGTTTTAGGATTACATTACTGCAGCAACAAGAGAAACAGCACAGAACGTTGGCAGAATGGAATAGGTACTGTAGGGAACCACATCTAAGCATGTTTAGCTTGCTGCATAGCAGAAATGACATTTTAAAATAATATATATTTTCACAAACTGAAATGCCTTCCAGCTTCCATTACTCGCCGTTCAGGAGCTGTAGTTCCAGACTCTAAATAGCATTCGGAGATTGTGGAAATGTTGTCTGGCTACACGAGACTAACACTGACAGGGTTCGATTTAGTTGAAAACATTTGTTTTCATTGTGAAACCAAAACTTTAACAGGAACTAGTGAACTTAAAGTACACTATAAGCCCCTTTTTGACTGCAGCTTTAGCACCACACCACACCACACTACACCACACCACACCACCACACCGCACCACATAAAAATATCTACATTTTCCATTACACAAAAGTACCCCTATCGGTAATAAACAAATTGACCCTTTTAACTGTGATTATAATACAATATAAATTTGTATTACAATTATCCTAAATTATAATACACTATAATGGATTATAACTGTGATTATAATACACTATAAAGCCCTATTAATGTATTACTATGATAATTATAATACACTATAATAGATTATAATAGTGGTTATAACACAATAGAATCTATTATCATGTATTACAACTATATCCTGGTGGTCTAAATGAAAGTCAGTGAGTGATCAGTCATTATGAAGTGTTTGGAAAAGGGGCTAAAGTTAGTTCCATTGATGCAAGCCAAAACGGGTCCGCATCAATATGCCGACGGGCCGGTGCACCGACGACCTAAAGCTAATCTGACCGCTCGTCTCTCACAGAAAATTTTAGTATTACTAAAAGCCTCCCATGTCGAAAGGCCTTTTAGTCATCAATTCATTGTGGTTGTGTTTGTGAATCATTTGAAATGGGCAAAACAAGAAGAGTCCAAAAGCGTGGCACCCTGGTCTCCCACAGTCCTATTAGCTCATGTGTGACTGTGTGGATGTTCTAGCGTGCACCGTGCACGTGTCAGTGGCTCCATCCGGATACAGCTCACTGTGCTGGTGCCTGTCACACACTCTGTGCTCAGAACAAATGCACCCATTTATCCCCACTCTGACTGTGCGCGCGTGCACGTGTGTGCATGCAGAAAGTGCGTGCGTGCATGAAGGGGGAGTGTGGGTGTTTTTATCGAGGTGGAAAAAACAACAGAGAGATGCAGAGAGATGGAGAAAGAGACAGGGAAAGTGAAGGATGGTAGAGTGTGCTCCACGCTTGCACATTATGCCATTATGGACGGGAACCCTATTTCTTTTTAGCTTTCAAGAGTTCTTGCTGCTACAGTATATCCATGGTGGAAACCTTCCTTTTTTTAGTTATTATTTTAAAAAACGATTTAAATCAGTGAAAATAGCCGATCTACAAGCACACAACGCCTCGCGATGCTTTACATTCACCCATTCACACACACATTCATACAGCGATGGCGGAGGAAACCATGCAAGGCACCAACCAGCTCATTGGGAGCAACTAGGGGTTCAGAGTCTTGCCCAAGGACACTTCGACATGTTGACAGGAGGAGCCGGGATTTGAACCGAGACGCATGGATCATTGGCCAACCGGCTCCTGAGCTACAGTCGCCCCTTTAATTTACAAAAAAAAAAAAACATACAAATTTGAAACTTGGAGATACAAGGTTTCTGCCTGACAGTGACGATATAGCAA
The DNA here is from genome assembly GCF_963921795.1 of Nannobrachium achirus. Lineage (NCBI taxonomy): Eukaryota > Metazoa > Chordata > Actinopteri > Myctophiformes > Myctophidae > Nannobrachium > Nannobrachium achirus. Next base: position 8,102,294 of record NC_137814.1, read on the forward strand.
CATAATGTTTTTGTAATTTCTGAATAAATATTTGAAGTTTTTCAGAAAACTACTGGTCAGTGGCGGTATTGCTTTATTCTGCCGTTTTTCGGCCGGACCACCAGGACGGGGCCGCAAACCACCGCGACCGCCTCCGCCTCGCCTCGCCGATACGAACCCGTAGCGCCGTCATTTTTAGACCAGAATTGGGGGAGTATCAGGCAAGATTCCTTCACCAACTAAACACTGTTGTTGACGGAAGCTACTTCCTGAAGAGACGGCAAGACGCACTGTGATTGGCCGGTAGTGTATGATCCGCGCTGTGATTGGCCAACGTATATACAACGTATATGGATGATGCAGATGACGTAATTTTGCCGGGAAATCCGGTCCCCGGCCAGGATCATAGAAAACATATTTACAGAAGGCTTTAGGGGCTGAAATTAATGGAGGGGGTGTTCTAAAACTTTAGCAATTTAATAGTTAGGACAATTTTAAGATTAGTTCTATTGGAAAAGTTACAGAGTATAGCTTTAAGTCAGGATTCAGAAGGCCCTTTTAGAATGGGTCCTAGATGGGTTATCCAGCAGACGGTGAACACTCTGACAGATGACTCATACACATCCCCTCCACTCACTCAAATTAATAACCACATACAGAACAGGCCATGGAAGAACGAGGAACAGTCTAAGAGTGTTCCTCGCATTAAAAAATAAAACGTCTGACGCATCTTGTCACCGTCTCCACTTCCACGGGGGATTTGACTTTTATGGAAGCCAAACTGCCTCACCAAGCAGGATTCACTTTGTTAGGATGGCTTTTGACGGCGCAGTGTGTGTGTGTGTGTGTGTGTGTGTGTGTGTGTGTGTGTGTGTGTGTGTGTGTGTGTGTGTGTGTGTGTGTGTGTACTAGCACTCCTCAAACACCTTCCTGAATACCTAAACACACATCGTGCACACAGGCACATACAATTTAGCATGTTCTGACTCGCACAAACATAACATGCATGCACACATAAATTATTTGCATGTGCAGTCTAAATATGCAGAGTTGGATGTATGTTTTTGAATGCCCTACTTGGTTGCACAACAGAGTCATGCAAATCTAGTGGGAAATATCAGATATGTAAGCATCGGCTATTTCCGCTAGTTTTGTGTGTCTGCATTTTTTATAAATACTGATAGCAAAGTATTAACAAGAGCTTGTGTGAAATTATATTAACTACATCGGAACACAGCTTTTCTTTTTCTTCTTTTTTTTTTTATTTCCTGAAAACTAACATGCCAGGTTTCCATCCGACAGTTTCCCAACACTTCCAGTCATACAGCCTGGGACACAGAAGCTCTGATCATGAAATATATGTTCATGAACAGAAATGCCAGCTTCTGTTACTCGGATTTTGGGAGGTGTAGTTGTAGTTCCAGACTGTACTGTATAGAGCATTCAGAGATTGTGGAATAGTTACAATAGTACAATAGGTACACAGTAGACTTACCAGCCTAGGTGCCCAGACGGCTACACCATCTGTCCAGGCTTGCCCATTGCCCCTTTTAACCCAATATTTTATACTTTGGCTATTTAAAAATAGCAGATCTACAAGCTCATAGCGCGTCACTTCTGATAACCTCACAAATAAGCTATGCCTAAACCTAACCTTAACCTCACAAATAAGCTATATGTCTAACCCTAACCTTCACCTCACAAATAAGCTATATGCCTAAATCTAACCTCACACGAATCAACATTAGTCGGAATACTGAGACATCGGACGCTTGGGCTGCTCTTTCAAACACCCAACAAGACTTCTTGGGTGTTTAATGGGAATGAATGTGTATGTTTGAGTTGCCTGTTTGTTTGTGTTCCTCACAGTGTTTCAGCTGGTGTGGGAGTTGTTTAGCTGTAGTTCTGATGAAGCTCTCCTCTGTGAAGGTGTACTGTACTTTATGTTCTCTATAAGTCAACTTTTGGTTCAACTCCTACTCTTAGCTTCCGGGTGTTTCTGCATTTGGGAGCACGATGTGTATCTCTAGTTTGAGGAACACAAGAAAAAGAACAAAACTCTTGTCTTGTGTACTCATGAGACAATACAATATTAAATCTACTGTATGGCTTTCCGTCCTAAACTTTGCTGAGCCTTTTCATATCCTGAGGAACAAAAAAAAGAAAGAAAAGAAAAAGAGAAAAATAATTCAACCCTTGTCTTGTGTACTCAAATATGAAGAAGTATAAGACAATACAAATCTTAAATCTACTGTATGGCTTTCCATCCTAACCTTTGCTAATCCTTTTCACATCCTGTCTCTCGGGTATCTCAGTATCTCTGTGTCTCTCTGACTCTCTTTCACTGACGTCTTGTCTTATCAATATGCAAGGACACCTCTGGGAGATCGTATAGAATCTATTGAAAGATGAATCTATACTATAGATTATATATACTATACTATAGACATGTTAATGTAACTCTGAGAGTGTACAAAATGGTTCAATGTGTATGCTCTCAGAGTTACGGTAGCTTTTTCCCAGTAACATATTTTATATGCAGTGCAACATGCAACACGTGTGTAATGGCGCGTACACGCACACGCAAATGCACAGACACACCCACACACACACACACACACACACACACACACACACACACACACACACACACACACACACACACACACACACACACACACACACACACACAGAGAGAGACACCCGCCATCGTAACAGAACTAACAAGATGCTAATGCCCGATAGGCTCACGCCGCTTTCCTCTCGGCTGATCCTGATTGGCTGATAAGCAGGAGAAGAAGAAGACGGAGCGAAAGGATCTGCTTAAGAAGAAGAAAAAAGAAAGATAAAACAGCTGAGACGGAAGACGCCGCTGTACTTTTGTGAATCGCACGGCGGAGAGCGTGAAAGGGGAATTGTTAATGACTAATCTGTTCGTTTAAACCCGTTTAGGCCTAGAATTATTGAATGCTTTAACCAGTGAAAAATAGCAGATATACAAGCTCACAGCGCGGCACGGAGTGCCGCGCTGCGAGCTTGTAGATCTGCTATTTTTGAAAAAGTCGTGAAAATGTGTGCAAATCTCTGAATATAATTTATGTATTTTCAAAGCGAACGTTTGTAACAAAAATTTTGCTTCTGGGTGGTCCCTGGAACTAAATATTTTGAGATGGGGGTCTGTGGCCAAATAAATATCATTTTCCCGGTCCTTCACATGAAAAGGTTTGAGAACCACTGACATAGTAGTCTCTCAAGAACAGACTAACTGAGCTCCAGTAAAGTGAAAAGGACCTTTTCTTTGACGATGGCTGGCCAGATTGCTGACATAGAAACATTGTTTTTTCAAAAAAACCTTAGAAGGATTCAAAAGACACTTATAGAATCGGGTCAAAATTCTAATTTTCACGATTTTTCAAAAATAGCAGATCTACAAGCTCGCAGCTTTGTGAGCTTGTATATCTGCTATTTTTCATTAGTTAAAGCATAAAATAACGATACACAATATGTGTACCCGTTCTGAATGGGTTAAATCCGTTGCCATTGTGTTATCTGAGCACACGGCCCCGCATAGAGCGGCTCAGTGTTGGAGCCGTGCTCTCATGACGTGGTCTTACACTAAGACTGTAGTAGCATCATGACGTGGTCTTACACTAAGACTGTAGTAGCATCATGACGTGGTCTTACACTAAGACTGTAGTAGCATCATGACGTGGTCTTACACTAAGACTGTAGTAGCATCATGACGTGGTCTCACACTAAGACTGTAGTAGCATCATGACGTGGTCTCACACTAAGACTGTAGTAGCATCATGACGTGGTCTCACACTAAGACTGTAGTAGCATCATGACGTGGTCTTACACTAAGACTGTAGTAGCATCATGACGTGGTCTCACACTAAGACTGTAGTAGCATCATGACGTGGTCTCACACTAAGACTGTAGTAGCATCATGACGTGGTCTCACACTAAGACTGTAGTAGCATCATGACGTGGTCTCACACTAAGACTGTAGTAGCATCATGACGTGGTCTCACACTAAGACTGTAGTAGCATCATGACGTGGTCTCACACTAAGACTGTAGTAGCATCATGACGTGGTCTCACACTAAGACTGTAGTAGCATCATGACGTGGTCTCACACTAAGACTGTAGTAGCATCATGACGTGGTCTCACACTAAGACTGTAGTAGCATCATGACGTGGTCTCACACTAAGACTGTAGTAGCATCATGACGTGGTCTTACACTAAGACTGTAGTAGCATCATGACGTGGTCTCACACTAAGACTGTAGCAGCATCATGACGTGGTCTCACACTAAGACTGTAGCAGCATCCTGACGTGGTCTTACACTAAGACTGTAGTAGCATCATGACGTGGTCTCACACTAAGACTGTAGCAGCATCATGACGTGGTCTCACACTAAGACTGTAGTAGCATCATGACGTGGTCTTACACTAAGACTGTAGTAGCATCATGACGTGGTCTTACACTAAGACTGTAGTAGCATCATGACGTGGTCTCACACTAAGACTGTAGTAGCATCATGACGTGGTCTTACACTAAGACTGTAGTAGCATCATGACGTGGTCTTACACTAAGACTGTAGCAGCATCATGACGTGGTCTCACACTAAGACTGTAGTAGCATCATGACGTGGTCTTACACTAAGACTGTAGTAGCATCATGACGTGGTCTCACACTAAGACTGTAGTAGCATCATGACGTGGTCTTACACTAAGACTGTAGCAGCATCATGACGTGGTCTCACACTAAGACTGTAGCAGCATCATGACGTGGTCTCACACTAAGACTGTAGGAGCATCATGACGTGGTCTCACACTAAGACTGTAGTAGCAGCATCATGACGTGGTCTTACACTAAGACTGTAGTAGCAGCATCATGACGTGGTCTTACACTAAGACTGTAGTAGCAGCATCATGACGTGGTCTTACACTAAGACTGTAGTAGCATCATGACGTGGTCTTACACTAAGACTGTAGTAGCATCATGACGTGGTCTTACACTAAGACTGTAGTAGCATCATGACGTGGTCTTACACTAAGACTGTAGTAGCATCATGACGTGGTCTTACACTAAGACTGTAGTAGCATCATGACGTGGTCTTACACTAAGACTGTAGTAGCATCATGACGTGGTCTTACACTAAGACTGTAGTAGCATCATGACGTGGTCTTACACTAAGACTGTAGTAGCATCATGACGTAGTCTTACACTAAGACTGTAGTTGCTCTCATGACGTGGTCTTACACTAAGACTGTAGTAGCATCATGACGTGGTCTCACACTAAGACTGTAGTAGCATCATGACGTGGTCTTACACTAAGACTGTAGTAGCATCATGACGTAGTCTTACACTAAGACTGTAGTAGCATCATGACGTGGTCTTACACTAAGACTGTAGTAGCAGCATCTCTTCTGCCTCCAGTGCTTTTAGCAGACAAAAGCACCTTAGATTTAATTAGCTCTGTAGTGATTCTGATGAGTCCTGCTGCGCCATGCGCTTCATTTCCTGTCTCTTTCTTTCTTTCTTTCTTTCTTTCTTTCTTTCTTTCTTTCTTTCTTTCTTTCTCTCTCTTTTCTTTCTTTCTCTCTCTCTCTCTCTCTCTCTCTCACACTCTCCCCGGTCTGGCTGAAATCCAGTGGTGGAAAAGGTACTCAAATGTTTTACTTAAAGGAGCTATAGTCAACTTTTTCTTGAAAAACGTTTGCTAAAATAAAAATAACATTTCGAAAATATTTTATAAAAAAATAAGCTTCATATAATATGTGTTTCAATTAAAAAATGACCACAAAAAGCGTAAAATAATGATAAAATAATCATTTTGGCCATTGTCGGGCTGACACTTTGTTTACTTCCTAGTCTAACATAGACTAGAATGTAAACAAAGTGTCAGCCTGACAATGGCCAAAATGATTATGTAATTGTATTGTATGTTACCGTTTCTTGTTTGTGCATTTGTATTCACTCAGGTGACAGAACATGTTTCCCCTCGGGGATTAAGAAATAAACCATACCGTTGACATAGAAACAGACATACGGACAGTAGTTGAAAAAAGTTCACCGATGTTGTTCTTACAGTATAATGGAAACTACGATATAAAACAAGCACTCTGTTACAAGTAGAAGTTCTGCATTCAAAATCTGACTTGAGTAAATGTGCAAAAGTATTTGGCATCACAATATAGTACCAAAGTATGTTTTCAAAATCAGTCAAGACATTTTTTTTCCGAAAATTTACGATCTACAAAAAGCTCACAATGCATTGAAGTGTAAAGCAAAAGTAAAAATGGAAAAACTCAAGTCAAGTAAAGTATGTTTTTTCGCAGACAGGCAAACACACACACACACCTACATGTGCACACACACACACCTACATGTGCACACACACACACACGCACGCGCGCACACACGCACACGCACACAGATAATAACGGTAAACAACAAAGCTCTGAGGGCAGTGAGGGAATGTAGTTTATTAGATAATAACCTGGAACCATATGGTGTCTGGAATGGAATCTGCTCTTTTTGTGTGACTGCCAATCACGGGCCGAGCAGAACTGGAACTGTTCACACACACACACGCACACACACACATACACATACACACACCATAGGGGACGTGCTGGCCATTGGGAAAAGCGGAACAACTCCTGCCGGTTCATTCCTGGCCGGTCCAGGCCGGCCATTAGGAAAAAGGAGAAAATGTCGGCCTTCGTTCCATTTTGGGGGCTGGGCGGCCAACAAAGTAAATCGTCACTGTCGGGCAGAAACCTTGTATCTCCAAGTTTCAATTGTATACATTTTTTCGCAAAGCAAAGCCCTGCTTCATCATACAAGGCTGTTGCACAAAAGTAGTGAAAACAGCAGATCTACAAGCACACAACGCCTCGCGGTGCGAGGCGTTGTGTGCTTGTAGATCGGCTGTTTTCACAAGTTTAAATCATTTTTAAAATGATAAATACAAAACAAAACAAACGGTTTTGGACATACAAGGTTTCCACCCGACAACGACAAAATATAACTCATGTAATTGGCCCACTGGCTTGTCACTTGTCATGATCTGAAATGGCAAATCTTTGAGTAGCAGCAGCGCTATAGAGAGAGATCTCTCTCTGTAGCGCGCAATGAGGGCCTCTCCAACTCTTTTTCACAGGCTGAATCAGGGGCCCAGCATGTCCCTGACGCACACACACACACACACACACACACACACACACACACACACACACACACACACACACACACACACACACACACACACACACACACACACACACACACACACACACACACACACACGTGTGCTATTCCCATGCGATGACATCACATTTTCCACTCACTCTTCCTTGATGAAGTCATGTGACCCGGGTTCAGAGGTCATAGGAGCTGTAACATGCCAGGGCTAAAAGGGGAGCAGATTGGTTTACACGTCTATAAACTTTGCCCAGGACATTATCGCCACATTTAGGCTCCGCCTTTGAAGCGTTTAACACACAGGACACGTGTGTCGTGTGTGTGTGTGTCATGTGTGTGTCATGTGTGTGCGTGCAGGGACATGCTGGGCCCCTGATTCAGCCCGGGAAAAAGAGTTGGAGAGGCCCTCATTGCGATATAGAGAGATATCTCTCTCTATAGCGCTGCTGCTACTCAAAGATTTGCCATTTCAGATCATGACAAGTGACAAGCCAGTGGGCCAATTACATGAGTTATATTTCGTCGTTGTCGGGTGGAAACCTTGTATGTCCAAAACCGTTTGTTTTGTATTTATCATTTAAAAAATTATTTAAACTAGTGAAAACAGCCGATCTACAAGCACACAACTTGGAGATACAAGGTTTCTGTCCGACAGTGACGATTTACTTTGTTGGCTGCCCAGCCCCCAAAATGGAATGAAGGCCTTTTTTTTTCCTTTTTTTCTCCTAATGGCCAGCCTGGACCGGCCGGGAATGAACCGGCCGTTCGGGAGTTGTCCCGCTTTTCCCAATGGCCAGCACGTCCCTGGTGCCGTGTGTGTGTGTTCTCATACTGACACATTGACCTCTGACCTTCCAACCAGGCCAGACTAGATCAGGAGATGGAGGGAGGGGCCGCTGTATTTCCACACTCACCACAGGGTTGCATGTTGCTGCTGTCGACAGAAACCTCTCCATCTTCATATTTCAACCTAACTTATTTTGTAAATATAATATATACCACTCCATCATTCTACTGTCACGCATAAGTAGCAAAACATTGCCAGTCTACAAGCACAAAATGTGTCGCAATGCAACAAGTTTTCAGCTTGTATATATATATTTTTTTTTTTGCTATATTTTAGTTTTACTATATGCATTTGGTTATAGTTACAATACCGGTATGTTAACTTTATGAACTTTAGTACAAATATGTCAAATAAGTAATAGTAGTAGTCAATGAAAACTACTAATATGGATTATATGAATAATAAGATACAGTAAGTCCACAAGGAAAACCTGAGTAGGCTAATTGTCCGTTCCCATTATAGGACAGATTGAAAATAACTTTCTACTTGACGTTTAACCCCAGCATTCCCAGTCTGAGGGGAGACATTCTGCCAAAACAGCAGATCTACAAGCCAAGCATTCTTGGCGAGGAGAGAAGAGAGATTGGATGAAGAACGCAACAAGTACAGAGCAACTCAGTTCCCCTGCCATAGCACCCACTTTGACAAACCCTGCTCTAAAGGCCAGTCCACACCAATGCAACTAGTCACAACCAGTTACAATAATCTGCTGCGTTCTGGACCTACCAGTGGCAGACCAGTGCCGTTAGGGGATAATGTTTTGCAACTAGTATGCAGTCGTAACAAAACTGCACTCTGACGAGGAGCAAACTTGCGCCTTTTCTTAAGTCTTTCTGTAAACCCTCTAACATAGGTGGTTTCACAAAATGTTAAAAAAATATTATAGTAAAAAAAAGAAAATAAAAATCTAGAGACGTAATCAAATATCCAATTTAAAAAATATATAAACATATAGCCAGAGTTAAGATGCCATCACTGGATATATAACTACTATATGACATCACTGATGACATCATCAGCCGAAAACACATCCAACTGAACGCAATACTTGCGCCTCGCTTTGCTGACTGGCGCAAGTAACTAGCTGTGTTGTGAATCATTGTTGTGGACTCTGGCCTTAAGGGTTAAACAACAACAAGAACACCAGCAATAAACCGCATAGTTTACCAGCTTGGCTCACCGGACACAAAATGTCGACCAAATGGATACATTCTAACAATTTAAACAAACGTTGTGGCACAAATGATTCAGGATTTGTTTTACGATTAATGATTTATGTTATTATTTTTTACAACTACCGGTACCATCAGCTGAGAAAGAAGATAGCAGGTGCGCTACTGGTATACCTACCATCAGCTCTCATTAGCTCTCAGTACTTACTGTACAACTAGCCACACCCAAGCCGTACTACCAAGGGCGTCACAAGGGGTAGGAAACTGGGACTGAGTTACTGGGGCCCAAGGTGGAGGGGCCCTAATAACTTTATCTATTGAAAAATAGCAGATATACAAGCTCACAGCGCGGCACCGAGTGCCTCGCTGCGAGCTTGTAGATCTGCTATTTTTGAAAAGTTGTGAAAATGTGTGAAAATCTTTGAATATATGTATTTTTTAAGCAAACATTTCTAACTCAAATTTTGCTTCCGGGGGTCCCTGGAACTAAATATTTTGAGATCGGGGTCCCTGGCCAAATACATATCATATTGGGGGTCCTTGACATAGGTTTCTTGCACACATTTTCACGATTTTTCAAAAATAGCAGATATACATGCTCGCAGTGCGGCACTCGGTGCCGCGCTGTGAGCATGTATATCTGCTATTTTTCAATAGTTAACATTCATGGGGGGCCCGCAGGGAATCCTTGTACCCAGGGCCCAGAATTTGGTGTGACGTGACGCCCCTGCGTACTACTCATATGGTGAGTTTGACCGTGCCCGGGATCGAACCCATGACCTTGTGGTGCAAATAAGGCGAGAGCTCCAACAACTGAGCTACCCGGAGAGAGAAAGATGATGTTTATTGACTAAGCTTTCATGCTTCAATCCACTACAGATGTTACCACAGCTACAGTACAGTACACACTGTATTATCTGGTTCTCTTCTCGACTACCTGCATTTAAAAAACCCATTTAGAACGGGTACACATTATTGTGTATCTCACACACACACACAGGCGCTGCATGCGCATGCGTGTGTAGGGGGGAGGGGAAGGGGAGGGAAAGGGGCGAGGTAAGGGTAGGGGGGAGGAGAGAGAGAACCCGAGCAGAACCTGTACCCGTGAGGTACCCCCTCGAGAGAACCCGAGCGGATACCTCACAGGTCTGAGGCCCCCACCCTGAGCAAGCAATTTGCGACAATGGCAGATCCTGACTCTGGGGTGAACAGCCGTGCTGCCTCGGCAGAGTCGGGGGGACAGTAAGGAACAAAGAGAGAACAAGAGATAGACACAGAGAGATCCAGGCAGGTCCACAGGCGTGCTTCATGGAGGCCCGGTCCGGAGTCACACTCTTGGTCTGCAGCTGAGTAGTCGAGATCATGACAAGTGACAAGCCAGTGGGCCAATTACTGTACATGAGTTATATTTCGTCGTTGTCGGGTGGAAACCTTGTATGTCCAAAACTGTTTGTTTTGTATTTATCATTTTAAAATTGATTTAAACTAGTGAAAACAGCCGATCTACAAGCTAGATCTGCTGTTTTCACTACTTTTGTGCGACGGCCTTATATGATGAAGCAGGGCTTTGCTCTGCGAAAAAAACAAAAATGAAACTTGTAGCTATATGAGGTTTCTGCCCGACCGTGACGATTTACTTTGTTGGCCGCCCAGCCCCCAAAATGGAACGAAGGCCGACATTTTATTTAACATTTTTTCCTAATGGCCGGCTTGGACCGGCCGGGAATGAACCGGCCATTCGGGAGTTGTCCCGCTTTTCCCAATGGCCAGCACGTCCCTGACGATGTGGTTGGTTGGCAGCCAGGCAGCCACCTGCCTGGCGTGCTCCTCCTCACCCACACCGTGCTCCTCCTCACCCACACCGTGTGATCATCGCATGTTCTGTAAACGCCACTTTTAATCTGAAGCTGTGATCTGCCGTCAGTGTTGGTATAATATGGCTGACTGCTGCTAATGTATGCAATGCAATTATACTCGTGGTGACTATCCTGGGGCTCACTGGCGGAGGTTCTCTTTGGTTCCATGTGGTTCCATTTGCACCCTCTCAGAGTTACAGACTCTCCAAGGGGTCCATGGGGTTTTTGACAGCAAATTTTGATTTAGTTTTAGTCATTTTGAATAAAATGTCCTTTGTTTTAGTCATAATTTAGTCACCCGAACAGTTTTAGTTTTAGTCTAATTTTAGTCGACTAAATATCATAAGATTTTAGTCGACTAAATCCACTGTTGATTTGGTCAACTTTAGAATTGTTTTTTTTGGCAGGCCTTGATGGCATCATAATGACTGATTTTACACTTCGTTGCGTGCTGAAAATAGCCGGTCTACAAGCTCACAACGCGTCGCAGCGCGACGCGTTGTGAGCTTGTAGATCTGCTATTTTCAGCACGCAACACCTGAAAGCAACCAAACATAAAATGACTTTCTTCTCCACTAGTCCCACCCTAACGTTTTAGTCTAGGTTTTATTTTGTTGACGAAATTGTCAATATATTTAGTCTTAGTTTTAGTAATCACAGCTTAGTTTTTGTTTTGTTTTTATTTCATTTTTGTCAGTGAAAAAAAACATTTTTCGTCACTAGTTTGATGTGGACCCCCAGACCCCTGGAGGTCCCTGGACCCAGTGCTGTGTATTTAATCAATACTTGGCAGTGAAGTTGTTTTTGAGCGGTGGTCACACCGTCTCCATAGCGTGGCCGTGTGTGTAGGTATGTTTGTTTGTTAGTTAGTTTGTTTGTATGTGGGTGGGTGGGTCTGTATGTAGCCTCAAGCCTGTGTAGTACCTTTTCTGACCACACATGTTAAGGGAGGGGCGCTGTTGTCCAGGCCACACACACACACACACACACACACACACACACACACACACACACACACACACACACACACACACACACGGGGGGGGGGGGGGAGAACCACCGCTCAGTTCACACGGGTGTGATTTTTTACTGTTGTTTCCTGTTCTCTCTCTCCCACACACAAAGGCACAGCGTTTGAAAGAGGGCTGCTCTGCAGTGCAACAGTTCTGTCAAGGTCATTACAGCAACATCCAGGAGGTGTTGCAGCAGACAGGAGCCTGTGTGGGACTGTACTGTACCGCTGGCTCATTAGGCAAAGCTGCAAAGTCCAGCTCTAGTCTCCCTGCTGGTTGTGTAGCGAGCTCTGCTGTACAGAAGCCAACACTCCACCGTGTATCACTGTTCAATCCCCAAGTAGAGGGCCTCTTTGATGTGTGGAGAGACTGTGTGTGTGTGTGTGTGTGTGTGTGTGTGTGTGTGTGTGCGTGCGTGCGTGCGTGCGTGCGTGCGTGCGTGCGTGCGTGCGTGCGTGCGTGCGTGCGTGCGTGTGTGTTACTATACTTATGAGAACCAGAATTGTGGTTTTATGGCTGAATTCTTTTTTTTTAGTCAAGCTTGTACTGCAGATCTGCTATTTTCCGGCCGGCTTACACTTACATCATACATAAAATCATTGTTAAATGTTGAGGTCTTCACAAGTATAGTAATACAAACTGTTTGTGTGTGCAAGCGTGCGTGCGTCTGTGCGCGAGCATCGTTTCGTTATCTAATATTTGTCATCTTTTTTTGGGGGGGGAGAGATGAATAGATGTGGTTTCTTGATCAGAGAGGAATGGCGGTGTGCCAGCCGCTATGCAGATAACAGACTTACAAGATATTAAGTCTGTGGCGTGTGCTACTTACTCACTGTAAGCTGTACACAAAAACCTTCCGCAAGTCCCAAAACCAGGGTGTTATGTGTGTGTGCTCAATGCGTGCAGAGTGCGTGTACTGCAGGGTTCCCCAATAGGCGGCCCGCGGGCCATTTGCGGCCCGCAGGGGGCTACTGTCTGGCCCCCACCAACCCCAGTAATAATGGTGGTATAAGAGCAGCAGCAACACTACCTTGTATCTCCAAAGTTGTACGTTCTTTCGCAAAGTAAAGCCCTGCTTCATCAATACAAGGCTGTCGCACAAAAGTAGTGAAAACAGCAGATCTACAAGCACACAACGCCTCGCGGTGCGAGGCGTTGTGTGCTTGTAGATTGGCTGTTTTCACTAGTTTGAATCATTTTTAAAATGATAAATGCAAAACGTACTGTTTTGGACATACAACATTTTCACCCGACAACGACGATATCTGAACTGTCGCTGGAGTAGCGAGAACGCCACCGCCGCCCCCTGCAATGTTGTGGCCCTCAGCTTGGTACCCTAGACATGATTCGGCCCTTGAGGAAAACTAATCGGGGAACCCTGGTGTAATGTATTTCTACAGAATATCTGTAGCGAATGTTCAATATTATTAAGCTAATTAATATAGAACCAGGGGTGTTGGAGCTGTTTAAGATGCGGGGGCTCCGTCCACGGACGTGATGTTTTCTTTAGTTTAGTTTTTGTATGCGTTAAATCATTCATCTGAAAGACTCTCCAGAGTACCTCAAGAGATTATCGTGCCTAAGTCTTGGAAAACTTGCTATAATTACTATGTAGTGAAAGATTAGACGATAGCATGGGTCTTTAACAGGGGGTCCGGGACCCCTAGGGGGTCCTCAGAGTTACTATAGGGGGTCCTCCAAATCTTTGTGTGATAGAAAGCTTTTTCTAGTGTCCATATTCAGAGAACTTTAGCCAAAAATAGCAGATCTACAAGCTCTCGCGCAGCGAGGCGTTGTGAGCTTGTACATCGGCTATTTTCGGCAACAAGCTTTGGTGTAGAGGGGGAAAAGAGCACACTAAGTACAGAGTGAAAGTTCAAGTTTATTAAAGTGATCCCTGACTAATACAACAAATATGCCTTAATACATTATAATTGTCCTCTATAACTACAATGTAAAATTAAAAACACCTCAATTATTTTATTTCTTCTAGAAATAGCTAATCTTTCACTCAATAGGGGAAATGCCCGTCGCAAGCTGATGATGTCATAAATGTCAAGTGTGATCTATCCCTATGGAATTTATGGCATGCATGTGAAAATAAAAACAAACTTAATACTTCCTATGGTTAATATGCGCATCAAATCAATATTTCAAATTTGTTCGTGTTTTGTTTTTTTGCACATGCATGCCATAAAAATGACACATGACATTTATGACATCATCAACTTGCGACAGGCATTTCCCCTACTGAGTGAAAGATTAGCTATTTCTAGAAGAAATAAAATAATTGAGGTGTTTTTAATTTTACATTGTAGTTATAGAGGACAATTATAATGTATTAAGACATATTTGTCGTATTAGTCAGGGATCACTTTAAGGGTTGACGGTTGGTTAAATATCTGAAAACACAAATGACATGAATCCAAAACACACTGATGGTTGTGCTGTCAAATCATGAAACTATAGGGAATCTACGAACAGGTTGTGGGGGTCCCTGCTTCATCTCTCTCTCCTTGGCCTGAACACGTTGAAGACCCCTGGACTATATAGCAATAGCTGCACTTCTTCACCAAAGTTCATATCGCGAAATAAATAAGAAAGTCCAACTCCTGCCATTGCCCTTGAGCCAGGGTAAGTGGCATTACAAGTAGAGTTGGTCCCCAGGCGCTGCATGCTCTGTGGCCGCACATCGCTTGCACTCTTAAGTATATTCGGGGCCAATCAGAGGACAAAACGCACCCAAGGTGATAATAAAGTATAAAGTTAACTTCAGTCCTTCAGCAGACCTTGAGGTGTCGTGTGGAGGAGGAGGGCCACGTGCTGGGACCTGGGAGCCCCACAAACCTTTGTTGGATATTTATGAGCGTCTCGCTCGGCACAGAGCGAGTTCTGTCAGGAAACTCAGTGCAGTTGTTTGGCGGCCGACCAACACACACTCACTTCATTCTCAGAAAGCTAAACTTTAAACTGGAAGTTTGCACTGCTCATATGCCTGCTTGCTTTGCTGCTATTCATGCTGTTCCTGCTGCTGCTGCTGCTCTCACCAGAGCCTGTTGTTAAAAAAAGAATTATGCTCACCCTCCACCACCCCAGCTACAGTCAGGATCACCGAAGCTTATAGCTTATCACAACAACCAACCATCTCAAGATCTTCAGCTAGTTCTCCCAGCAAGACTTCAGAGCCTTCCATACGATTCAAAGACATCTCGGTTAAGTTCTCCCCGGACACCACTGCAGCGGGTCCTAATCCTTGTAACCAGTCCCTTTTGGAGTAGCAATTCTTTACAGTACCTGCCATTTTGATCTGCTGTTTATGATCTTGGTTGTCCCACACAAGCCCCCGTTGTCTGCTAAACAGATGTCATGCTGTTATCCGTTTTTGCCAAGTCCTGGAAAAGACACGCTGTGATTGGTACAGTCACTTTGATTGGCAGATGTGTCGAATGTTCACCCCAAAACTTGATTTACATGACTGTGGCGGCTCGTGTGGGACAACCAAGGCATGGATGTGTGTACAATGCTTAAGTAGCAATTATCCTATGAAAAGTAATATGTTCTATCCGTCTGTCTTGCAATGTTATATGAGATACATAAAGTGGTTCCTGTGTAAATACGCTGTAAAGCTTACTAGGATCTCCTTTTAGTTGACCTTGTGACAGTGATCTGTGCTGTAATGAAACTGTACTTTTTTCTATTGCAAACTGTTAATAAACTCTTCAATCAATCAATCAATCAATCAATCAATCAATCAATCAATCAATAGGCGTATGGGCTCCACTCTATGCTATGAGGGCTGCTGTGGGTTCTGCTGGGGAAACTGGACGACAGGTGAATTTCTGCCTAATAGAAGTAATTTGGGATCAATATAAGTAGGAAAATAAGCCTAGTGCCTAGATGTTACATGTTTCCATGAACTTATTCGAATTAGGGAAGCGAATTATCAGAAATACGCATTAAGACCCGTTTCAATTTGCGGGTGTCATTCGAATTAGCGACGTCGCATGAGTTGATCGGGCAGATTTTTTCAGACCGAAACTGAGCACTGCACGTCTGACTGATGATCGGTCGCTGCACAGTGCTCATCCTGCAAGTTTCAGCGTCCTCTGGAAGGTGGCCGATCTGCAAGCTCACAACGCCGCACGGAGACGTGGATGCGAGCTGCTGTGAGCTTGTAGATCGGCCACTTTTGGCACGCGACACCATGTGATGAGGAAGGGTTAGCCACGGATGGCTTGACTCCAGGAGGTGAAAACGGGAGGAATTTACACACGGTCCGTGTCACTCTGTGTGTAACAAACTACCGGTTTGTTTTGTGGGCTAACGGACGTTAAGCGGCAGGGGAAAGTGTTAAATTGGAGTACGATATGGACCAAGAACGTCATAATATATTCGCATTTATTGTCTGACCCGTTTCCATTCACAAATGCGCATTTGGTTTATTCGATAAAGCCTCAAAATCCACCTGCTCCAAGCGGATAATTTCTTTTTTGCGGATAACGAAAGTTCATTCGCATTTTGAAGTGTTTCCATAAAAAGATGGAAACGCCACAATAGTTGTCCTTTAATTAGCTTTTTACCACCTTTTCTCCCCAATTCTTTGTCGTTGTGCCAATTGATTCCTCCTCACAGTGTTGTCACTCCTCTTGTATCCTTATGGCCTCAACAAAATTTAAATTCAAATTTATGTCCGATCACCCTGTGATCAATTAGCAGCTATAACTAACATTAGCGATAGCCTGCTGCGTTAGCTCGTGTAAAGTCATTAAAATAAGAACCACGTTTAATAATGAGCCCGCTGCGCTCTTCTCATCTCCAGACTAATTTACAGTCGCCACATCTCCCTCTTAATCCCCTGTATAATCGCCATAATCTTTGTTTCACTCCAGGCTAAATAATTATCTGGCATGGGAAAGTTTCAAATTACTTAAAAATAAAAATAAACTTAAGATAAATAAAATAATAAATCAAACCCTAATGAGAGATTGGTTGGAGGTTGGTGGTCTTAAAACTCATTTTGTGCTCCTGAAATTAACGGATTAAAATGTCCAGCGTGCCTCTCGCTTTCTCCATAAGCGGCCAGTCTCTTATTTTGAAGGCCAGAAGTCGATTGCGTAAACACTTCCGGTTTGACGTTGACGTCATCACGTCATTCACCGGAATCGCTCGTCGTCAACATGCCGTTGTGTAATGGCGGATCGTTGCTTTTCAACATGTGTTTTATTAGCGAGAATCTACTGCCATCCTCCCCTTTGAAAGTGTTGTTTGGAGATAATGGACATTAAAGATGAGATTCCCCGTCTGCCTCAATGTTATGGGATTACTATTTTGTGCACGTGGTTCCGTGATGATGATGAATCGGCGAGGGCGATTGTGCCAGGACCTTCCGCGCAGCTACAGGGTAGGAGAACCGCCGTTACAGTAATAGAGTACTTTTCACGAGTATACTCGGGATCGGCACCATATGATACTCGAGTATTTTTCACGAGTATTCTCGGGATCGGCTACAAATGAGTTAACATCCAGGACCTTAAGACCCTTAAGCCCCGCCTCCTCCCGACACCACTGGTGCACGTGGGTTAATTAATTACTAATAATTAAGCAGAGGTTAAGTAAAGGTAACTCACTTCCTTAAGAACATTACTGGACCGCTGGAAGAATGAAGGACACAGCAGAGGTCAGCCGCAGTGAAACCGGGAGAGAGAAAGACACATACAGACATGTTTTCGTCCATGCCGTACCTCTTATCCCTAAACTTCTTTGCTTTTTTAATTTATTTTATTTATTTATTACATTTTTGAAAACATTTTAAAGTACTTCAAATACGCATGGACGCAAATAGAGCCCAGATTCTTCCAGGACCAAGGACATGCTGGGCCCCTGATTCAGCCCGGGAAAAAGAGTTGGAGAGAGGTCCTCATTGCGCGCTATGGAGAGAGATCTCTCTCTATAGCGCTGCTGCTGCTCAAAGATTTGCCATTTCAGATCATGACAAGTGACAAGCCAGTGCGGGCCAATTACATGAGTTATATTTCGTCGTTGTCGGGTGGAAACCTTGTACGTCCAAAACCGTTTGTTTTGTATTTATCATTTTAAAAATGATTTAAACTAGTGAAAACAGCCGATCTACAAGCACACAACGCCTCGCACCGCGAGGCGTTGTGTGCTTGTAGATCTGCTGTTTTCACTACTGTGCAAACGGCCTTGTATGATGAAGCAGGGCTTGCTTTGCGAAAAAATGTTCAAAAACTAGGTTTCTGCCCGACATTTTTTTCCTAATGGCCGGCCTGGACCGGCCGTGAATGAACCGGCCGTTCGGGAGTTGTCCCGCTTTTTCCAATGGCCAGCACGTCCCTGTCCAGGACAACATCAGAAACTAACACAGGGAGGTCTAATAGTGACGTGGAACCAGGAATCGGTTCCGTCACATGTGGAACCGTTTCCGGAACCAGGTTTTTATCCACACTGTCAACCACAATACCACTGGCTCTGAACATCTTTGATTTCAAGGACCACCATACCATGACTCCGAGAGAAATGGAACCAGGTCCATTTGGTTCCAGACCGGGGTCCATTTGGAACCCCCTCGAGGAACCCAGAGGGTCCCTGGACCTCACTTTGAGAACCACTAGAATACTACAGTATGTACGCAATACTGTATGGATGATCGTATTTGATCAAAACAATGTTAACCATTAAGGAATGGTACCGCTAAATTGTTAAAATCGTAAAGGATCCGAACCCTATAGACCAGGGGTCTTCAACAGGGGGTCCGGGACCCCTAGGCGGTCCTCAGAGTTACTACAGGGGGTTCGCAACTATTTGTGTGATGGGGAACATTTGCTGAAAATAGCAGATCTAAAATCTCACAACGCCTCACGCAATTGTGTTGTAGAGTTGGTGTAGTGAAGAAAAGAGCAGACCAAGTACAGAGCCAACAGTCAAGTCGACTAAATATTGAGGGGTTTTTAAAAGGTTAACTGTCTGAAAATGCACATTAGCATGAATCCGACTATCTATGAAATCTATGAAAAAGTTGAATCTGCAACACAGTCTGTCAGCTAAGGGGTCCTTGGCCTTTAAAACGTCAAAGACCCCTGCTATAGATATCTTCCAGGACAACAAGACTAAGATCAGAAAAGACAGCGGGTCTAATAGTGGCTGCCCATGCTGTTCCCATGTGAGGCACCAGATTCTCATTTTTGTGGTACAACATGGTTGTTCAATGAAGTATAAATTTGCCTTTAAATAGTTCTGCCTTTTGGGGAGATGTTGGCCTTGTTAGACTCACATAGACTGAAAGGACCCATTAACCCAGTAATGACGGCCCCAAAAAAAGCCTGATCCAAAAAGAAATTGTTACATTTGTCAAGTGGAAACGTGCCCCAATCAGAAGAATGACATGCTTACATCACATGTTTTGCTGGTAGCTACTGTATACCTAATCACATTTACTGAGAAAAACTAAAAAGAAAAGAAGAAAAAAAGAGACAGCCTGTTCTGTACATGGAATTGGACTGTAAATACAACTTGAGTACAGTACTTACAGTAAGTACGTTTTTGAGTATCTGAGCTTTACTTGAGCATTTGTATTTTTTGATTCTTGTGACTCTTCACTCCACTACGTTTCAAAGACAATTATTGGAGTTTTGAACACTATGAATGAGCCAATATAGTGAAAATAATATTTGAGGAGTATACCGGTATATACTTTGACTCGAGTTGAGTACTTTGACCACCATTGTTTGATTGATTGATTGATTGAAGACGTTTGAATAGGAAAAGGTACAGTTTCATGACAGTACAGTTCACTGGTACAAGCTCAACTAAAAGTATATGCCCAGGAAAGCCTATGGTTTGTTTCAATTCAGCCAACTACTGTATACCGATGTTTCCTGTTGAGATTGACACATTTCACCCAGGTTTTTTCATCTCCCTCACGTCACTCTGTCTGCTGACCTCACTCAGCAACAAAATAAACATATAATAAACATAAAATAAAAAAGCAGTGATCACCCCATGATGTGCACTGCAATGTAGTTTCAAATGCACTACATTGCAGGTGCTTTTTGAGATTGAAGCACGTGTGACATCTGGGCAGCTACTGTAGCTTGCCCCAGGAAATGTGCCAAGCTCAACAGGAAACAACGGTACACCCAATCGCTGCTCCTGAAAACATGGGCCTGCCTGTTTCCTCTAGACCAGGGTGCAAACACTCGTCTCTCTCATCACCGCGCTGATTAGCGGCCTGTAGACAGGATATGAAAGGAGTTCACCGGTCCGGTGTCATTTCCTCCTAGAAAAGGCTAATGTCTTTTTAGATAAGAGAAGGAATAGCAGGCGAGCGGGGCAGGGGAGAGGAGAGGAGAGGATCAGCTACCATTGTGATCAGGGGCGTCAATTGGGTATGGCAGGGGTATGCAGCTGCCATACCCTGGGTCCAGGGGGGGAAAATAAAAGTTACTTTTAAATATAAATCCATGAATGTCTCTTTGTCTATCTGTGCTGGTTATTATGTTGTTAAATTACAGTAAAATAACTACAAATGCAAAATTTAACATAATGGTCACTTTAACAAGGTATTATAATTATTCTCCCACTTGTTGTATTCTCCCCATCTTGACAAAATGGTAGTATATTCCCAGGTTCCGCTGGTCAGCTGCACAGGTGCAATGCATTATTGTTAATTGTAGCACGTTTACTGACATGCCAAGTTTAGCTGCACTTGAACAACCGTTCCAGGCTGCCATATCCAGCCAAAGAAACCGTAGAAACCTGGGTAAAAACTGTCAAAACTATTTTTTTTTCAGACATTGTGAAAATAGCCGATCTATATGCTCACAACGCCTCGCAGCGTGAGGCGTTGCGCGCATGTAGATCTGCTATTTTCACATAGAACCGTGTTATACAAAATGTAATGCCTCTTTTCCATGAGGACTCCCATCTTTGCCATACCCTAGCTTTTGCTGAACTGACGTAACTGATTGTGATGGAATTCACGTCTTCTCCGCACCGCAGTGCATGGTACGCTACGCTACGGCACGCACACTGTGATGATAGCGATGCTGGGATGAATCCTGACAAAGGAAGAAAAACTTTTTTCCCCCAGAGAGGCTTCTCCTCACCTGAAAGAGTCTTTTCTTCCACCCCTTAGACCTGCGTATCTCACTATGTGCACGTACGTGCGTCTGTGTACAATATGAGTGCGTGTGCGTGTGCGCGCGCGCGTGTGTGTGTGTGTGTGTGTGTGTGTGTGTGTGTGTGTGTGTGTGTGCGTGCGTGCGTGTGTGTGTGCGTGCGTGTGTGTGCGCATCTGTAGACGTGTAGGAGTGTTTGTTCACATTCCACGAGGCCCCAGAAACCAAAGGGAAACTAATTCAATCCTCCACCTCGTCTGGAGTGGAGAACAGGGAGTCTTAAAGCCAATGCAATCAGCTCAGTCACGCAGCCTGGCGAATAGCACAGACACTGGGCACAACAACAGACAGACAGACAGACAGACGGACAGGGAGGGAGGGAGGGAGGGAGGGAGGAAGGGAGGGAGGGGGGGGGGGATGCAGAGAACATGACGTCGTTGTCAGGTGTAAACGGATATGTCCAAAACCTTCCCCTGAAAACAGACGATCTACAAGCACACAACGCCTCGCACCGCAAGGCGGTGTGTGCGAAAAGACGTACAAGTCTGAAACTTGGAGATGAGCTAAATGCCTGTGACACCGAGACATGGCCAGGGTTCCAATTGAAAAAACAAAACAAAACAACAACAAAAAAACAGAGAGGGGGACATTTTGTGAACAACTAACTCATTTAGCGCCTCAGACATGAAAGGGTTAATTGTCCAGCCTGCCGGCCGCCTGCTCCGTCCGCGGCCAGTCTCTTATTTTGAAGGCCGGAAGTAGATCGAGCTAACTAAACGAAGTCCTACTTGACGGAGATTCGCCCGGAAGTAGTTCTGGTCCAAATGTAAACAGGGGTGGAAGATGGATCCCTTTATGCTTGTGCTATTTTAGCGAGAATCCAATGCTATCCTTGGCATCAAAAGTGTTTTTTGGAGAAAATGGCCGATAAAGATGAGAAAGACCGTTGGTTTCAATGTTATGGGCACGTGGATGCGCGCTGATGATGAATCGGCGACTCCACCCGTGCCAGGGCTTTTCACCGGACGGTAGGTAGCCATTGCCAGCTTTACTGTATATACAGTATATTGCCCGCGACATCGCGGGATTGGCACTCTAGATACCTTTTAATATTTCGCGAGTATTCGTGGGAATGGCACTATATGAGACATGTGTACTTCTTCCTAATGCTGGGCGATATGACTTCATAATGCTTCTTCCTAATGTGACTTCACATCAATATAAACATTATTCAGCAAACCTTTGCCTCGTTTACGATTAAGATTTCGATTGAGTTTTCTTTGTGTCAGTTAAGTAAGTGATAGGCCTATATGAGAAATAAGAAAATATCAATAAAAAAAAGAACGTTTCTCTATAATTGGATTAAACCACGTGAGCGAGATCAAGTCAATAACCAAGGTTATTGGTTCTAACATTTGGTCTTTAGTTATTTCTTGTTCGACCCCCTCCCCTTCATATGGCGCTGAGTGTGCGATGATAGACCACGAGGCAGGGACGTGCTGGCTGGGCCCCTGATTCAGCCCGGGAAAAAGAGTTGTAGAGTCCTAGCCTCGCAACAGCCAGACTCTCCCAGGGGAGAGTCTGGGAGTTCTCCATAGACAACGCATTACGCGATGACGTAGTTACTCACTTTGACTGACAGGTCCAGTCAGTAGTCATCAGCGCATCAAAACATCGTCGGGAGAACATCAAATACGTCTTTTCCAGACAGAAATTCTAAAGGTGCAAACTGTTGTTCGTGTTTAAGTTATGAGATGCCGTTGATTTCAGATAAAACTTCGCTTAATGCAGCTTTTATTTGCGATTTGTGAACTCGCGTCGGACATGGGGTCCACCATGTTTGTTTACAAAATGCGAGAGCTGTAGCAGCCGCTCGACCAATCAGGAGCGGTGTGAGGCGGGTTCGCTCGAAATGCAGCCTTTTGATTGGACATTAGAAACCCAAGTTCTCATAAAGAGGCTCGATGGGAGGGACACCAGACCAAGAAAGGAAGCACATTGGTGAGGAAGTAGCTCGGGATGGCTTGCGAAGCTAGTAGATTTGCCATTTCAGATCATGACAAGTGACAAGCCAGTGTGGGCCAATTACATGAGTTATATTTCGTCGTTGTCGGGTGGAAACCTTGTATGTCCAAAACCATTTTAAAAATGATTTAAACTAGTGAAAACAGCCGATCTACAAGGTGCGAGGCGTTGTGTGCTTGTAGATCTGCTGTTTTCACTACTTTTGTGCGACAGCCTTATATGATGAAGCAGGGCTTTGCTTTGCGAAAAAAAAATTACAAATTTGAAACTTGGAGATACAAGGTTTCTGCCCGACAGTGACGATTTACTTTGTTGGCCGCCCAGCCCCCAAAATGGAACGAAGGCAGACATTCTATTTTTATTGTTTTCCTAATGGCCAGCCTGGACCGTGCCGGGAATGAAACGGCCGTTCGGGAGTTGTCCCGCTTTTCCCAATGGCCAGCACGTCCCTGCCGCGAGGGGAGAGTCGGCGGGAAAAGAGAGAGAGAGAGACGCACCGAACGCCGGAGGAGAGGATGAGTGTTTATAGGCTGGGGAGGGGAGGGGAGGGGAAGGAGAGGGGGTGGAGGGGAGGGGGGAGGAAGGTGAAGGTGACAATCTCTCTGCCTCCACTCATCAGCTGCAGATAATGGGATGAAGGTCACCGCCGCTCCACAGCTGATGAGAGGGACTTAACAACGCTCAACATCAGCTGCTCCCTGCAGGGGTGTCGCACCACATTCTGGGCCCCGGGTACAACACTTGCCCCCCATGAATGTTCTTCATAGGGGGAGGAGGGGGTTCAACCCCACAAATTAACGCGTAATAATGCGTTCCCAGTATAAACTGGGAACGCATTATTACGCGTTAATTTGTGCTTTAACTATTGAAAAATAGCAGATATACAAGCTCGCAGCGCGGCACCGCTGCGAGCTTGTAGATCTGCTATTTTTGAAAAATCGTGTAAATATTTCAAATCCTTCTAAGGTTTTTTTTTTGCAAAAACCTATGTTTCTATGTCAGTGCTGCTCAAACCTTTCATGTGAAGGACCCCCAAAATTATATGTGTTTGGCCACGGACTACCCATCTCAAAATATTTCTTTCTAGTGACCCCCCAGAAGCAACATTTTAGTGACAAATGTTCGCTTAAAAATACATAATTATATTCAAAGATTTGCACACATTTTCACAACTTTTCAAAAATAGCAGATCTACAAGCTCGCAGCGCGGCACTCGGTGCCGCGCGGTGAGCTTGTATATCTGCTATTTTCCGATAGCTAAAGTATAAAATAATTAAGGGCCCTCCACCTTGGGCCCTAGTAACTCAGTCCCACTCCCCCCCCCCCCCCCCCCCCCCCCCCCCCCCTTGTGACACCCCTGCCCCCTGCCTCTCAGGCAGCGCTGGGGTAAAAGTATACTCAAATGTGTTTTACTTAAGTAAAAGTATCAATACTGCAATGTAGAAATGCTCTGTTAGGGTGCCCTCACACCAAAATACCTAGAGTGGAATCCGCCAATGCATTTCAATGAGAATGGGGCGTTTTTTTTTTTTTTTGCAGAAATCCTCTACTGGCAAAAAACGCTCCATTCTCATTGAAATGCATTGGCGGATTCCACTCTAAGTATTTTGGTGTGAGGGCACCCTTACAAGTAAAAGTCCATGCAGAATTCAAAATGTACTTGAGTTAAAAGTACAAAAGTGTTGGTATAAAAATGTACCAAAAGTAGAAAGTACCGTACTCATTATGCAGAATGTGCCCCTTCAAGTTTTTGGAACGTATTTGAAAATAGAAGTGAAAGTAGAAGTGGTTAATGCATGTTTTTTGTAATAATAATCAACATACAAAGTAACTAATTACTAATGTTCTCAAATAAATGTAGTGGAGTAAAAGTAAAATATTTTGATTCGAGATGTAGTGGAGTAGAAGTAAAAGCATTAGAAAAAAGTAAGATACAAATACCTCAGAATTTTAGTACAGTACTTGAGTAAATGTACTTAGTTACTTTATACCACTGCTTGCGGCTGTTGAGCACAGATAAAAAGGCTGCCAGTTCATTACAGAAAGGAATGCTGATGTTTGCTAGAGGCCCTACGACGTGCAGGTTTTCCTCACGGCGGAAATATTGTTTGGTTAGGTGGTTCGGCAGCAATGGGGTTCAAACGTTAAACGCTTCAGCCGTTGAGTGGTTCCAGTGGTTTCAGTGGTTAGCTGGTGACATATAGTAGCAGACATATAGTAGCAAGTAAACAGCGAGGAGAGGGGAGGGGAGCGGAGGATGATGGGGGATGGGTTGGAGGAGGAAGTGTGACAGATTTCCTTCTCCCCAACCGCCTTTTGAAGTTCAGAGAGTCTGCTACAGTAAAAATATCATTTATACTGTATGTACACAGCAGGTCTCATAGTCTATACAGTGAATATTACGTACTGTATAGCATTGGTTCTCAAAGTGGGGTCCGGGGACCCCCAGGGCTCCTTGAGCGAGTCCCAGGGGATCCCCAGCTAAATGATAGTTCAGAACCAAATGGACTCTTATGGGTATTTAACTCAGAGAGTGCATACAAATAGAACCAAAGGGACCCTAACGGGTCTATTCTGTATACATCAGCTATTTTCAAAAGATGTTGACATTCTTTGAAAATGTTTGAACGTTTTTTGTCATTTTTAACAGCACGAATCTTGTATGGGGGTCCTTGCCACAACACCTTTTCAGGTGGTGGTCCACGGCCAAATACACATTCATTTAGGGGTCCTTGACATGAAAATGTTTGAGAACCAATGCTGTATAGGCAGGTACAGTCCATAGAGTGTACTGCAGTGAATGTACAATATGTAAACAGCAGGTACAGTCCATAGGGTCTACTACAGTGTGAATATATAATCTAGAATGTATATAGCAGGTACAGGGTGTCTAGTACATAGTGTCTAGTACAGTGTGAATACATTATCTATGTACATAGCAGGTCTGGGCTGTATGCTTGCAGCGGTCCTGCTTTAAAGAGCCACTCAAGCTGCTGTGTTCCAGTGATTCTCAACCTCGTTTAATTACAAGGACCCTCAGTTTGATTTGCATTATTATTATTTTTTTCATCATCTCTCTGACCCCAATCTACAGTTACAGTTAATTGAGCTCTCAGAGCGTGGCAAATGGAACCAAACGGAAGGGCTCTGTTTGGTTACAGACTGGCGGTCCCTAATAGCGCACTATTAAGTCGACGGAAGCACAAATCAAAGCCTTGTAGCTGTAGTAACGCTACGCTACGCCACGGCGTGTTGGCTCCACATACTACAACGCTACGCTACGCCACGGCGCGTTGGCTCCACATACTACAACGCTACGCTACGCCACGGCGTGTTGGCTCCACATACTACAACGCGACGCTACGCCACGGCGCGTTGGCTCCACATACTACAACGCTACGCTACGCCGCGGCGCGTTGGCTCCACATACTACAAAGCTACGCTACGCCACGGCGCGTTGGCTCCACATACTACAACGCTACGCTACGCTACGCCACGGCGCGTTGGCTCCACATACTACAACGCTACGCTACGCCACGGCGCGTTGGCTCCACATACTACAACGCTACGCTACGCCACGGCGCGTTGCCTCCCACATACTACAACGCTACGCTACGCCACGGCGCGTTGGCTCCACATACTACAACGCTACGCTACGCCACGGTGCGTTGGCTACACATACTACAACGCTACGCTACGCCACGGCGTGTTGGCTCCACATACTACAACGCTACGCTACGCCACGGCGCGTTGGCTCCACATACTACAACGCTACGCTACGCCACGGCGTGTTGGCTCCACATACTACAACGCGACGCTACGCCACGGCGCGTTGGCTCCACATACTACAACGCTTACGCTACGCCGCGGCGCGTTGGCTCCACATACTACAACGCTACGCTACGCCACGGCGCGTTGGCTCCACATACTACAACGCTACGCTACGCCACGGCGCGTTGGCTCCACATACTACAACGCTACGCTACGCCACGGCGCGTTGGCTACACATACTACAACGCTACGCTACGCCACGGCGCGTTGGCTACACATACTACAACGCTACGCCACGGCGCGTTGGCTCCACATACTACAACGTGACCTTGTGCTATGAAAAAACCCCGAAAAAACGACCTTCACTTCTCAGTCAAGCTGTTGAAAACACCCCCACATGACCAGGCAAAGACGGCTCGCCCGAGGGCTTGAGCTTGTACAGAGAGAATGTGGGGCGTAGGTAAAAAGGTGGAGAGAGAGAGGGCGAGAGAGAGAGAGAGAGAGAGAGAGAGAGAGAGAGAGAGAGAAAGAGAGAGAGCGAGAGAGAGAGAGACACACACACACACACACACACACACAGATGGAAGCGAACACGCGTACAACATGCGAGGGATGTATAAACGCCGTAATTGCAGCGCTTCGTTGGGTGGGTAAAAGTGACCTGGATGGCCTGCAAGCTCATTGGCTCGGGCGTTCGTCTGATTCCCCGCCGACGGGGACCAATGGGAGCCGTCGCTATGGGTTTCGAGAAGGTAAGGGGGGGACGTGAGTGAGTGAGGGAGGGAGGGGGGAACGAGAGAGAGAGAGAGAGAGAGAGAGGTGAAGGATAAAAGCGGAGTAGAGAGGGGGGAGGAGGAGGAGGAGGAGAGAGGGAGAGATGGAGAGATGGAGGGGACTGGAGTGATGATGCTTTTGTACTGGAGACAAAGCCAACAGCTACTGGAGTGCTGATAATACCCTTCAGCTGCTGCCGTACAAACCTTGGCGCGTGTGTGCGTGCGCGCGCGTGTGCATAGCCTACACTTGTCCCCACAAGTATGGTAGAATTTGAGAAACATTACATTTGTGAGGACAACATTTTCCTGGTCCACAAAAAAAGGGTTGTTTTTTTTATGGTTAGAAATAGATTTTTAGAGTTATAGGCTCACAAATGAAGGAAATGGGTTGGGTTTAGCGTTAGGATTAGTCATTTACCATTACAGGTTAGGTTTGTTGCCACGAGAGTCGTGATTGATTCATGCACAGTCGCACGCCAGTGCCATGATCCAAAAATATTCGATCTGTGACTCGTTTTGTACTTGTATATCAGCTATTTTTGGCTTCAGGGTAATAGGGATAAAAAATGGCAAACATAAAAAAAAAAAAAAATCCATTCATAAAAGTGCTAAAATGTGACTAAAATGTCCTCATAAATAAATACAGTATAAACATGTGTGTGCATGCATGTACACACGTGTGTCTGTGTGTGTGCGTGCGTGATATTGTTAACAGCTCTGTGCGGCGTTGGGTTTTCAAAGCCACCACCAATAAAAACCCACTCCCTGAGCGGGGGGTTTCTTCTCCTGGCGACTTCAAAGGCTCTGGGCAAACAAACAAGAAGGAGACCAAACCTCAGCAAACAGCGCACGGCCGGGAGGCGAGGCGCACGGCGCCACGCGCCGCCACGCGCCGCCAAACACCACGAGGAGGAAGGAGGAAGGAGGAGGAATCACAGGGGAGTTTTTTTTCCGGAAAGGTTAGGAGAGAGAGAGAGTGATAGTTGAACAAATACGGAATAGATAGAGCAGGGGTTTTCAAAGTGGGTGACGGGGCACCCCGAGGTGCCGCGACGGCAGTCCAGGTGTGCCGCGAGATCATTTGATAATATTTGGGATTTATTCGCATTCGCATTAGTACATTTTATAGATGATAAATACAAAACAAACGGTTTTGGACATACAAGGTTTCCACCCGACAACGACGATATGCTATAAATATGAATGAATGAATACCTTCTCATCCCGTGAGGGAAATTCAGATATCGCAGCCCAACCCAGCTGCTTTTTTTCTCCAGCTTGACCCAGCTGAACCCGGTGCTGCTCACAAGGAGCGCGGGGGAGAGGGGAGCAGTGATAGCTGGAGCGGGGGATCGTACCTGCGACCTCTGGGGCCTCCGGAGTCCTAGGTGTGGACACTAACCACTCAGCTATCACTGCTCTAGAAGATGGGAGTGAAAATTATACCCCTGAGATAGAGAACGAAAAACAGGGAGGGAGAGTCATGAGGGAGAAGATGGGGTTGTGTGCGCGTAGGGGCGGGCCCTCAGGGAAGGCTGGGTAGGCGGCCCGCTTACGGGCCCGCGGTCATGGCCGTAACTACCCTTGAGGACACCGAGGTCATGACCTCGGTATTTCTCCCGACGAAAAAAATATTTTTTTGTGCGGAAAATCTATTACAACGCCAAAATTATGTGGGAAGTGTCATACCATGTGAGTGCGCTGTGCCTTTAAGAACATCACAACACTGCCGTAAAGCAGGTCTGTTGCTATAGTGATCACATCAGTTGTATGTTGTGACTGATACACGCTGTTCTGTAGTGTTGTTGTTACCCTGCCTGTTTGGATTTTACCTTAAATTGTGTGGACATTGAAACTCATTACATGGCGTGAGAAGCTTGACGGACGCATTCGCTTCAGAAAGATGGCCAAGTTTAACCCCCGGGATAGTTTTGCATTCGACCGCCCAAATGAATGGGGAGACTTAATCTGGCGACAAAACTAAACAAGGATGATGGCGAGGTTCAGGTCAGGTCAGTTCCCTGTTATACGCTATGGGCCCGGACCAGAGGCTGAAAACATTGTCAAGTCATTCACGTTGTCAGGGGATGACCAGAAGAAGTTCGACGTTGTGTTGGGAAAATAGGACGAGGAGTACTTTTACCTCAAACGGAATATGATCCACAGGCGCCTGTTTCCATCAGAGAGTACAGCGGCCAGGAGAGAAAATTGAAATGTTTATCAGAGCTCTTTATGATTTATCAGAACACTGTGATGTTGGGGAAATAAGGGATGAGCACATATTGTACGTGACCGCATAGTTAGTTGTTGGTTGCAGATCAGTTGAAGCACACTGGCACAGGGTCTCTCTCGACTCGAGAGTACTCAAGAAAATATACTTAATTGTTGCAAAAATAAAATGATTGCCATTGTCATGTTGATACCATTTGACTATTACGTCCTGTGCTGCAAAAGGTAGGCCTAAATAAATCATATAGACATATGCTCATGGTGTCTAGAAAAAGAAGCACCCGTTTTGCACTTTTTTTGTTTATGTTTATGTTACATTTAGGTAAAAAATAAACCGTAGAAACCTGTTAAAACAAAAGGATAAAACCGCACAAAACCAGATTTTTCGCGGATATTAATGACCTCGGTATTTTCGGAACCCTGGTTACGAAGAATAAGAATAAGAAGTCCATTTCGGAGTGGCGACATGTCGGAATGGAGAGAGCCTCCCCCCTGCAAGGTATCGTGGGAAACTGTTTCAGATGCATTGACAGAAGCGCACAAGTGAGTCTGCACAGCTCATATCAGGACCAACACATCACATGGTCTCACTGGGGGAAGGCAGCAAGAGGACCGTGTGGATTTGGTGTTTCATTCTGCTGATGTAGGAGTGATGGGTGAAAGAACCCCCTCACAGGGACGTTGCCCGCCCCCCCTGCACAGCAGGGTCCTCCTGTACCTTAGAGGAGGAGGAGGAGGCTGGGGCTCCTCCTCCTCCTCCTCCTCCAGTGCCTTGGAGGAGGAGGCTGCTGGGTTTCGGAGCGCGGAGAGATGATGATGGGGTCTGCTCCACGGGGAGTTGGCCCTAAGAATTCAAGGATGCTAGCTCTCTCTCTCTTCATTTCTCATTCT
>NC_137814.1:8135705-8183205 GCF_963921795.1 Nannobrachium achirus
TGAGGAGTTATTTTTCCATCTACAGCCAACTCTTCACCAAAAATAGTAGATCTAGAAGCTCACAACGTGCCACGTTGTGACGCGTTGTGAGCTTGTAGATCGGCTATTTTTGGAGAACCTTCCCCCCGGAATAGGGATGCTGGTTTTAAAGTGGTTAAACGTCAAGTATAAAGTTATTTTCAGTCAGTTCTGATGGAAACGGATGTTTCTCTGTGACATAGCCTACCGTATCTCAGGTGGAAATAGGTGCATATTGATATTTGCGTAGCTTATGTAAGATTCTTAAAAATGAACAGTGTAATTCAGGGGCGCGGTGGATGAAAAGGTTATTTACAGGGGGTGAAAACCCCTGATCTGGACACAGGATCTGACACAAATGTTGACATTTTTGTCAAGATTCAATGTATCCCCTGAGCAAGCAGGCAGGCTCTATTAGCTCAATGGTTAAAAAAAAACAGTTCAGCACTTAAGCAGGAAAGCAGGTTCTAATACGGGGTAAAGGAGGAATATTACAGCACTGCTTTAAATATTAACGAAGGGATTTGTTGTATGCTGAGCTGTCCTTGGTGCTGAAATGCCAACTGCGAACCGACTTCCATTTGTACTCTCCCAGATTACACCAGGAGAATGAGAAAGATCAACAAGGACATCAATGCGCGCGCACACACACACAC
Organism: Nannobrachium achirus; assembly: GCF_963921795.1. NCBI lineage: Eukaryota > Metazoa > Chordata > Actinopteri > Myctophiformes > Myctophidae > Nannobrachium > Nannobrachium achirus. The sequence continues at coordinate 8,136,380 of NC_137814.1, forward strand.
GCACGCACGCACGCACGCACGCACGCACGCACGCACGCACGCACGCACGCACGCACGCACACATCTGCAGGCATCTGAATCTTTTTGTAATTGTAGATGTAAAAAAAAAAGAAGAAAAAAGTAAATGTTTCTTGTGATGACCAAGAAAATGGTTCCTCACAACGTCTATTTCTCACATTCTCCTGTTCTTGTGGGGTTTGCAAAATTGTCCTCACAAGTATGTTAACACACGCAACGACCGTCTCCTCACGGACAGAGAGAAGAAGAGACAGCAGACATGAGAGAGCAATCCTCTCCCTCTCTCTCTCTCTCTTTCTACATGTGATGCTGGGCGAACTGGTGTCAGAAACGCTGGAGAGAGAGAGAGAGAGAGAGAGAGAGAGACACGAGAGAGAGAGAGAGAGAGAGAGAGAGAGAGAGATGAGAGAGAGAGAGAGAGAGACGAGAGAGAGACGAGAGAGAGACGAGAGAGAGACGAGAAGCTGGAAATAGGGATGGGACGATACGCGATATCATCGTTTATCGTGATAAAAAAAAACACTCACGATAATCGTATCGTGGAGATTTAATTTATCGTGATATCGTCCTCCGTCATGCACTGGGATCAATTCACCTTTTATTTGCCCAAGCTGCATATCCGGCAACACTTAAACCCTTTGGTAAAAGGTACTTATAATATATGTACTTGATACAGTCTTTTTTTCACTCTCTATCAAATGTCTTTGCCAAAAAATAGCCGATCTACAAGCTCACAACGCGTCGCCTTTGCGACGCGTTGTGAGCTTGTAGATCGGCTATTTTTTGGCAAACGTTCCACCCCAGGATAATGGATTTTGATTATCGCGATAATATCGTAAATTGCGATTTCTTTTGTCACAATAATCGTGATATGAAATGTTCATATCGTCCCATCCATAGCTGGAAATAAAGAAAAACGAGAGAATGAACGACGGCTCAGGGAGAGAGGAGAGAGAGAGAGAGAGAGAGAGAGAGAGAGAGAGAGAGAGAGAGAGAGAGAGAGAGGGCGATGACAGCTCAGCCTTCTAAAATAGAACTCAATGGATGCTGCTGTAGAGAAATGATCACCACCACCACTCTCAATCCTAATTTCACCCATGGCCCCTGAATTATTCATCCATCCCTGGACCAATGACACTCACTCACACACACACACAAGGGGGACAAAGAGTCCAGGCTATATTTTGACTCACATCATAAATTCAACGACGGGGGGAGAGAGAGATGTGGGAGGACTGAGGGGTGGAGTTCTACAACAGCATCATGATCTACAACAATGAAACAAAGTGGGACACGCGTGAGAGACGAAATTGAATACAACTGAAACTAAATACAACTGAATACAAAACACTGATGCTGTCCTTCAAAGCAGCCAAAGGTATGGCTCCTCCATACCTCCAAAACCTGATCAACCCCTACAACCCCACTCGTTCACTCAGATCAGCCAACACAGGGATGCTGACAGAACCCTCACTAAAAACCTCAGGACAAAAATCCACTCGTCCGAGACAATTTGCCCTCCTGGCCCCCAAACTGTGGAATAAACTCCCTGTCGCACTTAGAACTACAGACTCACTCCCTAGCTTCCACCGTGGACTGAAGACTCACCTCTTCAGACTCCACCTAAACCCATAGCACTACTGTAACACTCCCCTTCCCTCATTGACCATACATGAAGCTAGTTAGCATTTTTAGAAGTATTTTACTGATTAGGTGCGTGGTCTACCTATGTTATTGTTTTTTTTTTCTAGATTGATATTCCTATGCATTTGTTATATTGTTGTTAACGTACTGACATATTATTTTGCTTATTATAGTGATGTGTATTACCTGCTTATTGTAAGTCAATTTGGATTAAAAGCGTCTGCTAAATGCCTAAACTGTAAACTGTAAACTGAAACAGAGCAGTCGGCTAAAGAATCAAGAAACATACCCGGAGGCTGTTTAGTGTGTGAGTCACCAAAACGGCCAAGAAGATTCATGTCAGACATAATAAATGTGCCATGAAATCACACAAACCGAGGATTCGTTGGAATGGGTTCTTTTCGTTTTGTTTGATTTAGTTTTTTTTTTTTTTTTCACATTGCACAATTTTAAGATGTTGAAAAGGATTCAGTCGATATGACAAACAGCAAATGTTCCCATCACAGAATACATCTAAATAATGTGTCCTGGTACCTGCTAGGGAGGTGTGAGATAACACACAGCTTTGACAGGCTTTCTCTCAGCTTTTTACGAGTCGAGTTTTAACAACGTTCAAATGCGTACACTGTTGTGTTCTTCAACTATCCTCACATCTCAGTGTTTGTTTGACACATCATTTCGTCACTGTCGGGCAGAAACCTCACATTTTTCGTAAAGTAAAGCCCTGCTTCATCATACAAGACTGTTGCGAAAAACTTGTGAAAATAGCTGATCTACAAGCACACAAGCACACAACGCCTTGCGATGCGAGGTGTTGTGTGCTCGTAGATCGGCTATTTTCACTATTTAAAATCCCTTTAAAATGAATAACAAAAAATAAAGGTTTTGGACATACAAGGCTTCCACCCGACAACAGCGATTTGAAAGCTTACAATCTGCACTTTGATGAGCGCTAGTCACGCTAACTGAACAACGACTGAGACCTGCATGAGGCACCTTCTATCAGACCCTGTCATTTATGACATGATAACAAATGGACTCTCGGGCCAGGTGTCACCCAGAGATGGATGAGGAGAGAGCTGGATCCATATTGAATTGATACTGTGATATGAGACTAGATTCTTTGATAGCGTATTGTGTGTAGACCGCCATCTTTTGGGTCGCGGACCAATTTTTATGGATCCCGAGCAGGCCTGGAATTTCGACGTTTTAGGGGCAAGGCCACTTGGCTTTTAGGGTTGTGCATTTTTTGAGGGCACAAAGGCCAAATGCCAGGGCAGGAAGGCCATCAAATAAAACAAGATTTTAGTCTATTTAAATAATTTATTGAATTTAAGTTTAAGGATGATTTTAAATGTAATATGTAGACTACTGTATCTGCTGTGAAATAAATAAATTGGTATTTACAATCTGATCCATGCTCAGCCCTGCACAAATCAAAGATACTGGATTGGTTTAAAAATGGGGACTCAACCAGACACTGGTGTCTACATATTGACAAGACAGAGACAGAGGAGAAAGTAATGCAGTCAGCTGGGCTGGGGCATTAAGGCCACTGTGGCCTCAGGGAATGCCATTTTTTGGAGGGGCACAAGGCCAAACTGAGGGACAATGATGGCCATGGCCTTCATGGCCTTCCTGAAATTCCTGCCCTGGTCCCGGGCAAATAATATGTATTTCTCTTTTGCAGCTTGAGATACAATGTTTGGGGACCACTGGTTTAGACCAAGGGTCTTCACGTTTTTTCCAGGCCAAGGACTCTTTTGCTGAGAGATGAAGCAGTGACCCCCCTCCCACTACATATTGAATAGAATTGTGTTGAAGATTCAAGTTTGTTGTCATAGATAGCTTCAAACTTGTTTGACATACATTATCTTTTTGTATCTTTTGTATTACGGTAATTCATTCATGCTAACGTGGATTTTCAGACAGTTAACCTTTTAAACCCTGACTATTTAGTCAACTTGACCGTTGGTTCTGTACTTGGTCTGCTCTTTTCCCCGCAACACCAACTCCCTGAAAATAGACAATCTATCCGTAGATCGTCTATTCTCGGCTAATGTTCCTCATCGCACAAAGATTAAGCGGACAACCTGGCCTGTAGTTACTCGGTAGGACACCCTAGGGGTCCCGGACCCCTGTGGTTTAGACTGCATAGTAGGTTCTGGCTTTACCTGTGATCCTAGTGTCGGGAGCCACTAACTACACTTTCTCTCCGCATTTGATGCTTGTGTTTACCTGCTCCGGTAAATGCCACAGTTCAATTGTGAACTGTGAGTTAAACAAGAAGAGAAGGCTCTGAGCCACGGTGGGTGTGTTGTGTCCTCAGGTGACAGGGACTTTAACAAGCTACGCTGCCAGACCCTCAGGTAGCACACAGCCAGACCCTCAGGTAGCACACAGCCAGACCCTCAGGTAGCACACAGCCAGACCCTCAGGTAGCACAAAGCCAGACCCTCAGGTAGCACAAAGCCAGACCCTCAGGTAGCACACAGCCAGACCCTCAGGTAGCACACAGCCAGACCCTCAGGTAGCACACAGCCAGCGCTGGAATGTACATTTACACGTACTGTAGTTGAGAACAACTTTTGAGGTATTTTTACTTTACCAGAGTATCTCCAGTTTTCAGTACGTTACCTTCTACTCCACTGCGTCTCAGAGTCAAATGTTGTAGTTTTACCCCACTGCGGTTATTTGAACACTTTAGTTACTACAGTAGTTAATTTGTAGATTTTGATTATTATAAAAAAAAAAACATACATTACCCACTTCAGCCCTATATTCAGGCATTTGAAAATAGCCGATCTACAAGCTCAAAATGTGTCACGATGCGATGCATTGTGAGCTTGTAGATCTGCTATTTTCAAATTATTTTTTAAACATTGTATACATTTGAAAACTTGTGAAATGGGACATTCTGCATAATGAGCACTCTCTACTTTTGGTACTTTAAGTACATTTTGACACCAATACTGTTGTACTTTTACTCAAGTAAATTTAGAATTCCGGACTTCTACTTGTACAGACTGTTTCTACATTGCAGTATTGAGAATTACTTTTACTTAAGTAAAAACACTGTCAGTACTTTTTCTCCAGCGCTGCAGGCAGACACAGCTTCACACTCATAATGAGCAGCGCAGCCTCTCTGAAGGCCTCTCCCAACCACAGGATCAAAGTTTATGATTGTCAACAAGCCAGTGAAAGTGATGGATCACTCCTGTCACACTCTGTTTATCGTAGCGCCAAAGTAAACATGAGCCACCATAGCAGTGGTTCTCAACCTTTTCAGGCCGCGACCCCCAAAATAAATATATTTTAACTGGGGACCCCCCCAACCTGACAAGCACTGACAAGAGTTGAGGCATTACATTTAGCAGATCTACATGCTCGTGAGCATGTAGATCTGCAATTTCTGCCTCTAATATTTGACAATTTGGCCAATGTTTAACTTGTCATTTCAGAGGTATTATAAATTTCCTAAATTGTCACTTTAGAAATGCGCAGATACCTTATGTCTATATAGGGTGCCATAGCATCGGTCCGACATGTCATTGTTCCTACATCCAATTAGTCCGAATCTGGTGAATATTAACCTGGTGAAAATGCCTAAACCTAAACCCAAACCTAACCCTAACCTCAGTAAAACTATGCCTAAACCTAACCAAAACCCTAACCCTAACCTCAGTAAAACTATGCCTAAACCTAACCCTAAAACCTAACCCTAACCAAATTAGGACTAATGAGATGTTGTGACGCGTTGTGAGCTTGTAGATCTGCTATTTTTTGGCAAATGTTCCGTCCCAGCATAATGGATTTTGTTTATCTTTTGTCACAATAATCGTGATATGAAATTTTCATGTCATCCCATCCCTAACCTACACTTCCACTCTGTATGATGCACCCTGCAGTAACTGGTGACCAGCAGTGCTTCCAAACCTGGTATGGGCCATTCTGCTATGTTAAGTGGATTTGTTTAGCAATCTTCCTTCCTACTCTCACCTATGGTCATGAAGTGTGGGTCATGACCGAAAGTATAAGGTCGCGGGTGCAAGCAGCCGAAATGGGTTTCCTCAGACGGGTGGCTGGTATCTCCCTTAGAGATAGGGTGAGAAGTTCAGTCACCCGAGAGAGACTTGGAGTAGAACCGCTGCTCCTACACTTGGAAAGGAGTCAGCTTAGGTGGTTCGGGCATCTAGTACGGATGCCCCCCGAGCACCTTCCTAGGAAGGTCCTCGATGCACGTCCCACTGGGAGGAGACCCTGTGGCAGAACAAAGACCAGATGGAGGGATTATATCTCCAAACTGGCTTGGGAACGCCTCGGTATACTACCTGAGGGAGTGGAGGAAGTTGCTCAGGATAAGGAAATCTGGAGGTCTCAGTTGGAACTGTTACCCCCGCGACCCGATTCCGGATAAGCGGTTGAAGATAGATGGATGGATGGATGGATGATACCATGAAAAAGTCCTACAATGGCATTTAAAAATACAACTAAATATTATCATTACAATGCTAGTTGTTTGCCAATCATTTTGGGGCCCACAGTTTGGGAATGGCCGGTGAAGTAAACAGACACAGGCTTATTATGATGCCCACACAGACAGAGCAAAGCAGTTACACAGAGAGAAGAATGGACAGGGAAATCAGAGCAGAACCACACTGCAGTGGAGGAAAACTTACTCACATTTTCTTACTTAAAGGAGTAGTTCACCACTTTTCAACCTGTCTTCATATAATAGGTCCTCACTAATTAATGTTCATAATAAATAGCAAATTTTTTTCCTATTCAGTCTGGGTCTCATAGGAGAGCTGTCAAATCCTTCTACCGGTGACATCATCGTTTGACAAAAAGAAAATTAAATAATATTTTTGAAAAAAAATATTTAGATTTTTATTATCACGAGAACAATGGCTTCCACTTTAACATTGCAACCTTTTCAGGAATAGAAAGCCTGCAGTTTCTATTAGCTTGCATTTCCCATATATGATGTCACCGGTAGAAGGATTTGACCCACCCACAGCTCTCCTATGAGACCCAAACTGAGTAGATTTCTTTTTAAATATTTTATCATGAACATTAGTGAGGACCTATTATATGAAGATAGGTTGAAAAGTGGTGGAGTGCCCCTTTAAGTAAAAGTATCAATACTGCAATTTAGAAATACCCTCTCAGGGTGCCCTCAGACCAAAATACCTATGAGAGTGGAATCCGCGTTCCGCCAATGCATTTCAATGAGAAGGGGGCGGTTTCATGTCAGTGGAGGATATCTGCAAAAAACGCTCCCTTATCATTGAAATGCATCGGCGGAACGCGGAATCCACTCTCATAGGTATTTTGGTCTGAGGGCACCCTCACAAGTTAAAATCCTGTATTCAAAATGTACTCGAGTAAAAATACAAAACTGTTGGTATCAAAGTGTACTTTGAAGTAAAAGTACTTATTATGCAGAATGTTCCATTTCACAAGTTTTCAAATGTGTACAAATATTTGAAAATGGCAAATAGTCTCTTATAGTATAGCAATAACAAACCTCTAATCTCCATATTCTATTCTTTGTGTTTTTATGTAAATTACCGTCCTGCTTGATGCTACACACTAAAAGCATCACAAGAAGCAGTTCCACAAGCTCAAAACATCTCTGAATCCTCAAAAGCAACAGTTCTGGATAGGGACGGGCAATATAATCGATATGGCAATATAAATGACGATATTTTATTTCCCAATACTCTATCGATACTTCAGGCTGTAGTATTGTGATACTTAAACTCTGTTCCCGTGCATAGAAACCAATGGTAGAAGTGTGGTCGTGACACCCCGCTGTTGTTCGATGAATGAAAATGTAAAGTTTTAATGAAATCAAAATGGTTTTGACTCAGTTTTGTCCATTAAAGGAGTAGTTCACCCCCAAAATGACTTTTTTTCTATTGATTAGTCACGCCATGGAGACTAGAGTTCAATAATATTTTTAGTTTTTTGTCACATTCCTAAGACAAAAATGTGATAACAATAAATTTACCCCCATTTGTTCTGGATGGGGACCCGTTTCGAAACGGGTCTCCATCCGGAATCAATGGGGGTAAATTTACTCAAATCAAATTTTTGTCTTGTGACAAAAACCCAAAAATATTATTGAACTCTAGTCTCCATGGCGTGACTAATCAATAGAAAAAAAGTCATTTTGGGGGTAAACTACTCCTTTAAGTTATGAATATAATTTGATATACAGTACATGCATACTACCTAGGTGGTACATGGCAAGTTGTATTTTCAGCTCTACAAGAAAATCTGTAAATCCTGTTGAATGTCGCAATATATCACAATATGTATCATATCACAATACATAGTGATACAATCGTAGCGTAATCCCAAGTATGGTGGTACATATCGTAATGTGTAGTTCTGGACAATAATGTTCAAGCACACTTAACTACTTAACCCTTTTATACTTTGGTGACCTGAGGGGCAACCCTGGGCTCTATACTTGGTCCCCCATACTTTCAGCCCCTCTCTACACCAAACCTATTCAACAAGCTCACATCACATTGCAACACACATAGCAACACGTAGCTTGTAGATCTGCTGTTTGCGCGTGTGTGTGAGTGCGAGCACGTGCTTACTGCTTAGTAATTCCAACTTAGCGCTTCCACACATTTTCTGAAATATTTAACTTTCATTTTATGGAACTCAAAGGGGCTCTTGGTACATAATATCTATAGTTAGGGTGACCATACGTCCTCTTTTGCCCGGACATGTCCTCTTTTAGGGGGCTGTCCGGCCTGTCCGGGGGGGTTTTATAGATTCCTTCAAATGTCCGGGGTTTCGCGCATATCAGCGTTAAATCATGGGCATTTACAATGCACGTTCAGTGGTTCGTTTGTAAACACAGCGTGAAAGACGGATTTCCACCCCTTAACCCCGGAACGTGTATTATTCATACTACTCTGCTGTCTCCGCTGCGATCCCTCCCTCCCTCCCTCGTTCAGATGCGTCGCTGTTCAGACCAGACTCAGAGCAGAGCTCGGCAGCTTGCGCTGCGCAGAGCCGATTCAGCCGAACGATAGCACTGCAAACGCAATTAATGCTGGTTTACACTGATGAAATGCACGACAAGTGCCAGTGTTTTCGTCTTGGTGACCAAATGAGAAGCAGAGCGTTCACTCTGCAGTCTGCATTAAAAGCTGGCACTTCTGTGTCCATTCCATCACAACTAAAGGTATTTAGACACTGCAAAGTACAAGACAGTCTGTGCGAGGTGAGAGCTCTTCTGCTAACTAAATTGACAGAATATGTTTTTGTTGTAGGCTACAACCTTGTAAAGCTGAAGATACGGTGGTTTGAAGAAACCACCGTATATTTTATTTAGTTTCTTTGTAATACAAAGCTGAACGTTCATACAGGAGTCAAGAGCACTTTAAATCAGTGGATCTGTAAAGGGTCAATTTGGAACCCCCTCAAAAATAAATACATAACTAATAATATTAGTGGTATAGGGCAGTGGTTCTCAACCTGTGGGTCGGGACCCAGGGGGGGTCTCCAAATTATTTTGAGGGGTCCCCAGATGATTAACTTGATGTGCAACATTGTTTTCTCACTCAACAGTATGAGTACCTCTAAAATGGCAAATTAAACAAATATTAGAGGCAGAAATTGTGAAAATAGCCGATCTACCAAGCATGTAGATCTGCTATTTTCTCAATAGAATAGAATTATACAAAATGTAATGCCTCAACTGTAGTGTTTGTGCTCGTAAGGGTGGAGGGGTCTCTTGTTTAAATATGATTATTTTGGGCTAATATATATGTGTGCGTGCGTGCGTGCGTGCGAACGTGCGTGCGTGCGTGCGTGTGGTATGCCGGGTAGAGTGTCCTCTTTTTGGGGATTCAGAATATGGTCACCCTATCTATAGTTCATAAAATCATAAATAGTCAATGTCGGGCAGAAACTTCGTATCTCCAAGTTTCAACTTTGTGCGTGTTTTTTGTAGATTAAAGCCCTGCTTCATCATACAAAAGTGTTGCACAAGACAAGTGAAAATAGCAGATCTACAAGCACAAAACGCCTCGCAACTGCAAGGCGTTGTGTGCTTGTACATCAGCTATTTCCACTCACTTTTAAAATTATAAATACAGTACGAAATGAACGGTTTTGGATTGTACAAGGTTTCCACCCGACAACAACAAAATATTATGTCATAAATCTATCACATGATGACTGATGTCACATTCTGCCACATGATGTCGTTCCCGTGTGGATCCACAAGAATACATTTTTGTTATCCTCTCCAAAGTGGTAGAACAACAAAAAAGCACTTGGTGGAACGTAATGTCTCTTTGCCGTCTGGCGTTTCGGGTTTGTTTGGAAAATGCCAAAGCCATTCTGACTGTCTGGATAAAAGGGCAGTCTGCCTCCAAACCACGCCAGACCGATGAACAAAACATTCAGTGTGTGTGCATACACACGCACACTCGCTCACTCGCTCGCACGCACGCACACACGCACACACGCACACACAGAGGAGTGCATGATTAAACATAATTAAGTTTGCTGAACCAAGGGTGCAGCTGAGCAGAGAATTATTTCATTTTCGATAAGCGACTAACCTTTACCCAGCACGACCCTATCTGTGTCCAACCGGGGAATGGAACTCACTGAGTATAGGCTACAAGTGGAAGGATTCCTAATGGAACTCACTGAGTATAAGCTATAAGTGGAAGGATTCCATTCCGTTGTCAGAGTTAATCACTTAAACCCTGTGTGTATACATCATTGATTGGAGTCCATCAGAGGTGTATTCTGGACCCCCTGCTTGTACCCTCTCTTATCTCTTCATTGGAAATAGCAGATCTATAAGATAAAATAGCTGCTTTCAGCTTGTAGAGCAGCTATTTTCCTGCAAATGCTTGCCTATTTTTGACAAAATGTATCCCTCCTGTCCTCCATAGTGTGGTTGCTTAACCCTGGTTTTTGACATTATCGAAACGAAACGGATAAAAGCGCCAAGCTTTTTTTGAGGCTTCTTTAGGACCTAACAATGGATTTTAGCCTTGGGTACCAAACTTTATTTTGAATTTTACCCATAGAATTATCCATATCAAGTTGGGCTCCCATCGACTTTATTTTCTGGGTATTTTCCTCCTTTATAGAAAGTCGATGGGAGCCCAACTTGATATGGATAATTCTATGGGTAAACTTCAAAATAAAGTTTGGTACCCAAGGCTAAAATCCATCGTTAGGCCCTAAAGAAGCCTCAAAAAAGGATTGGCGCTTTTATCCGCTTCGTTTCGATAATTTTGTTAAGCCAACCCACTAATATGAAAACTACAAAAGATGATGCAAGCAGCCACGCACATGCTCTCACGCAAAAACACGTGCACGCACACACACACACACACACACACACACACACACACACACACACACACACACACACACACACACACACACACACACACACACACACACACACACACACACACACACGCACACACACAATAATTCTCAAAGTTCGCTTATAGGGATTATAGCAAAAACAAACTAAATCTAACAACTGAAACTTGTTATCTGTGATTTGTTAAACAGCGTGAAAGCACTGTTTCCCTACACATTATGCTGAATCATTTAGTTTTGGTATTATCATCCTAAAACCTTGCAGTACTGGTTAATTTGAGGCCTTATCCTTAGCTTATGTGAAATATCTGAGACCTTAAAGTAGCTACACCATGCATAATATATGTTGGCACATATTCGATTTTCATACAGGTTTAAGCCTAAACAACCACTCAGATATTGCATTTTCATGTTATGTCTGTCTGTCATCTCATTTCAAGCCTTTTCAGCTGCAATACCAAGATGCCCTTTGTTGACAACGCAGCGCTATTGAGGGAGTTTGTCTGTCAATCCCTAACCTCCTTAGGTGGAGACAGGAGGGGCGGGATTCTTACATAGAAGGCCATATGTGTCGCGATTCGACACATTTGTAGATCGTCTATTTTCAAAACTTAAAAAAAAAATACATGTTGAACTTCTGCAAAATGAGTGCTTTTACTTTAGTATGTTTTGATGCCGATACTTTTGTACTTTTGCTCAAGTACACTTCAAATACAGGACTTCTACTTGTGACAGAGTATTATAGCGCAGTATTGACATAGTTTTCCTCAAGTAAAACATGCGAGTGCTTCTTAATGTGCAACATTATTTTCTCACCCAACAGTAAACACATCAACATAAAGTTTAAGTGTATAGAGGGTATCTGCACATTTCTAAAGTTACAATTGAAGGACTTTTTAATACCTCTAAAATGACAAATTAAACATTGGCCAAATTGTCAAATATTAGAACCTAAAGTTGTGAAAATAGCAGATCTATATGCTCACAACGTCTCGCAAAGCGAGGCATTGTGAGCATGTAGATCGGCTATTTTCACAACCATGTTATACAAAATGTATTGCCTCAACTCTTAGGGTGGGGGGTCCCCAGTTAAAATAAGATTATTTTGGGGGTCGTGGCCTGAAAAGGTTGAGAACCACTGTGCTAAATGACCACGGAGGGTCTCGTTGGGGCAGACATGTGATGTGGAGAAGCAGTGCATGATGGTCTTGGCCTGAGCTCCGTGTGACCAGTGACTCATCTATAATGGCAGTGACACACATAAGACTACAAAGAGACACATATGTGAGCCGGCATCCCCGACTGACTTCCACATGCCCCCCGTCCCACGGGCATGGGGACGCACGTGGCACTGCCTGCACATGTGGCATGCGTGCGTGTGTGTGTGTGTGTGCGTGCGCAGTGTGTGCGCGCTGAGGGTGAACCCTCCCCCCCGAACTTTTGCAAGGCCGTTTTGTGTGGCACAGAGTTAGAAGTAAAGTGTCCCTCAGAGCAACATTTGTGCGTGTGTGTGTGTGTGTGTGTGTGTGTGTGTGTGTGTGTGTGTGTGTGTGTGTGTGTGTGTGTGTGTGTGTGTGTGTGTGTGTGTGTGTGTGTGTGTGTGTGTGTGCGGATGCGCTCATGCGCGTGCTCATATTGTGTTGAGGCACAGACAAGGGCCATTGCACATAATCTCTGCATCTAAAGCGCCACCCAAACAAAGGAATACAAAAGAGAAGCAAAGAACTACAATCTCCCTTTACCAAGGAGAGGAGGAGGATGTGAGGAAGGCCTGGTACGGATATAAAGAACTACAATCTCCCTTCACCAAGGAGAGGAGGAGGATGTGAGGAAGGCCTGGTACGGATATAAAGCCACGCATTCTTTCATCCTTTTCCCCCCAAAATGGAAAGTGGCATCAGTGGCATGGTGCCCTTTATACCCATCTAGAGAACAGATTGAGCCCTCAGTCATGAGCAGGGAACCCAGATAAGATATGCTTTCTGCCTCCCAACAATAATAATGCACTCCCTCCCTGACTGTGCACAACTACTACCAAAAGAACTTTGGTTCTAGAACTGGTTCCGTTCTAGATTCTTGGAACCTTGGTGCTTTTACGGAACTGGTGGCCATTTTGTTTTGTTTCAGTTCCGACCGTTCCGAACTGACTTTCAGGGATCTGAACCAATTAATTTTCAGTATGAACACAATAAACTGGTTCAATATTAGGCGTGAAATAAGAACTGAACTGGTTCAATCCCGGTGGAAAGGGGGCCTTACTGTACTGTATTGCAGTGGTTCTCAAAGTGGATTCCAGGGTAAGGGTCTCTGTGGGTTTCTTTAGGGGGTCTAAATGGACCCATACATGTCTGTATCTCTGACAGTGTCAGAGTTAAGGGGAGACCTTGAAATGTAAACGTTTGAGAAACACTGCTCTATTGTACCAACATGCAGTCTGTGACATGTACAACACTGAGTGGTATACTGTTGGTTCCCAACCTGTGTTTGTCTCATGCACTCCTCTCTGCTGTTTTGCCACTTGCTGATAGTACCCCGTCACTCATACGTTTTGATGATACTCTTAAATTAGTTCCATTTAATGGACATTGTCATCAATCTTACTGGTCGGTCACTGTGTGTGGTTTTAAAATGGAACTGTCTTTAGTTTAGTACATTGGTTGCTTTCTTGTCAATCATAGTTTCAGCCAAAACTATGAAATGCTGCAGGGAGAACGAGAACAACACTCGACGTCTGAGCCATTAATCCAGGTTTTTCTGGCACTAGATTTGACCATGTATTGGTTTTAATATCTGAATTGTGATTGACATGTAGAAATAATGAGGTGACACCTGCCAGGGGGAACTAGTGGGGTCCCGCTCATATTTCCGACAACATCCCATAATTCCAACTGTTAAGCTAGTGTGAGTTATGATGGATCAACGGGACGTCAGAATAATGGGACATCGGGATGACATGGAACCGAAGACATGGTTAATAAGTTGTGCACACACATACCGTTTTAGAAATGGGTCAATGGGGCATTTGGGGAATACATTGTAAAAGATCTGTCAATGTACCCCCTCCCTGCAAGCTGCTCATGTAATTGTACCCATAGGGTTACTTGTACCCCAGGTTGGGAACAATAGCGTCTATTGTTACCTACATGCAGTTTGTCCACAACACACTGTACTGCTGTACTACTGAAAAAGTACTTAAATGTTTTTTACTTAAGTAAAAGTATCAGTACAACAGTGTATATTAAAAAAAAAACTCTTTTACAAGTCAATGTCTTTTCACAACGTGCTGCAAATTATTTCAGGAATTCGACAAAAACAAAAGCATCTCCATGAATCCAAGGCTCCATGGAATGTGTAATTGATAGAAAATAAGTACCTTTTGGGGGTAAACTACTCCTTTTTAAGTAGTTATGTGATGCAGTACGCAACCCACACAACCCACTTTATCGACATGTCCAAACATAGAGAACACAGGGTTAAAGGCCTGGTGACAATGACACTTGTGACAGTAATAGATTTAATATTTAATTGAAACTGGGTGGAATGGTGGTGAATCAGAGCACACTCTGTTTGACTTTGGCGTAACTGTAAGTGAAAAGACAAACAGGCAGGGCCATCGACCCGCACAGCCACAGGTGCTGTGACTGTGCTGACCTTGGGCGCTGCCACAGAATACCAATGGAAACAGATGCAGTGTCATGGTCCCACAGAATACCAATGGAAACAGATGCAGTGTCATGGTCCCACAGAATACCAATGGAAACAGATGCAGTGTCATGGTCCCACAGAATACCAATGGAAACAGATGCAGTGTCATGGTCCCACAGAATACCAATGGAAACAGATGCAGCGTCATGGTCCCACAGAATACCAATGGAAACAGATGCAGTGTCATGGTCCCACAGAATACCAATGGAAACAGATGCAGTGTCATGGTCCCACAGAATACCAATGGAAACAGATGCAGTGTCATGGTCCCACAGAATACCAATGGAAACAGATGCAGTGTCATGGTCCCACAGAATACCAATGGAAACAGATGCAGTGTCATGGTCAGCATCCTGCAGGATGGGCATCAGCATGCTGTGGTCCCTTCATTTAACTGTGTTTAGCTACTGTAACAGTGATCATGGTCATTTAACTGTGTTTAGCTACTGTAACAGTGATCATGGCCCCTTCATTTAACTGTGTTTAGCTACTGTAACAGTGATCATGGCCCCTTCATTTAACTGTTTAGCTACTGTAACAGTGATCATGGTCATTTAACTGTGTTTAGTTACTGTAACAGTGATCATTTAACTGTGTTTAGTTACTGTAACAGTGATCATGGTCCTTTAACTGTGTTTAGCTACTGTAACAGTGATCATGGTCATTTAACTGTGTTTAGCTACTGTAACAGTGATCATGGCCCCTTCATTTAACTGTGTTTAGCTACTGTAACAGTGATCATGGCCCCTTCATTTAACTGTTTAGCTACTGTAACAGTGATCATGGTCATTTAACTGTGTTTAGTTACTGTAACAGTGATCATTTAACTGTGTTTAGTTACTGTAACAGTGATCATGGTCCTTTAACTGTGTTTAGCTACTGTAACAGTGATCATGGTCATTTAACTGTGTTTAGTTACTGTAACAGTGATCATGGTCCTTTAACTGTGTTTAGGTACTGTAACAGTGATCATGGTCCTTTAACTGTGTTTAGTTACTGTAACAGTGATCATGGTCATTTAACTGTGTTTAGTTACTGTAACAGTGATCATGGTCCTTTAACTGTGTTTAGTTACTGTAACAGTGATCATGGTCATTTAACTGTGTTTAGCTACTGTAACAGTGATCATGGTCATTTAACTGTGTTTAGTTACTGTAACAGTGATCATGGTCATTTAACTGTGTTTAGTTACTGTAACAGTGATCATGGTCATTTAACTGTGTTTAGTTACTGTAACAGTGATCATGGTCCTTTAACTGTGTTTAGGTACTGTAACAGTGATCATGGTCCTTTAACTGTGTTTAGTTACTGTAACAGTGATCATGGTCATTTAACTGTGTTTAGTTACTGTAACAGTGATCATGGTCCTTTAACTGTGTTTAGTTACTGTAACAGTGATCATGGTCATTTAACTGTGTTTAGCTACTGTAACAGTGATCATGGTCATTTAACTGTGTTTAGTTACTGTAACAGTGATCATGGTCATTTAACTGTGTTTAGTTACTGTAACAGTGATCATGGTCATTTAACTGTGTTTAGTTACTGTAACAGTGATCATGGTCATTTAACTGTGTTTAGTTACTGTAACAGTGATCATGGTCATTTAACTGTGTTTAGTTACTGTAACAGTGATCATGGTCATTTAACTGTGTTTAGCTACTGTAACAGTGATCATGGTCATTTAACTGTGTTTAGTTACTGTAACAGTGATCATGGTCATTTAACTGTGTTTAGTTACTGTAACAGTGATCATGGTCATTTAACTGTGTTTAGCTACTGTAACAGTGATCATGGTCATTTAACTGTGTTTAGTTACTGTAACAGTGATCATGGTCATTTAACTGTGTTTAGTTACTGTAACAGTGATCATGGTCATTTAACTGTGTTTAGCTACTGTAACAGTGATCATGGTCATTTAACTGTGTTTAGTTACTGTAACAGTGATCATGGTCATTTAACTGTGTTTAGCTACTGTAACAGTGATCATGGTCATTTAACTGTGTTTAGCTAGTGATCATGGTCATTTAACTGTGTTTAGTTACTGTAACAGTGATCATGGTCATTTAACTGTGTTTAGCTACTGTAACAGTGATCATGGTCATTTAACTGTGTTTAGCTACTGTAACAGTGATCATGGTCATGTAACTGTGTTTAGCTACTGTAACAGTGATCATGGTCATTTAACTGTGTTTAGTTACTGTAACAGTGATCATGGTCATTTAACTGTGTTTAGTTACTGTAACAGTGATCATGGTCATTTAACTGTGTTTAGTTACTGTAACAGTGATCATGGTCATTTAACTGTGTTTAGTTACTGTAACAGTGATCATGGTCATTTAACTGTGTTTAGCTACTGTAACAGTGATCATGGTCATTTAACTGTGTTTAGCTAAATGTAACAGTGATCATGGTCATGTAACTGTGTTTAGCTACTGTAACAGTGATCATGGTCATTTAACTGTGTTTAGCTACTGTAACAGTGATCATGGTCATTTAACTGTGTTTAGTTACTGTAACAGTGATCATGGTCATTTAACTGTGTTTAGCTACTGTAACAGTGATCATGGTCATTTAACTGTGTTTAGCTAGTGATCATGGTCATTTAACTGTGTTTAGTTACTGTAACAGTGATCATGGTCATTTAACTGTGTTTAGCTACTGTAACAGTGATCATGGTCATTTAACTGTGTTTAGCTACTGTAACAGTGATCATGGTCATTTAACTGTGTTTAGTTACTGTAACAGTGATCATGGTCATTTAACTGTGTTTAGCTACTGTAACAGTGATCATGGTCATTTAACTGTGTTTAGCTACTGTAACAGTGATCATGGTCATTTAACTGCGTTTAGCTACTGTAACAGTGATCATGGTCATTTAACTGTGTTTAGCTAGTGATCATGGTCATTTAACTGTGTTTAGTTACTGTAACAGTGATCATGGTCATTTAACTGTGTTTAGTTACTGTAACAGTGATCATGGTCATTTAACTGTGTTTAGCTACTGTAACAGTGATCATGGTCATTTAACTGTGTTTAGCTAGTGATCATGGTCATTTAACTGTGTTTAGCTACTGTAACAGTGATCATGGTCATTTAACTGTGTTTAGTTACTGTAACAGTGATCATGGTCATTTAACTGTGTTTAGCTACTGTAACAGTGATCATGGTCATTTAACTGTGTTTAGCTAGTGATCATGGTCATTTAACTGTGTTTAGTTACTGTAACAGTGATCATGGTCATTTAACTGTGTTTAGCTACTGTAACAGTGATCATGGTCATTTAACTGTGTTTAGCTACTGTAACAGTGATCATGGTCATTTAACTGTGTTTAGCTACTGTAACAGTGATCATGGTCATTTAACTGTGTTTAGCTACTGTAACAGTGATCATGGTCATTTAACTGTGTTTAGTTACTGTAACAGTGATCATGGTCATTTAACTGTGTTTAGTTACTGTAACAGTGATCATGGTCATTTAACTGTGTTTAGCTACTGTAACAGTGATCATGGTCATTTAACTGTGTTTAGCTAGTGATCATGGTCATTTAACTGTGTTTAGTTACTGTAACAGTGATCATGGTCATTTAACTGTGTTTAGCTACTGTAACAGTGATCATGGTCATTTAACTGTGTTTAGTTACTGTAACAGTGATCATGGTCATTTAACTGTGTTTAGTTACTGTAACAGTGATCATGGTCATTTAACTGTGTTTAGCTACTGTAACAGTGATCATGGTCATTTAACTGTGTTTAGCTACTGTAACAGTGATCATGGTCATTTAACTGTGTTTAGCTACTGTAACAGTGATCATGGTCATTTAACTGTGTTTAGCTACTGTAACAGTGATCATGGTCATTTAACTGTGTTTAGCTACTGTAACAGTGATCATGGTCATTTAACTGTGTTTAGTTACTGTAACAGTGATCATGGTCATTTAACTGTGTTTAGTTACTGTAACAGTGATCATGGTCATTTAACTGTGTTTAGCTACTGTAACAGTGATCATGGTCATTTAACTGTGTTTAGCTACTGTAACAGTGATCATGGTCATTTAACTGTGTTTAGCTACTGTAACAGTGATCATGGTCATTTAACTGTGTTTAGCTAGTGATCATGGTCATTTAACTGTGTTTAGTTACTGTAACAGTGATCATGGTCATTTAACTGTGTTTAGCTACTGTAACAGTGATCATGGTCATTTAACTGTGTTTAGCTACTGTAACAGTGATCATGGTCATTTAACTGTGTTTAGCTACTGTAACAGTGATCATGGTCATTTAACTGTGTTTAGTTACTGTAACAGTGATCATGGTCATTTAACTGTGTTTAGTTACTGTAACAGTGATCATGGTCATTTAACTGTGTTTAGCTACTGTAACAGTGATCATGGTCATTTAACTGTGTTTAGCTACTGTAACAGTGATCATGGTCATTTAACTGTGTTTAGTTACTGTAACAGTGATCATGGTCATTTAACTGTGTTTAGCTACTGTAACAGTGATCATGGTCATTTAACTGTGTTTAGCTATTGTAACAGTGATCATGGTCATTTAACTGTGTTTAGTTACTGTAACAGTGATCATGGTCATTTAACTGTGTTTAGTTACTGTAACAGTGATCATGGTCATTTAACTGTGTTTAGCTACTGTAACAGTGATCATGGTCATTTAACTGTGTTTAGCTAGTGATCATGGTCATTTAACTGTGTTTAGTTACTGTAACAGTGATCATGGTCATTTAACTGTGTTTAGTTACTGTAACAGTGATCATGGTCATTTAACTGTGTTTAGTTACTGTAACAGTGATCATGGTCATTTAACTGTGTTTAGTTACTGTAACAGTGATCATGGTCATTTAACTGTGTTTAGCTACTGTAACAGTGATCATGGTCATTTAACTGTGTTTAGCTACTGTAACAGTGATCATGGTCATTTAACTGTGTTTAGTTACTGTAACAGTGATCATGGTCATTTAACTGTGTTTAGCTACTGTAACAGTGATCATGGTCATTTAACTGTGTTTAGCTATTGTAACAGTGATCATGGTCATTTAACTGTGTTTAGTTACTGTAACAGTGATCATGGTCATTTAACTGTGTTTAGTTACTGTAACAGTGATCATGGTCATTTAACTGTGTTTAGCTACTGTAACAGTGATCATGGTCATTTAACTGTGTTTAGCTAGTGATCATGGTCATTTAACTGTGTTTAGTTACTGTAACAGTGATCATGGTCATTTAACTGTGTTTAGCTACTGTAACAGTGATCATGGTCCCTTCATTTAACTGTGTTTAGCTACTGTAACAGTGATCATGGTCCCTTCATGTAACTGTGTTTAGCTACTGTAACAGTGATCATGGTCATTTAACTGTGTTTAGCTACTGTAACAGTGATCATGGTCATTTAACTGACCATGAACGTCCGTAGCAGTAAAAGAGTTAATCTATTGTAACTGTTTAGCTTGGAGCCATCTTTTCTATAGCCTCGGTAACCAGGATTTTATTTTAATTCGTGTTCGGCTCAAATGCTTCTTTTTCTAATCATGAAAATGTGTGACAGAGTATTTGCTTCTGGGGAGGTCCCTGGAACAACATAATAGGATATTTAAGCTTTGGACGATTACGGCAGATGACAGCGGTAACCGGAAATGATCAGCGCTCGTTAGATAAACCTGCCGCCGTTGCAGCCTTCTCTACAATGGCAGAAGCTCCCTTTCCACATAGCGTCTACAACGTCTGCTGCGTAGACGTGTCGCCATGGGAACCAAATAGTTCAGTAAAAGGGGGTGGGACCCCATCGCACACGGCTGTTCGCTTAACGATTTGGACCGTAACGGTGATTGCGTCATAGCAGCCGCAGTCCCGCCTCACATCGCGCCAGTAGAAACGGGCTCTTTAAATTCCCTATTTTGAGATGGGGGTCCGGAGTCCTTGACATGAAAGCGTTTGAGAACCACCGGTCATAGAATCAAACATTCAAAACCCTTAGAAGGATTTAGAAGACATTTGTAGAATCGGCCTCGGGCAGGGACATGCTGCGCCCCTGATTCAGCCCGGGAATAAGAGTTGGAGAGGCCCTCATTGCTACTCAAAGATTTGCCATTTCAGATCATGACAAGTGACAAAGCCAGTGGGCCAATTACATGAGTTATATTTCGTAGTTGTCGGGTGGAAACCTTGTATGTCCAAAACCGTTTGTTTTGTATTTATCATTTTAAAAATGAGTGAGGCGTTGTCTGCTTGTAGATCTGCTGTTTTCACTACTTTTGTGCAACAGCCTTGTATGATGAAGCAGGGCTTTGCTTTGCGAAAAAATGTACAAATTTGAAACTTGGAGATACAAGGTTTCTGCCCGACAGTGACGATTTACTTTGTTGGCCGCCCAGCGACCAAAATGGAACGAAGGCCGACATTTTATTTTTAACGTTTTCCTTAATGGCCGGCCTGGACCGGCTGGGAATGAACCGGCCGCTCTGGAGTTGTCCCGCTTTTCCCAATGGCCAGCACGTCCCTGGCCTCGAGTCTTAATGGGTCAACGTCCATCACTGCTACGCGTCCGTCTCACACGGCTCGGCTGCCCAGATGCAATCACCATCCTCCTTCATGGAGGACAACGGCCACACAGCTGGGAGGGAAAACCTTCCATGCTGTTCCTCACATCTTCCTCGACAAGCATTCAGGAGGCGTAGACACTCTGAGTTTGTTGCAATTAAGCTGGAGCGAAATCACAGAGCAGGCCGTTTCCACTCACCTCTCCACTACGAGTCCCTCTTGACACTGCTGGAACAGGCGTGGTGATTGAACAAACCCACAGGGGGGGAGAAATCAATTGTAACACAGCACTGATTAACAGAGTCCTTAAGCCTCCCCCCTGAAAGTCACTCATCTAGCGCCGTGCTCCGACGCACGGCGCTGTCGGGGGTTCTAAAATAGCTGATCTACAAGCGACCTCGCAGATGTTAGGACTGCTGTTACGAGGAGGAAAGACAGGGGACAACTACCGTAAGTGAGACAGGTCAGAGAGAGAGAGATGAGGAGGAAGGGAGAGGAAATTAGGACTGGGCAGACGAGAGCGACTGACCTTGTGTTTTGGACCGGAGAACAATGCCTATGTGTGTGTGTGTGTGTGTGTGTGTGTGTGTGTGTGTGTGTGTGTGTGTGTGTGTGTGTGTGTGTGTGTGTGTGTGTGTGTGTGTGTGTGTGTGTGTGTGTGTGTGTGTGTGCTTGCTTGCGCGTGTCTGAGTGTTTGTGCTTGTGTTTAGCGTGTCGATATTTCGACATAACATTTGTTCTACATCCCAGTATTTCGATGCGGGTGAATGTTAACCTGGTGAAATGCTAACCTGCCGATGCTGGTGAATGTTAACCTCTATGCCTAAACCTAACCCAAACCCTAAGCTCAGTAACCATGACGCAGGTGAGTAGCTAACCTGCCGACGCCCGTAGTCAAAATAATGGGACGTAGAAATAGCGAGACTTGAAACTTCAATCTCTGCATTTATTTATTTTTATGTTTTGTTTTCATAAATGAATGCCCTGTTTTATATTTCTTCATAAGATACTGTAGTTGCACAAAGTAGAGATGCTGCGATCTACAGGTTTCGATCCGATTACCGATATGGCAGAATCAATACCAATCCGATACAGATCCGATATAGTACATTTTTATATATTTATATATGAAATGTGATATATAAATAATAAGTTCAATAAGATAAACCTAAAGTAAATGCACATATTTATGATCTGTTATTTGCGCTGTGATCCGATCTACGTTTTTTCACGGGTCTCTGTCGGATAGAAACGTCATGTAAATGTGTAAATGTAATATATTGTTTCTGTGTCTATGTCTCCTGTTACCAGTTTTCTAGTTATTTTTCTCTTTATTTTTAGGTATTGCTCTGCTTTTACGTGTGCAGCACTGCTCTATAAACAAAGTCTGATTTGATTTGATCCAAAAAGTCCCCAAATCCTGTTACTTTTCAGGATTCAAAACAAAAAATTTAAAAATTGCCAAAGTAGCAAAAACACTTCGCTTCGCACCACGCTTCAAGCTTTTACATCTGCTACTTTTGTGTGACGCTGTAGTATGATAAAGTAGGGCATTTGTTTACAGGAAAAAAAAGTTTCCAAATTTCAAATTTGTATGTTTTTACGTAAAGTAAAGCCCTGCTTCATCACACAAGATTGTCGCACAAAACTAGTGGAAATAGCAGATCTACAAGCACACAACGCCTCGCACCGCTTGTATTTATTAAATACAAAACAAGCTGTTTTGGACATACAGGGTTTCCACCCGCCAGTGAGAATATGATGGCACAGTAACCCGGGAGGAGTCATGTGGTTATGGTTAATGAGATTATGTTTCCACCCTCTCTCTGCCTTGGCCCGCAGATGGCTGCACTCAGATGGCGCGGCCCTGGGCCCAGACATCAGCAACACTCAGATGGCGCGGCCCTGGGCCCAGACATCAGCAACACTCAGATGGCGCGGCCCTGGGCCCAGACATCAGCAACACTCAGATGGCGCGGCCCTGGGCCCAGACATCAGCAACAAGCAGCGCAGACACGCAGGGGCGTCACAAGGGGTAGGAAAGTGGGACTGAGTTACTGGGGCCCAAGGTGGAGGGGCCCTAATAACTTTATCTATTGAAAAATAGCAGATATACAAGCTCACAGCGCGGCACCGAGTGCCGCGCTGCGAGCTTGTAGATCTGCTATTTTTGAAAAGTTGTGAAAATCGTTGAATATATGTATTTTTTAAGCGAACATTTCTAAAGCTCCGTCCACACCGCCGGCGAATTATTATTCACGTCGCTTTGCTTCTGGGGGTCCCTGGAACTTAATATTTTGAGATCGGGGTCCGTGGCCAAATACATATCATCTTGGGGGTCCTTGACATAGGTTTCTTCTTGCACACATTTTCAAGATTTTTCAAAAATAGCAGATCTACAAGCTCGCAGCGCGGCACTCGGTGCCGCGCTGTGAGCTTGTATATCTGCTATTTTTCAATAGTTAACATTCATGGGGGGCCCGCAGTGAATCCTTGTACCCAGGGCCCAGAATTTGCCCCTGCAGACACGTCATGTTTCAACCCCACAGTGTTTTTAGACTCATTTGCATGCTGCTGTCAGGACGTTTCACTTAGCATTTCAAACGGCCAGCAGCTATTTTGAGGAGCGTAGATTAAACTTTCAAATTCTCTCTGTTAGCTTTTGCTGAACGCGCGCCCCAGACGTTGTTGCTATAACCATGAGGCGGCACAAAGGGACTGCGATGACTCCATTGCACACACGGAATGCACACGCGCACGCACGCACGCACGCACACACGCACGCACACACGCACGCACGCACGCACGCACGCACGCACGTACACACACACACACACACACACACATTCCCAGCAGTTGAATGTTTACACCACTGTTTCCTAAACAGTGGGTCAGGACCTCCAAGTTTTCAAATGTGTACGCAAAGCCCTGCTTCATCATACAAGACTGTCGCACAAAACTAGTGAAAACAGCCGATCTACAAGCACACAACGCCTCGCGATGCGTTGTGTGCTTGTAGATCTGCTGTTTTCACTAGTTTAGTACATTTTATAGATGATAAATACAAAATGAACGGTTTCCACCCGACAACGAAGATATGCTATAAATATAAGGTGCTGGGAGAGAAAATTATGATGTAGGGGTGCCTCGGATAAAAAGAAATACAGTAGTTATGGGGTGCCCTGAGACAAAAAAGTTTGGGAACCCCTACTGTAAACAAAGAAGTGGGTGAAATTAGTTTTTGTGCAACAAGCCCCTTTGATTGTTTTCAAGCAGAGAACAATGGAACAGGGAGGGAGAACAGAAGTCAAACAGTAAAAGATCCAGGCAGAAATCAAAGACATCTTACATAAATAACATAAGACATCTTACATAAATAACATAAGACATCTTACATAACATACACATACAGTAGTATGATCCATCCGCACATGTACAGTATGTGACATGAACGTGTGGCCGACCGGTGCCCTATAATGGCTAATTCATGCTTCAGTCTTCGTATGACTGAGGCATAAATGAGAATAAAATCTCGACGGCATGCGTCAGCGGCCGACGTGGCGCTGAGAGAAGAGAGAAGCGAGAAGAACTCACAGAGACATTCTGTGAAACAGAAGAGAGAGAGAGACGCAGGAAGCAGAGCTTCCTAACCACACTCATACCGTTGTTAATTGAGATGCATTATTAAAGACGGTAGGCGATACCACTTAACCCACATTAGCATTCCGTGAACAATAGGGACACACGCACGCACGCACGCACGCACACGCGCGCACACGCGCACACGCGCACACGCACACACACACACACACACACACACACACACACACACACACGCACACACACAGATAAAGGGTAATCCGTCTGACCTGTATTAACATTGCCCAGGAGAACACGGTGAGCCCAGACTCAACAGGTTGAGGGGAGCGTCACCACCTGACCTACATCAACATTTAATGACGCCTGGAGGGGCAGTCCTCCTCACAGGGAGGGGAGTGATGTGACTGTGGAACAAAATGTCTGTGAACCAACAATTTCGTTCACGTTCATCACTGTTGAAAAACACGATCCCGGGAGCTTTATTGCTATGTCGCACGCACAGCCCTCCCCCTGTCCTGCGCATGGGGAGAGGGGAGGGGACGGGGGTCATCATGAGCGAAAGCGTGAACGTAATGGTGCATTTTAACAGCGGGCGAAGGTCGGCCGGATTTTCCGGAAGTGAGTTATTTGTCTACGGGAGGAGGCAAATACTGGCGAGAGCAGGAGATGAGGCGATGGTGGAAAAGTGGTCAAAAATATGGAAATATAGTTTATCTTTTGGACGACAGCGTTGGCGATAGCCAATACAATTCCTATGTTGCTTTGTTTACTCAATGGAGGACGTAAGGTAATGACGTCAGGAACGTTCACTTGGAGATTTTTTTTATCTCCTAGAGTTGCCGGCTGTAGCCCACTGTTAAAACGTAGGCTTACAGTTTCAGGAAGTGACCGATTTTTGGCAATGAGCCTGTTGAAGGAATCGATCATGGACGACCCATCACTACAGACAGACACGCGTCTGTCCCTGCTACAGGTGATGAGAGAGTCCGTTGTCCCCCGAAGCATCGCATGAAAGGATGACGTTCAGACACCGAAACTTTTCATCACATTCTTTTGTTTATTTTAGTTATACACATGAGATTTGGTGAATTAATAGCAGGATGAGAATAGGGAAACACAATCTAGTCTAGACTAGAGATTTATATCCAGCAGCAAACCCCTCGGCAGCAATCTATAAACATTAAGGCACAACAACTACTCTGCATTTGTATCCAGAAACAGATCCTTATCCTTAAAGCCCCCTGACCAGCAATGTACCAGCGGTTTGCATACGCACGCACGCGTCCACACGCGTCCACACACACACACACACACACACACACACACACACACACACACACACACACACACACACACACACACACACACACACACACACACACACACACACACACACACACACACACACACACACACACACACATACACAGTGACCACAGTGGTGTCAATTCCGAAAAAGCTAAGACATGGCAGACACCTGACAGCATTAATATCAAAGGCCACCAAACACTCATACAGGGGTTGACACTCCTGTTCTACTTGCCCAAAAGGTAAATCATCCATTATAAAATGGTAGGCAGCTGCACATTTTTAATTACAATTCAATTTAGCCTTTTTTTTCCTATCTGGGGTTGTGCGATAAAAAATAAGTTTATACGAAACCCTTTATACGAAATACCAACATAGCTATAAGAATATGACTATGGGTTCACTCTTATTTTATATATTTTTTGGTGTAGCAACAGTGAAAAAAAGTACATTAATGGTTAACAGTGCTCTTATTTTACATTTCACAGACCAGAAGTCAGAACGCTCTGGCCCCATTCAAGTGTTTGACTATGACACTATAGGTGCAGAAGAGTAGCATCACAACACTAAGGCCTCAGACACACATTTAGAGCACATGCTTTATGCTTGCCATGGGGGATGTGGGGGGGTAAAGCAGCGTCCAATTCATTCCCTATGGAAGTCACATGGTTTTGAAGAAGCAAGCTGCTTTAAGCTTGCTTAAGCTGCCCTTAAGGCAAGAAGCGGCTTGCTTCTTCAAAACCATGTGACTTCCATAGGGAATGAATTGGACGCTGCTTTACCCCCCGCCTCCCCCAGGGCAAGCATAAAGCATGTGCTCTAAATGTGTGTCTGAGGCCTAAGACATTCGTAAACAAGTATGCTTAAAAGTATACAGACATATAAGACTGCAGTCATCCTGCCTGGTGCAGAATACAAAGACACTTTGTGGAGGAAGTAAATATGGCTGTTGTACATAGAGATTATCTTCACAGGTGACATTAACAGCTGACTAGGAGGAGGACAGACGGGCGTCTCTCACTGCGACATCCGATGAGAGGTGAGACAGAGCTGCCGTTGTCCCCTGAAGAGGCTCACAACAGAAACATGTTCAGCCATAGTGAAACTTTCCCTCAGACTGTAGCTACACGTTGTGTTCTCTGCTACGTGCAGGGGCGTCACACCAAATTCTGGGCCCTGGGTACAAGGATTCACTGCGGGCCCCCCATGAATGTTAACTATTGAAAAATAGCAGATGCTCTGTGAGCTTGTAGATCTGCTATTTTTGAAAAATCTTGAAAATGTGTGCAAGAAACCTATGTATGTCAAGGACCCCCAAGATGATATGTATTTGGCCACGGACCCCCATCTCAAAATATTTAGTTCCAGGGACCCCCCAGAAGCAAAATTTTTGATACAAATGTTCACTTAAAGGAGCTATAGTCAACCTTTTCATTGTAGGGCAGACACTTTGTTTACATGGGGCCTGGTGTACAAGATACACTACACCTCCAAGATTCCCATGTACCTGACAAACTACTTCTTAAAGGTCAAGGATGTTCACGATCACAACACCAGAGGCAGCTCCACTAATCATCATCAACGTAGATTTAACACTAAACAAGGCTCTAACTCGTTCTCCTGCTACACCATCAACATGTGGAACGCCCTTCCTCAAGCCCTAAAGGAGAGCAAATCCCTAGCCTCCTTCAAAATTGGTATGAAGAGTCACCTTCAGACAGCTGCTACCCGTGACTTGTAAATAGATTAAGCCCCCATGCTCCCCCCCCTCCCCCTTTTTTTTCTTTTTTCTGCCTTTGTATTTGATGTTATGCTTTTGAAACTGATATTATCCTAGATAAAGTACTATGTTCTATCCGTCTGTCTTTCAATGTTATATGAGATACTTAAAGTGTGGTTCCTGTGGAAATAAGCCTCGGCTTTCTAGGATCTCCTTTTAGTTGACCTTGTACCAGTGATTTGTACTGTCATGAAACTGCACTTTTTTCTATTGCAAACTTCTAATAAATTCTTCAATCAATCAATCAATCAATACATCCTAGTCTATAGACTAGAATGTAAACAAAGTGTCGGTCTGACAATGGCCAAAATGATTATTTTATCATTATTTTACGCTTTTTGTGGTCATTTTTGAATAGAAACACATATGAAGCTTATGTTTGTATAAAATATTTTCGAAACATTATTTTTATTTTGGCATCCGTTCTTCAAGAAAAAGTTGACTATAGCTCCTTTAAAAAATACATATATTCAAAGATGTGCGCACATTTTCATGACTTTTCAAAAATAGCAGATCTACAAGCTCGCAGCGCGGCACTCGGTGCCGGCGGCTGTGAGCTTGTATATCTGCTATTTTTCAATAGCTAAAGTTACTAGGGCCCCTCCACCTCGGGCCCTGGTAACTCAGTCCCACTTTCCTACCCCTTGTTGTGACGCCCCTGGCTACGTGTTCTGTTTGTGTGGAACGACACGGAACAGAGTGACTCATTCACTTCTCCTCGCCTCCTTGTCTCTCATTGCACAGCGCCGCGAAAAAAATCATTCCTCCCACATAAGCAGCTGACACTGAAACGGTGTAACGTGTTTGTGTGAGTGAGTGAGTCTATGAGCGCTTAAAGAGACGGAGGCCACAGCTCTCTGAATAATTGATTTAATTTATTTTTTTGCTTCTGATTTCTGTTGATGAGTGTTTGACACCGTTGCCCACTGATCAGCGAGTTCTTTCATCAGCGTTTAAAACACCCCCCCCCCCCCCCCCCCCCCCAAAGAAAAAAGAAGAAAAAAGGAGACAGCAGATCTCTGGGGAGGACGGTGAGGCTTCGTTCCAAAAGCGCTACAGTCGTGTAAATTGTCGAAGGAAAAGAGATCTAATCAGTGCTAAATTCAATTTGACCGAACTGACAGTCTCTCTTTTATTTATCTTTAGGAGAGAGGAAAAAAAGAACGGCGGCACATTGACTGAATAATGAGGCAAAAAGTGAAAATGCAAATTCAGGATGAGTGTCTGTCGGGGGCTGAGAGATATCAGCTGACCTTATGAAACCTGCTATCACACAGGACCAGCCGGGAGGGACGAGGACAGAGCATCCTTAGCAGGGGCGTCACAAGGGGGGGAAAGTAGGACTAAAAAGGTGGAGGGGCCTTAATTATTTTATATTTTAGCAATTGTGTGCCGCGCTGCGAGCTTTAGATCTGCTATTTTTGAAAAGTTGGGAAAATGTGTGCAAATCTTTGAATATATGTATTTTTAAAAAGCGAACACTTGTAACTCAAACTTTGCTTCTGTGGGGGGGGGGGGGGGGGGGGGGGGGGGGTCCCTGGAACTAAATACTTTGAGATGGGGGTCTGTGGCTGAATACATATCATTTGGGGGGTCCTTCACATGAGAAGGTTTGGGCACCACTGACATATAAACTGACATAGTTTTTCAAAACAATCGTTGAAATTTGAAATAATAATTCAAAGACTTCCACAAATTGTCAAGTTTTTCAATAGTTAAAGAGGTGGTGCCATGATTTTTCCCCCCTCTAAAACATGATTATCAGGTATTATGATTATACTAGGAGGAAGATTTTTTTCCAAAAAAAGTATACAGAAAGAGTTAAAAGTTTGCATGGATGTCATGGTGGGTGGTGACCCATCTGAAGTTAGCCACACCCCACAGTGTTGGGTGAATGGTAATTATGGGAGGAGTTGATACTGTGATGTAATTGTATCTGTGTTTTTTAACTGACACTTTTGACCACAAGATGGCAGCCTCCAAGAGAAAACAAACAAATACCAAGAGAATACATAATTGCTCATAAAAACCACACCAGGGGGTCTAATGAAGTACTTTCAACCTCCTAGACACATGAAAAACAGAAAAAGTACAAAACTATGGCACCACCTCTTTAAAGCACAAAATAATGTGTTCCCCAGTCTAAATGGGTTAAACCCCCTCCTCCCCCTATGAAGAACATTCATGGGGGGCCCCGCAGTGAATCCTTGTACCCAGGATTTGGTGAGACACCCCTGATCCTTACAGAGAGAGAGAGAGAGAGAGAGAGAGATGATGATGAAGAACTCATTCCATACTGTAGGTTTGCGAGTCACGTCTGAGAAAAGATAAAAGCAACAAAAGAAAAGAAAAACATGCAGGCTGGCGGGAAAAGTAAATGAAACTAAATGAAATGGAAAATGAGATAAAAGACGACAGGAAACGAGAGGAAAGCAAAGAGACAGAATAATTCATACATACGGAGGAATTCAGTGCTGAGGGCGGGGGGGGGGGGGGGGGGGGGGGGGGGGGGGGGGGGGGGGGGGGGGTCGCAGCCGGGGAAAAGACGAGAGACGGATGAAAGATGAAAAGCAGATCGTATAGGCGTTGAGTCAAAGGAAACAACGGGGCCCAAAGGCAGCCGGGGAAGTCCATTAAACTTAACTATAAAGGTGTGCTCAGCAGAGCGCAAATCACCGCCATGCCCTGATAATAAAAGCAATGTCTGCAAAGGAACGACTGACTCCCTGGAGCCATGAAACAACACAATGACATATGATTACCTGTTGTACATCTTACAGATAGCATTCCGATCTCTCTCTCTCTGTCTCATACATATTCATTGTCAACCTCTCTCTAACTGTCTGGCAGATTGTTGTTGTGTACATTTCTCTGTATAACAAAAAGGATGATTGTCAATGTTGTGGTGATGTTTGTACCAGCAGCCAATTAGAGGTTGGGATTTGAAATGTCAGAGTCGTGTTTTCGCTGGCGCACCCTCTCTTTGCGAGTCCTTCACGAGAGGAAGTAACCTCAAATCTGCGTGACAATAGTCATTGAAGAAGAGACAGCTTGGTCTCTCAACCAATAACGTTGAATTTAGCTAAGCAGGATAATGAGGGAATCGTTCACTTTGTGATGCAAGCATGAAACTTGGTACATATACACTTCGAATCCCACTCTTTTCAAAAATAGCGGTAGCCAAGCAAAATTTCAAGATGGCGGCCGCCGAAATCCAAGATGTCCGTCCAAAAATGTTGTTTTTTCCTTTATAACTCGAATAGCATTGATTTTAAGACCCATAAATGTATTCAAGTTGAATATAAAGATGGGCATTGCGGATGTTTTGGTACCAATTACATGTATGTGTCTATTACGGTTCTTAAGATACAGCATAGAGTCGGGGGAGATTAATGGCTAATTTTATAAGAATCGTTCACTTCCTGATGCAAGCATGACATTTGGCACAAATACTCTCTAAGGGACACTCTTATGGAAAAGGCGCTGGCCACTCAAAATTCCAAGATGGCGACCATTTTTTTTCAAAATGGAAGCCACCTTATCAGAGGAGATCTTGATATAATCTTTCAGGTTGTGATACAAGGATGAAACTTGGCACAAATATTCTCTTAGGGCCACCCTTATGGAAAAAAGGCGCTGGCCACTAAAAAATCCCAAGGACCAGATGTCTTGAGTACCAGGCATGCCACAGAGGAGGGTAGCAAAGCCATCCTGATCAAGGCCAATGATACTGACATTCTCGTCATAGGATTACCGGTAAGCATCTTTCCCTCACTTCAGGTCCTTGGTCTCCAGCAGATGTGGGTTGCATTTGAATTTAAGGTAAGGTAGATTTGGGTACATGACCTGTACCTAGCCTGACACTTCAGTCCGCACATCACCCCCCCCTGCTGGTGGGTGGTTTGTAGTGTGGACTGAAGCTGCACACATTTTAATCTATTTCGAAGGCGCCCGAAGAGCGGGCGCATTGAATGGGCCAATCAGGGTTGTATGCTTGGGGCACGTGTGTGGCTGCTCCGGTCCCAGCCCCCTCCAAACAGAGCTCTTGAGCTCACGTAAGACTCACTCGTGGACTCTGATTGGTGTCCTCTGCCCACGTGAGAGTCTAGTGGACTCTGATTGGTCCGTGAAAACTGTCATGGCGGAGTCAGACTTGACTCGTATTATTTTAATAAACTATGAAATAGTGCCGTTTCTTCACGTTTTAATACCATTTTGCACTAACGTAAACATGCAGACATATAATATGTTATGAGAAATAACGTATTTTTGCAATGTCACGCCACGTCGCCGTCGCGCGT
Source organism: Nannobrachium achirus (assembly GCF_963921795.1). Lineage (NCBI taxonomy): Eukaryota > Metazoa > Chordata > Actinopteri > Myctophiformes > Myctophidae > Nannobrachium > Nannobrachium achirus. The sequence continues at coordinate 8,168,674 of NC_137814.1, forward strand.
GTGTGTGTGTGTATGTGTGTGTGTGTGTGTGTGTGACGTCAATAGGCTTTAGCCCCCCCCCCCCGCCGAAATGGATTGTCTGCCCGGAATGTCAGACTCTCTCCCCCCACGTAGTGTGGTGTTGAGATGTCGGACGCTAGCAGTCAGGCAAACCTGTACCAACTTCAATTGTAGGTTGCACTGTCAAAAACATAACTGAGTTAAAGTAGGCCTACTGGTCTGGACTGAGTTAAAGTACTGGTCTGGAATATCCAAGTACTGGTCTGGACTGAGTTAAAGTACTGGTCTGGAATAGCCAATCTACAAGCTCACAACGCGTCATGTTGTGATGCGTTGTGACGCGTTGTGAGCTTGTAGATCGGCCAGAAAATACAAAAGGCATACTGTTCTTTCATGCCTTCACTGGTTGTGATACTGTATCTGCCTTTTGCAATAAAGGCAAAAAGACTGCCTGGCAAACATGGGATATTTGTACAGAGGCTTCTCCCATCTTCATCAAACTCAGCCAGTGAAGTTGACCTGAAGATACTAGAGAAGTTTGTGGTCCTTAGGATCGATCGAGCACAGCTGTTAGTGTGGATGAATGTGGACATGTTTGCACGAAAGCAGAGGCCATATGAAGCCATTCCTCCAACAAGAGCAGCTCTGCTTCAACACACTAATCAGGCAGGCTGCATATGGGGTCAGTCCACCCAGTGGCAGCCAGAATCAGAGAGTCCAGCTGACTGAGGAATTGGGGATGGAAGAAGTTTGGTGAAGAATGGCAGATCTTCTAGACAGCCGTGCTGCAAATCAGGTTGCAGCGGAAGGTGCAAGCTTGCTTCAAATTGGGTGTGTCTGCACAGCACTGTGCAGTTGCAAATGCAAATAAAACTATTTGGCAAAACACATCTTGGGAAATGGTCACCATCTTCACATTTCATGTGTCTGAGTGTTTTATTATAAAGTGAGGTATGGAGACTTGTTCATGGCACTTTTCATGCTTGTATGACGTCCTGATAGATCATATCACTATCTGCTCTGCTAAGGTGGTGGCCATCATGAAGAAAACGGTCGCCATCTTGGAATTTTGAGCGGCCAGCGTCCTTTTCCATAAGAGTGTCCCTGGGAGAGTATTTGTGCCAAATGCCATGCTTGCATCACAAAGTGAACGATTCTTATGAAATGAGCCATTAATCTACTCCGGCTATATGCTGTATCTCAAGATACGTAATAGATACAGGCATGTACTTGGTACCAAAACATCCGCAATGTCCATCTTTATATTCAACTTCAATACATTTATGGGTCTTAAAATCAATGCAATTTGAGTTATAAAGGAAAAACATCATTTTTGGACGGACATCTTGGATTTCGGGGGCCGCCATCTTGAAATTTTGCTTGGCTACTGCTATTTTTGAAAAGAGTGGGATTCGAAGTGTATATGTACAAAGTTTCATGCTTGCATCACAAAGTGAACGATTCTTTTGAAATCACCCATTAATCTGCTTAGCTAATTCCATAGGGTCAAATCCGATCAAATCACCCAAGAGATGTGTAATTTGGCAACAGGTGGTCTGAGACGCTGCTCTATCAGGCTGTATTTGTTTTTTGCCTCATGCATCGGTGAACGATTAAGAAATCGTTAAATGGAGGTCCATGGCCTTGCCGGCAGCATGCACACGGAATGTGTCACTCCTCGTAGCAGTATGTGAGACTGCTAGCAGCGGACTGACAGACAAGGGCAAATACATTAATCTCCTGTGGAGATTAATTAAATGGAAAATGAGGAAGGAGAGCTGGAAATCAAGAGAGGGAATAATTCATAGAGGAAGGGGCTGGGGGGTTGTGGGGAGTTTGTTTGAGGCAAAACGCTGGGGGAGAAAGAGACTGAAACGGCCTCGGTGATGAGCCTGTACACCTCTGACAGTCATTTATCATGTATGTTCTATGAATGTGTGTGGGTGTGAACGGGTCAATGTATGGCGCTGGCATTTTAAAGCTTTTGTGGGGGGAAAAAAAAAGGTTTATTATTTAATTTAGTTAACCTTTATTTAAAGCTTCTGTGGGGGGAAAAAAAGTTTATTATTTAATTTAGTTAACCTTTATTTAACCGGGAAGTCCCTTGAGATTGAAACGTCTTTTTCAAAAGGGGACCTTGCCAGGATAGCACGACATTACAAGGTTACACAATTCCTCATAGGATAGAGCATGACAAGAACACACATAACAGGGAACATTGAAGGAAAACAGAGCTCATTAAAACAAAACAGTGCACTCTTCTTTAAAGGGGCCCCACCATGCTTTTAAAAATATATATATTTTATATAAATATTGGTCCATAATACGGTTTTATACAGGTTTTAGCCTAAACAACCGCTCAGATATTGAGATGTCATGTTCTGTCTGTCTCTAATTCCAAGCCATTTCAGATGCAATACCAAAATGCCCTTTGTTGGCAACGGGGCGCTGTCTTTGGGCTAAAATTTGAACGATACAGAGAATATTAGAGAACCACGATGAGAACCATGTACAGTAGAGTCAAACGTAATCTTCTCTGTATCATTCCAATTTTAGCACCACTTTACCTCATGGTTCCACCTCATATGATATATATCAACAACTTTCCAACATCTAATCGTGCATTGCGCAGAAGTTGCACGGAGCTTCCGGCGCCGCAGCAGAGTGTGATCTACAAGCTCACAACGGCTGCATCTGCGACGCGACGTGAGCTTGTATGTCCGCTTTTAACCGGGAGTGTGGTGCAAAAAATTCTCCAGTAAATTCCCGCGGAAAGAGGTGGATAGTCTCAATAGAATATAGCCTCCCAAAGAGTACCGCCTCCTTCTCGAGGGGGCCCAATAGAAAATGAGCCCCCTGTGACATAGAATTTGGCCTGATTTCAAAAGCATACCGTTCAGACACGCCCATTAAGAAAATCACTGAAATGAAAGGCAAGGCTTAGAGATAATGAATTGTCTTTTGTTTGTTTTTTTCCTGGAAGAGACACTGGGAAGACCAAAAAACAAGAACAAAATGTAAAATGTTAAATTCATGGTGGGGCCCCTTTAATCAGGGTTTTGAACTGGTCAAGGGATTGACTGACTGACTGACTGACTGACTGACTGACTGACTGACTGACTGACTGACTGACTGACTGACTGATTGATTGATTGATTGGGAAACTGTTGTACCATGTCACATGTCAAATCACAAGTCACAGGACAACACAGACACATGAAAGGCATACACGACACACATATATACAACACTGCACGCAGCTTCACACGACTTCACGAATAAAGCGCAGAAAACAGCAGGAAATATCCTGAATCTGTCCTGGAGGTTATAATTGCATGACCAGCAGGCCACAAAGCAAGGAGAAAGCTGTTCTGCCACGGCTGGGCGCCAAATCCTGACGACCTGATAGAGCAGCCATCTAGTGGAAGGAAAATGATAACAGCTGTTGGGTGTGTGATAAGAGATTAAGGCAGATAGGCAGGGAGTTTGCCCAGTATGGCTCAGTAAACTAAAATAGAACCAGAGCTTCTGTGTCCTTTACGCTCAATGAAGACCAGGAAACCAGATCATAAAGTACACAGGGATGTGTGTGCACTGGGAAAATGGATTATAAAACGTAGAGTAACTGCAACACGCAGTGGCTGAGTGTGAAGGTGGCTGCGGTGCATGCAATGTAAATAATGTCCCGTCATAGTCTAGAACATTGGTTTGCAAACCGTTTAGTTTCACGGAGCCCCATAACTCTGAGAGTGTACACAACAGTAGACGGGGGCGGCATAGCTCAGGGGTAGAGAAACCGTTATTAGAGCACGAAGGGTTCCCAGTTTGAATCCGGGCTCCCCCTGAGTGAATGTCGAAGGGTCCTTGGGCAAGACTCTGAACCCCTAGTTGCTCCCGGTGAGCAGGTTGGTGCCTTGCATGGTTTCCTCCGCCACCGGTGTATGAATGTGTGCGTGAATGGGTGAATGTAATGCACAATCTCTGTAAAGCGCTTTGGATAAAAGCGCTATATAAATTCACCATTTACATTTAGACAACCTGGTTCTGTTTGTACTCCCTCAGAGTTATAGGCCTGTAAGGGTCCATTTGGAACCCAGAGGGTCCCTGTACACAGGGGATCTTCCAAATCTTTGTGTGATAGAAACTTTTTTTCCTCCTTTTTTATATTAATAAAGGACAACTTTGTTTTTTTACAGCAAGGGTTCATATTTTAGATTGTAATTAGAGAAAAGAAAAAGTGAGTGTTAAAATGTTTTCATTTGCTTCGTTCTATTGTTTTATTGCGTTTACAGTGCTAAAATGTGGGGCATGCGTACTAGTGTTGCGCGGGCTGGGGTTTTTCATGGACCGCGGGCCCCCGCGATTTGCCCAGCCCAGCCTGGCCCGCAACAACGCATCAATTTTCACAGCCCAGCTCAGCCCGGCCCGCCGTCAACAAATACATGTCAAATACGTCTTTGAATGTGGCTTTTTAAGGCAGCCAATTTCAACTGTAAAAAAACAGAACGGAGGAGAAACTTTCAACACTGATATAGAGCACATAGCCTAGTGCAGTGCAACAACAGAGCCATACAAAAATATTGTTTGAACATTTAAAAGCAATGAACCGTTAATTAGCTATATGACGGCATGACGAGACGTGACGACATGCATGCTTATTTTAATTGATAACACTCCTGTATGTGTATGACTATACACACAGAGCACAACTAGTAACTACTGTATCACAGAGAGATGAGGATCGAGTCACAAGCCTAGTCACTGGCGCACCGCGCCGAGACAACACACTTTGACCAAAGCAACAGCTGTATGCCTCTCAACATAATTATTCTCTACAATCTATGCTCTCACCGCAGCACGACAGCAACGAACCAGCAGAAGGTAATTAACCAGCTCCTTACTAGGGATGTCACCGAATAATCGATTTTCGAATATTCGTTAGATTAATCAATATTCGATTTTAATATTTCATAATCGAAAACTTTTTTTTTTTTTTTTTCGTTTTTTTTTTTTTTTTTTTTTTTACTATTTTTTGGCTTAGTTAGTTAGTTTCAACCAAAATATAGAATATAGGCTAACAATAGTATTAATGATAATAGTAAATGGCCATTGATTTATTATTCACACCAGCACCAACTGTAAACTGTGTAGAGTGAAGGAGCACAGCAGAGTGGCTGCCTGCTACACACTCCCCTCCCCCCCTGTCTCAGACACAGGTGTGATTGATTCAGGCTTGATTGTTTGGTACTTGGTGGCCATCATCAAAGAAAAGGGAAAACAGCGTCCTCTGTATTGTAAAGCATCACAGAATCTGTTCTTGAGAGATTAGGTGAACAGTACACTGGCACACTAAAAAGAAAGATGAAGAGTAGTAGTTAGGCTACCAATTACCTGAAGAGCCATGTTGTACATATGTAAATGTGCATTGAAATCCAGTAAAAAAAAAAAAAAAAAAACGAAAAACAGAAAAAAAAAAAAAACGTTTTTTTTTTTTTTTATAAAAAAATAATAATAATAATTAATTATAGATTTTCGAATAATATTAGAATATTGCTATAGAATAATCGATTTTGATAAAGGTCCATTTTTGACATCCCTACTCCTTACCTAATCGGCTGCGGAGGTGCAAAGTTGATCAAACTTTCAAAGGGTGTACGTTGTTTAAGTCAAAGGAGCATTGTTTTCATATCATAAAATGAACTTTAGTTTAGTCAAAAGCTTGTACAATCCACACTAGTCCACACGTGAGTTCTGTTTACAAGATCGGCTGCGGAAAGTAGCCAACAACTAGCAAGCAGAGCGCACTTCCTCTCAAAGCGGTGGATTTCAAAATAAGATAGGCTACTCCTGTAATATGATTAGGCAAATGGTTTTATTTTCAAGTCTACTTACAGGAAGTAATGGACTTAATTAGAATTACATGACACGGACCAGTTTGGCTGACGAGCATAGGGAAGGACACTTGGTGCGCATTATAGACCGAGACCGCCTCAACCCGCCCCGCCGATAAAGTGTACATTTCTTGGCCCAGCTCAACCCGGCCTGCGGGCTGACCGCGGGGGTCCGCGGGCGCGGGCCGCACCGCGCATCACTAATGCGTACGCATGGGGGCATGCGTACAAGTGGCTGAATATGTCTTTTTAGACACAATAAGACAGCAGTTTCTTTATTGCTATTTATAGTAACACTTCTAGCCCCCATAAGTAAGGCATGAAAGGTTGCGTTGTATCTTGGGAATGGGCTTATTCTGTGTAAAATTACATATTTAGCCACTGAAATAAGAATCTCTAAAACTATAGAAAGAAGTAAATGAAATCAATTTAACACTCATCTTTTATATTCTTTAATTACAATCTAAAATATGAACCCTTGTTGTAAAAAACTAAAGTTGTCCTTTAACAACATGAACCATAGCGTCCATATTCGGAGAACTTTAGACAAAAATAGCCGATCTACAAGCTCACAACACCTCGCGCTGCGAGGCGTTGTGAGCTTGTAGATCGGCTATTTTTGGCAAATAGCTTTGGTGTAGAGGGGGAAAAGAGCACACTACGTACAGAGTGAAAGGTCAAGTTTATTATGTATTGACGGTTCAAGTGGTTACATATCTGAAAACACCAATTTACATGAATCCAAAATACACTGATGATTGTGCTGTGAAACGATTAAACTATACAGGAATCTATGAAAAGGTTGTGGGGGTCCCTGCTTCATCTCTATCTCAACTAAGGGGTCCTTCCTTGGCCTGAAAACGTTGAAGACCCCTGCACAAGAATAAAGCCTGAACAAGTGTTTTCCTAATGGCTGTCTCAAAGCAGGCCCCTATTTGGATAATTAAAAAGCCAGTCTACCCTTCACCTTCTTCACTACGGTAAGTTCTCAATATGCACTCTAAAAGAGAGCCTGCATATGGGGAAGGGGGAAGAAAAAACAAATTACTAGTAAGATGAGACTCTTTGGGAATGAGCTTTGGGGAAAAAAAACGATAATGAGTGTGGTTTGCTTAGCGTTAAGAACCAAACTTCAGACCGTAATGGTGAGACACGCAGCTGTTTCAACAGCCTGGTGCAGAGAACAGGCAGCAGTAGTAGTTGTGTCATTAAGTGGTCAGATGGTTGTCCCGGTGTGCACTTTCAGTGCATAAAGTCCCCTCATTAATGCACTCTCTCTGTGGTAAATGGTAAATGGTGGATTTATAAGCCTTTATCCAAGGTGCTTTACAGAGATTGTGCATTACATTCACCCATTCACACACACATCATACACTGATGGTGGAGGAAACCATGCAAGGCACCAACCTACTCATCGGGAGCAACTAGGCATTCAGCGTCTTGCTCAGGACGCTTCGACACTAACTCTGGGGGTGGCCCGGGATCGAACTGGGAACTTTCCGGTTGTCAATCGGCCACTCTACCCCTGAGCCACTGCCGATCCTGAGCCCGTCTCTGAGAGGTTTGACTTGTAGCCACCAGTATACACACTGTGTCTCTGTGAGGTTTGACTTGTAGCCATCAGTATACACACTGTCTCTGTGAGGTTTGACTTGTAGCCACCAGTATACACACTGTCTCTGAGAGGTTTGACTTGTAGCCATCAGTATACACTGTGTCTCTGAGAGGTTTGACTTGTAGCCATCAGTATACACACTGTCTCTGTGAGGTTTGACTTGTAGCCATCATCAGTATACACTCTGTCTCTGAGAGGTTTGACTTGTAGCCATCATCAGTATACACACTGTCTCTGTGAGGTTTGACTTGTAGCCATCATCAGTATACTCACTGTCTCTGTGAGGTTTGACTTGTAGCCATCATCAGTATACACTCTGTCTCTGAGAGGTTTGACTTGTAGCCATCAGTATACACAGTGTCTCTGTGAGGTTTGACTTGTAGCCATCAGTATACACACTGTCTCTGAGAGGTTTGACTTGTAGCCATCATCAGTATACACACTGTCTCTGAGAGGTTTGACTTGTAGCCATCAGTATACACAGTGTCTCTGTGAGGTTTGACTTGTAGCCATCAGTATACACACTGTCTCTGAGAGGTTTGACTTGTAGCCATCATCAGTATACACACTGTCTCTGAGAGGTTTGACTTGTAGCCATCAGTATACACACTGTCTCTGTGAGGTTTGACTTGTAGCCATCAGTAAACACACTAGGTTCAGAAGTATAGTTCCTCGGCCACTCTATGCCATACTGACATCAGTGCATGAGCCCAACAGCAGCTTTTTGGACAGATCAGGGCAGCACACTGCAGCATTAGACCAGTCCCCCGCACCCTTCACTAGGCCAGTGGTTCTCAACCTTTTCAGGCCACGACCCCCAAAATAACCATATTTTAACTGGCAGTGGTGGAAAAAGTACTTGAGTGAAAGTATCAATACTGCAATGTAGAAATACTCCTTTACAAGTAAAAGTCCAGAATTCATTCAACATGTACTTGAGTAAAAGTACAAAAGTATTGGCATCAAAATAGATCAAGTAGATCGGCTATTTTCAAATAGCCACGGTATAAAATATATAATTTAATATAATTTATGTCTGCAAAGTAACTAGTAACTAAAGTTTTCAAATAAATGTAGTGGCGTAAAAGTACAATATTTGGATCCGAGATGTAGTTGAGTAGAAGTAAAAGTACTGAAAACTGGAAATACTCAAGTAAAGTACAAATACCTCAAAACTGTACTTAAGTACAGTACTCAAGTAAATGTACTTAGTTTCTTTACACCACTGTTAACTGGGGACCCCCCCCCACCACCCCCACCACCACGAGTTGAGACATAACATTTTGTACAACACGGTTCTATTGTGAAAATAGCAGATCTACATGATCACAATGCTTGTGAGCATGTAGATGGGCTATTTCCTTCATTTGACAAGTTGACCAACGTTTCATTTTAGAGGTATTAAAAAGTCCTTAAATTGTCACGTTAGAAATGTGCAGATACCCTACCCTTAAACTTTATGTTGGTTTGTTTACTGTTGAGAGAGAAAACAATGTTGCACATTAATTTAATCATCTGGGCGATCACCCAAAATAATTTGGGGACCCCCTGGGGACCACTGACTGCACTAGGGGAAACAACACAATCAGCTGCAAGCCTTAAAATATCCAGGTGCTTGGTTCCAGACAAGTATTTTGGGGGGATCAATAACTTTCAGTGCTTCATCTCCACACTAGAAGTACTGCAGGTCTTTACACTAAATTGGTCCCTAGGTGAGTGGCTAAAGGATAGCGGTGCCACAAAGCCGGAATTGGAGAGCATGCTGCAATGTTCTTTTTAATAGTCCCAGTTATAAAATGCTCATTGAAGTTCCCAACAATATCGTCTTTAATCTGTAGTTTCTGTTCCGTCGACTGAAATGTATTCAGGGAGTCTTGAAGTTAAAATGGAACATGACAACGGTTTGATTTGTTTTCCAGAATTTTTGTGGGATTGTTGACATTTCCCCTAAATAGATTCTTAAATTGATTTCCTGACTCAGATGTCTGGTTCTGGACGGTGCGTGTATTTCTCGGAGCTCTAAAAGCAGTTCTGTCAGTGTTAGTGGATCTAATCTGGGCCCGGGAAGGCATTCCTTTTTCCCTGATCACATTAACGTCTCTTCCCTGATCACATTAGCTCCTCTGAGAACCAAGAGCTGAGCCAGCCTCAAACCCTCCTCAATGTCGTTATGAAAAAAATAGTTCCATGCACTGTCAATGTCACTACTGTATGGATCATGCAGAAATTCTTGTTCTTCAATTCAAATCATAAAACAAAAGAAAAAAAAATCACACCCAATGTGAAGTGAGCGGTGGTCGTGCTTGCATAACGTCTTCAATTGGTAATTGGTGATGTAATACAGGCTACACACCCACACACACACATTGCTATGGCAAAACGCTGAGGGAAACACATTGCTATGGCAAAACGCTGAGGAAAAAGACTAGGATATAAGTCTAGGATGTAATTGGTGATGTAATATGGCTACACACACATGCTATGGCAAAACACTGAGGAAAACACATTGCTATGGCAAAACGCTGAGGAAAAGTGGCTACAGATAGTGGCTACAGATAATTGGTGATGTAATATGATGTAATATGGCTGCGCACACACACATATTGCTATGGCAAAACGATGAGGAAAACACATTGCTATGGCAAAACGCTGAGGAAATGTGGCTACAGACACACGCACAGCCACTCTTAGGAGCTGTTTACCACCGCTCAAAAATGTTTTATGCAGGTATACAGTGATAACATAACAATGCAGTCGAGGTATATGGTGACAGAATGACATCTAGAAAAGTAGATTTGCTCAGATATACTGGTTGAACATCATAGGAGGAGTTGGTAATTAATAAATTGCATGATATTTAAAAAAGAAAATCACACAATTCCTTATAGTGCAGTCGGAGGCAGAGGAAAGTTTAGACCGCCAAAGAGAATACATTTTGGAGTTATTGAAACTGTATAAGGCATCAGAAAGCCAGGCGATGTCATGTATTCTTTTGTGGCCGATATGGTGGTCTGGAACAGCCTGTAACAGCCAACAATGTGAAACTGTCCTTGGATAGTTCACATTGTCTGCCTTTGCTTTGGTTACACAGTAGACTGTAATGAGCTGCAATGTTTGTAGTTTGTATTTAACCACCACTTGTACCAGCTCCATCCAATTTGTAACGATCAAATTGTCAGGTAACGATTTTCTGTTCCCAATAATATTCATAGTTGTTGCGAGAATCCAGGGCTGTCCATTGTGGGGATGTTTGCTTGACATTAACATGCGTGTGGCTGACATGCACCTGTACAGTTTTTGAGGGAATGTTTTGCATCGGTTAAAGCGTTCAAGAACAGTTCCACGCACATCCCCTATCTTGGTGCTGAGCCCAAAACAACTCACTTCTACAAAGCTCCAAACTTTACTATGACGATGTTCCGACCTTCACGGACTTCCTCGCGGTTTAACCTTCATAATAAAGTGTGCAGCATTATGAAAGTGAGTTGCAAGCCTTTCTTTATAAATACATCTCGCGTCAGAACCAATGCAGAGTTTGGAAGCACATTCACAGATAATAACAGCGGTAGCAAAATAAACTTTACATTCCCAGCAAAATGTGTTGGTGTCATAATCAGCTTTTCTGGCTTTTCAGAACGAGGAGTCCTTTCTCACAGTGGGAACGTTACTCACAGCTCTCAGAGATTGTAGGCCGGGCAGGGGCGTCACAAGGGGTAGGAAAGTGGGACTGAGTTACCAGGGCCCAAGGTGGAGGGGCCCTAGTAACTTTAGCTATTGAAAAATAGCAGATATACAAGCTCACGCCGCGCTGCGAGCTTGTAGATCTGCTATTTTTTTGAAAAGTCGTGAAAATGTGTGCAAATCTTTGAATGTGTACTTTTTAAGCGAACATTTGTAACTCAAATTTTGCTTCTGGGGGGGTCCCTGGAACGAAATATTTTGAGATGGGGGTCTGTGGCCAAATACATATCATCTTCGGGGTCCTTGACATGAAAAGGTTTGAGCACCACTGACATGGAAACATAAGTTTCTTGCACACATTTTTCACGATTTTTCAAAAATAGCAGATCTACAAGCTCGCAGCACGGCACTCGGTGCCGCGCTGTGAGCTTGTGTATCTGCTATTTTTTAATAGTTAACATTCATGGGGGGCCCCGCAGTGAATGCTTGTACCCAGGGCCCAGAGTTTGGTGTGACACCCCTGAGGCCGACACTGTACAGCTCACTCCAGTTCTAAAGCTTTTGCTGTTGCGTGGGAGGACATTTTTGGAAGATTATTACTCCAGTCTCTGGTTAGTGTGTTTGTTAAGGCAGAAAGTCCTAGAATTCACACATATACGTGGATTAAAGCAAAATAAAATCCTGATGTCCTGATGTGTGCTGGTTCCTAAACAATTAACACAACGTGTTAATTATGTGTCAATCATGACCAGGTGAAGAAATCACAGGTTGAGGCTTTTTAACCTTTGCTTTTACAGTAAATGAAATATGTGAGACAATTACAATTTAATGGAATACGTTTCTCAACATATTGCTAGTTTGACCACTTCAGAATGCTCTAATCTTAAGATAATAGCGATAAATAGCCTCTCGACTGGTCTATTTTCGCTGCGTAACACGCTTAAATAGAAGACATGCTGGCTCCTATGGAATCCAAGCGATTTAAATCCGTCACGGCGACTGACAACTTTAGTCCGCATGTGAAGGACTAGATAAACCGACAGACACATGATACCTGCTTACTGTGCGTAGGAGGACACAGCAGCACAAGGACCACAGCAGATGGCTTGGCTGCAGTGAGCAGCGCTTGGCTTAACCCATTTAGGCCTAGAATTATTGAATGCTTTAACCAGTGAAAAATAGCAGATATACAAGCTCACAGCGCGGAGGCAAAGCTCTCTGTCTACCGAGCAATCTTCGTTCCTACTCTCACCTATGGTCATGAAGTGTGGGTTATGACCGAAAGTATAAGGTCGCGGGTGCAAGCGGCCGAAATGGGTTTCCTCAGACGGGTGGCTGGTATCTCCCTTAGAGATAGGGTGAGAGGTTCAGTCACCCGAGAGAGACTTGGAGTAGAACCGCTGCTCCTACACTTGGAAAGGAGTCAGCTTTTAGGTGGTTCGGGCATCTAGTACGGATGCCCCCCGAGCGCCTTCCTAGGAAGGTCCTCGATGCACGTCCCACTGGGAGGAGACCCCGTGGCAGAACAAAGACCAGATGGAGGGATTATATCTCCAAACTGGCTTGGGAACGCCTCGGTATACTCCCTGAGGGAGTGGAGAAAGTTGCTCGGGATAATGAAATCTGGAGGTCTCAGTTGGAACTGTTACCCCCGTGACCCGATTCCGGATAAGCGGTTGAAGATGGATGGATGGATGGACAGCGCCCGAGTAACGCGCTGCGAGCTTGTATATCTGCTATTTTTTTAAAGTCGTGAAAATGTGTGCAAATCTTTGAATATATGTATTTTCAAAGCGAATGTTTGTAACTCAAATTTTGCTTCTGGGTGGTCCCTGGAACTAGATATTTTGAGATGGGGGTCCGTGGCCAAATAAATATAATTTTGGGGGTCCTTCACATGAAAAGGTTTGAGAACCACTGACACAGTAGTCTCTCAAGAACAGACTAATTGAGCTCCATTTAAGTGAAAAGGACCTTTTCTTTGACGATGGCTGGCCAGATTGCTGACATAGAAACGTAGGTTTTTCTAAAAATCTTAGAAGGATTCAAAAGACACTTATAGAATCGGGTCAAAATTCTAATTTTCACGATTTTCAAAAATAGCAGATCTACAAGCTCGCAGCGCGGCACTCGGTGCCGCGCTGCGAGCTTGTAGATCTGCTATTTTTCAATAGTTAAAGCATAAAATAATGATGACACAATACAGTGTACCCGTTCTGAATGGCTTAAGGAGTGAGTGGTTTGAGAAGGTGCACAGGATGGATTAGTATAGCGATGCTGTGGGATCCAACATGCCAGCCTGCATGCATGGGCCTGAGGGGCACACAGCACGATAGAATGACCACGGTTAATGCCACACAGCATGGTAGAATGCCCGCTAGGGCAACTACATTATTCCCTAGAACATGGGTTTTCAACCGGTGGTCCGCGGACCCGAGGTATTGCAGTGGTCCCTGGCCATGCATTCAGATTATTATTATTATTATATAAAAAAAAATGACGGTCATTTGCCTTTTTTAAATGTTACTTTTATTTGCTACTCTTCTTTCTTGTTTCATTGTGAATAATGCTATCCTGCCCTGCTTGGTCCCGGTAAAAAGGACCGGGCCGTCGTCTAGTCTTCTTCTATCTATCTTCTTCTAAATACCTGTCGCAAGGTGCGCAAAACACTTTTTTATTGATTCAGAAAAATAAGGAACAAAGCGTGTCACTCTTCAGTTCAGTATAGTAAGGGAAACGTCTTTTAGTTTCCAAACAAGGACGGTGATTCCGTATTTAAAGGGACGGTTGGCGACCCCGATGCCTGCAAAAAGCCACCCCGCTCTGGCCGCACATCCAACAGCGTGTGAGCACCAGTGTTGCCAGATGTATGATTATTTAAAATGTCCCATCTGGTGACACTGATTGAGCGACAGACGATCCAACAGTCATGCTGAGTGGTGATGGCATCAAGCCTCCAAAACCCAGCTCTCTCACACACAGGTCTTTCCGCAGGACAACCCAGCAGCAGTCTTTTCAACCCCTCCTTGGATCACGGTGAGAAGCCAGATTGGGTATTACATTATGCACCTCTTGAGTCGGAGTAAAAGTCTATTTCTCAGCAGGCAGAGCAAAAGGTCTTTCATCAAAGGATCTGCGGTCTGTTCAGTCCAATGCTAGCTGAGCTGCAGTCACTTGGCTTCAGCAGTGGTGTAAAGTAACTACGTACATTTACTCAAGTACTGTACTTAAAGCTGTACTGTGGAAGCTGCTCAACTAGTGGTCAGTAGCGGTATTGCTTTTTTCGGCCGGAGTCGCCGCGGACCACCGGAACGTCGGCCGTCGCGAGCACCTCGCCGATACGAT